>NW_027187378.1:13397561-13530814 GCF_028583685.1 Petaurus breviceps papuanus
AGAGAGAGAGAGAGAGAGAGAGAGAGAGAGAGAGAGAGAGAGAGAGAAAGTATGTGTATGTGTGCCTGCTTAATGATTCCCTTACAAGCAGAGGTCAGATGAGCATATGTCAAGTATGTTGTCCTAAGGTGACCCAAACTGCTTTCTACCCTTATTGATATATTACTAATTTTCCAGCTTTCTGTGGTCTAACCAAACTGACCATCTTGCTGTTCTCACATGCAATATTTAACTCCCCCCTCACATTGGCTGTACCCCATAACCAAAATGCACCAAATAGCATGGAGGGGCACAGAAAATACTTCATGGAGGAGGTAGCATTTGAGCTAAACTTCAAAGGAAACTAGCATTATATATGAATAAGGAATACATGCATTCCAACCATGGGGAGCAGTCTGTACAAAGCTGGAGATAGGAAATGGAATGGCGTGTGTGATAAATAGCTAGACAACTAGTTTAACTGAAATGAAGAGTCTTTGAAGCAAAGTAATATATAACAAAGCTGGAGAGGTAGGTTGGAACCAGTCTGTGAATGACTTTAAATACTAACTAGAATTTATTTAATCCTAGAGGTAAAAGGGAGTCACTGAAATTTACTGAGTAGAGTGAAATTGTTACACTAGTATTTTAAGAATATCAGTTTGGAAACTGTGGGGAAAATGGATTGGAGAGAGATGAGTCCAGGAGCCCAATTAAGCGGCTATTGCCTTTTATGTTCCATAAGAAAGTATAAATCCTGGGGCAGCTAGGTGGCACAGTGAATAGAGCACCAGCCCTGGACCTGAGTTCAAATCCGACCTTAGACACTTAACACAAAAACTAGCCATGTGACCTTGGGCAAGTCACTTAACCCCAATTGCCTGCCCAAAAAAAGAAAAAAAGAAGAAAAAGAGGGGAAAAAATTATAAATCCCCAATTCAATTATATTTCCAGAGAGTTCAGAATCTTAACACCTTTCTGCTAGACACCTTACTGCAAAAGCCTGTGGGTAGATTTCCCTCTCTTCCTCTTCATCTTTGTTTCTTAACTTCCTTCAAAATCCAACCAAATTTCTACTTTCTGTAAGAAGTCTTTCTCAGTCCTTCTTAGGGACTTAGGGCCATTCCTCTGTGACCGTCACCAATTTATCCTGTATGCATCTTATTTGAACAAAGTCATTTACATGTTATCTTTCCTATTAGATTATTAAATATTGCGGGCAGGAGTTGTTTTGCCTCTATTTGCACCCCCAGTACTTAGCACAGTGCCTGGCACATAGCAAGCACTGAATAATGCTTATTCTGGGCTCCATGGGATTTTTATGTTTTATGATACAAGACTCTGGTCCTTAATTAATATGAGAACAATTCCAACACACGGATTTTTAAAAAATAAAAATGTTTGTCCTGTGAATAATGGATTTCTTTCTTCACTGGTGAATTGTTTCTTCTTAAAATATTTTTGTAATTCTACTCCTACCAAAGAAACTAGCCCTAGGTTTCAATGGGATACTCTAATGAAAAAAAATCCTACTTGGTGGTAAATGATCTATTAAGGCCAATATTTTTTGCACAAAGATAACCAAATTTGACAATAGTACATAGTCTTGATTACTTTACTTTAAAATAAGACATCATTTAATCAGATAAAAAGTTTATTTTCTTTCTTCAAAAAATTCAATGTTATTTTATTTTCAGTTCCAAATTCTCTTGCTCCCCTTTTCATTCCACAACCCACTGAGAAGACAACCCCCCCCAAAAAAACCACATTACAAATATGTATAGATATACAAAGCAAATGTCTACTTTAGCCATGTCCTGCCTCCCCCCCAAAAAAAATCATAAAAAATAAAAGAAATAGAAGAAAATATGCTTCAATCCATACTCCTGAGTGCATCACTTCTTTTTCTGGAGGTAGATGACATTTCATCAGGAATTCTTTGGAGTGGCGATTGGTCATTGGGTTGTTCAGAGTTACTAAGTCTTCCAAAGTTGATTACCTTCACAGTATTACTATTACTATCTAAATTGTTCTCCTGGTTTTGCTTACTTCACTTTGCACCAGTTCATATTAGTCTTCCTATGTTTTTTCTGAAATCCTCACCCCTTCATCCTTTCTTACAACACAATAGTATTCTATCACATTCATATACTACAACTTGTTAACCCATTCCCCTGTTGAAGAGCATATATTTCCAATTCTTTCCACAAAAAGAGCTACTATAAGTGGTTTTGAACATATGAGCCCTTTTCCTCTTGCTTTGAACTCTTTAGGATATAGACCTAGTAGTGTTATCACTGGGTCAAAGAATATGTACAGTTTAATGGCTTTTGGAGGCAACATTACAAATTCTTTTCCAAAATAATTGGATTAGTTCACAGCTTTGCTAGTAGTGCATTAGTACATTTTCCCACATCTACAACAACATTTGTCATTTTCCTTTTTTGCCATATTAGACAATCTGATTCATGAGAAGTGTTACCTCAGAGTTGTTTTAATTTTCATTTGATTTTTCCCTTGAAATCTGTCTATTCATATTTTTTATCATTTATAAATTGAGGAATCACTCTGATTCTTGGAAATTTAACTCAGTTCCATATATATTTTGGACCTGAGACCTTGATCAGAAAAACTGGCTTCAAAGATATTTTCCCAGTTTCCTCCTTCACTTTTAATTTTAACTACATTGGTTTTATTTGTGCAATATCTTCTTAATTTTATGTAATCAAAATTACCCATTCCACCTCCTGTTAGCCTCTCTATCTCTTATTTAGTCATTAACTCTCCTTCTTTCCAGAGATCTGATAGTTTTGTTACTGCTCCACTAATTTGCTTATGATATCACCTTTTATGTCTTAATCATGTACCCATATTGAGTTTACCTTAATAGATGGTAAGAGATGTTGGTGTATGCCTAGATTCTGCCAGATTACTTTTAGTATTCCCACCAGTTTTTGTCAAATAGTGAGTCCTTGCTTCAGTGACTGTGATCTTTGGGTTTATCAAACACTAGGTTACTATGCTCATTTGCTTCTATATATTTTGTACTTAATTTGTTCCACAGATAACCCTATTTCTTACCCAGGTTTAAATTGTTTTGATTATTACAGTTTTGTAGTATAGTTTGTGATTTGGTACCTTGAGGCTTCTTTCCCATTTTTTCCTCAATTCCTTTGATATTCTTGATCTTTTTGCTGCTCCAAATGAATTTTTTCATGATTTTTTTTCTAGCCCTGTAAAGTAATTCTTTGGTAGTTTAACTGATATGCAGTTAGTATAATCCTGATTTAATAAGCAAATTAATTTAGATAATATAATTTTATTATACTGTCTTGGTCTACGCATAATTAATATTTTCCCAATTATTTAATCTCTCTTTGGCATATTTTGTAATCATATTCATGTAATTGCTATGTGTGTCTTGACAGGTAAATTCCTGTGTCTACACTGTCCATCATTATTTTAAATGGAATTGAAATATTATACCTAGGCTCTTTTTTTGTTCAGGGATTTCAGGTCCTGGTGATTCCTACCCTGGTGTTCAATCTTAGTTTCCTTTATGTCCTTGGACATGGGAATGATCCTGGTCCTGGGAGCAGTGCAGCTGTCACTGGGCTGCACTCCTACCCATCCCCACATCAATGTCTCCAGACTTCTCTGCCTTCCTAAGCTGTCCTATGCTAGAAAAATAACTCACTGTGCTTTTTTCTTGGCTTTCCCTATAAGAATCTGTTGCATTTTCTATGTTGTTCCAGAGGAGGTGTGCTGGGAGAACTAGTCAAAAATATTTCCTCTCGCTCCAACCATCCTGACTCTGCCTCCTAAAAGCTTATTTTCTTATGGCTGATGATACTGGTGGTAGTGCTCATCATCCTCATCACAACAATGCCAGTCTTCATATAAGTACACTCCGAATTTTCAAATAGACATAGGAAGTATCCTTACCAAATGCATATGATATTAACAACACACAGAGCCCATTTCTCTAAAGCAGCTATTGTAATTTGGCTTATATTTCCCAATAGGGAGGAAGAGGAATTTTGGACAATCTCAGGACACATAATAAATAAGTCAATACTGTATATACAGAAATATTTTTGGAATAAGCAGACACTAATAAGTAGTCAAAGTTGATAATAGGCACACATTATTCAATATGTTGAATATAATTGAAAGTGGTATAACTTTGGATAAGTGGTTAAAATATGCAAAAAAAGCAATGGAAACATTTCACTGTGGATTGTAAAAAATTTAGCCCCTAATATATGGCAAGACATGGCTAAAGTTATACATCAGAAGTTCACTACCTTCCATGGATTTACAGATGACAAATCCCCATCTTTTTTTTTTAAAGCAATCGGGGTTAAGTAACTTGCTCAAGGTTACACGGCCAAGTGTTTCTGGGTGGGTGCTAAGTGTCTGAGCCTGGGATTCGATCTCCAGGTCTTCTCAACACTGGAGCTGATGCTCTTACTCGCTGTGCTACCTGGCCACCCCAACAAGTCCCCATCTTACAAATATAGACTTTAACATATCCTGGGGAATTTAACCAATATAGTATACTGAAACTGGAGCATTCATACAGACTGAACTGTTGCCTATAATTGCCTAGACATAACATTGATCTATAAAAACTTGAGAATGTTTTGAATAGATGCCACCATGCCAAATATTCATAACTCCAAGTTATATGTAACAGAAAGATTTCAAAATATAAAGACTAAGCAGAAGAGTTAAAAAATCACGTGGGACTAGGATGGAGTGAATATCACCCCCGTGTTGCTGTCTGCCACTAGAGCTGGGCTAAGGATGCTTTCAGTAAGCCTTCCAAGGATGAGATTACTTTGTCGTAATTGTATGGAATTACAAAAAATACTGTTTATCCTCCTATGCAATAATACAATATTAACTATAAAGGAATAATAGTAGGATATCAACTTGTCTGAAGCCTATTTCTATCTATCTAAATCCTACCAAAAATATGAGGAGATAATAATGAAATAGATCATATTTACCAAGAGCATTTGTCCAGGAGAACCAAGCAGAGCGCCACTAAAAGTCGAGGAATACTTAATGCCTTTCGAGGAGGGTGCTGTTTGGAGGGTGTAGTGAGACAGTATCTAGGCTCCTAAAGCATGTCACTGATCTTTTGGAAGTGAGAATAGCTTGCAGGGTAGTTAGGCTTAATCACTCATTTCCATTCCTAATGTGTGTGCTTTAGAGGGTGCACACAGCTGTGGCCACATTCTTTTCATGAGCCACAAATATTGCCAGACACCGATGCTAATTCTTGGCCCGGTTCTACTTTCTGTGTCAGTTATTGTCAGACAAGCTGGCAAGGCTCACTCCAGGCAGGGTAAATTGTTTAGCTGTCTTTGGCAGGGATGTGGCTAGAGATTGTTTTTTTGACCTTGGCAGCACCAGCGATCTCTCTTTCATATCTAGACTCTTCTTGTGCCTGCCATCTCAAGTGTCTAGGTGTGCCTTCCTAGATTCTAAGAGGTCTTGTTACCCAACAGCATCCTCTCACTCTTTGGTTTTTGGCATTGGGAATGATTTCAAGATAAAGTTCATCTCTAGGTTCAAAAACACATTCTGGATCATTTCTCTCTTCTTCCCCTAATTTAATCTCTCTCTGTCAAGCACCCAAGAGTAACAGGGATGGCACTGGCAGAACCAACAGGAGTGATGACAGCCGGGGTAGTATCAGATGTTGCTATGGCACTAATGGCTGGAGTAGAGTGCTAACTTTGGCACCACAATGACTAAGGCTGTCTGCATAGAAGAGGGAGGGCATATATTCAGAGACATATGTAGAAATAGCAGTAATAAAGAAACAATCAGTTATTATGATGTACAAACTAACAGCTGTTACAGGATGGCAAAGTAGCTTGCTTCTTGTTGCTGCTGCCAAGTACTCTGTCTTTGGTTCCACTCTTATTTTCAGTGACTTCAGTGGTGGTTGTGTTCTTGTTGCTGTTGTCTGTTTGATCCATGAGTGCTAACGCATCTCTGGGTAAGATTAAATGCTCAGGAGTAAAGAGAAAAATCATGGTGTCAATGATGCACGTGTGTGTATGTGTGTGCGCGCATGCACGCACGTGTGTGAGAGAGATAGACAGAGACACAGAGAGAAAGAGAGACAGAGAGAGGCAGAGAGAGAGAAGATATGGCTCATATTGAAAAAAAATGTAGATGAGCACAGTGAGTAAGAGCACCGGCTCCAGTGTCGGGATGACCTGGGGATCAAATCCGGGCTCAGATACTTAGCACCACATCCAGAAATAACTGGCCGTATAACCTTGAGCAAGTTACTTAACCCCAATTGCTTAAAAAAAATTACTAAAAAAAAACAGTAGATGAAACAAATTTCTTTTTGACAGTTCTGTCATTCATTCATTTCACCACCAATACATAATTGCTTACCAAACCATGAAACTAATATCCTCTTTCTCCTGATGCTCACTTTCTATACCTGTTGATTTTTTTTTATGTCTCTAATGCCATACAAAGAAACATATAAACCCTGCTAATACCTTACTTCTGCTTATATGACTAGTACCAGTAGGAACAGGGAAGGAGAGGTAAATTACTTGATAAGAGGCCCTTCCACTGGGACACGTTACCAAAGCCTGTTTTGCCATTACTGAAGCCTCATTTACACTTTTTGGAGCCTACCTCATCTTCTCTCACCCTCACACATATCATTGACCTTATTTTTTTTAAGTTCTGGTTCAATAATATCTTTCCTTCCTTGAGCTTTAATTTATGGCTTTGACTATCCTTTTTCTTGGTAGTGTGAATAGGTCTTGCCCTAGATCTTTTGTGTGAGCCCATCAGATACTCATAAACCATGATTAAATCACCTCTCATCATCTCTCTTCAAGATTCTCTTCAAGACTTAACACACTTAGCTTTCATAACCTGCCCTCATAAGGCCCTGTGCTCCTGAAATAAGCTCTGTTATCCTCTTGTACACTTTCTCAAATACCTGAATGTCCTGTTTTTTGCAGGGTGTTGACTGCTGCTGGTACAGACTACTCTAAATGTGATTAGGACTGGGATTCTGAAAGGATACCCTTAACATGTTGAACTCATACAACCCTTTCCTTATATATATCCTAGGACTGGGTGAGCCTTCCTGACTTCACCAAAGTCTGTTCAGATCAAATTCCAAATTGTCTCTTCATTCATTTATTGTTTCTAAATAGGGTCATTTAATCGTGGCTAGTATGTTTTTCTGTTTCCCTCAGATCAATGACCCTGACAATTTTTTAGCAATAAATTATCCATGAAATTCCTCTTGCCATTCAGTTACCCATTTTCCAGATATCAAAATTCTCTGGAAATAAAGCTGTAGACCCTAACTTCTTGCTTTTTTGTATATATTTGAAGTTGTATAGTTCCCATTGCTGCAACATAGCTCATTCAATTAAAATTCAAGTTTTCCATTCTTCAACATTCCCACTTGTAGAAGTTTTGTTGAATTTTTCTGAACCCTTATAAAATGTTTTTTAATCTCCTTTCGTAACAGATTGATAAACTATAATGCATATTACCTCCATATTTTAGCCCTTTTGGTTTCACTTATTAATCTTCTAAGGGATTCTTTATCAAATAATTTGCTAGACTCCAAATATGTTAAATCTGTTATTTATTATTATTTCTTATATTACTACTAAATTATAATTTTTCTCCATGCTTAAAAAATAAATTTAGTCAGGTTGCCTAGACATAATCCATTTGGCAAGATTCCTTATTGACACTTCTCTGGCTTCCTATTACCACAAAAATCTGATTTTTAATTCAGTTCAACTGAGTGCAAGGTACTGTATTAGACAATGGGAATGCAAAGGCAAAAATTTAAAAAGCCTAGGCTCAGTGAGTTTATATTCTACTGTAAGTATACAAAATGTACACATGTAAGTACAAAATATATTCAAAATAACACAAAGTAATTTCAAGAGAGAAAGAGTGCATTCTTTTATCTAGGATGAAAATCTGGATCTAAATTATAGAAGAGAGCCTGTTACTAAAATAGACCATAAATCCAGAATACACGCATACACACACACACACAGAGTATATATTGAATATATGCTTATGTGGAAAAAGCAGCTTGAATACTACAAAATAATTACCTATTCTTATTCATTTTATTTATATGATCACAGAGACAATTTAGTGAAATGGATAAAATTCTGGGCTTGAAGCCAGGCAGACCTGGGCGACCCTAGGAAAATCATTTAACCTCTATGTATCTCAGGCAACTCCCTAGGATTTATCTATCTAATCATTGTAAGGATATAGATTTCTGGTGATTTGGGGAGTTTCACCACTCAAATTCATATAGTGATCTGATGAAAGGACTAGATTATTCTTCTTTAAACTAATTAGTCCCTAAGAATTCTTTATGGGAGATAATTCTTAGCCTCTTTGAAATGTTAGACAAAATATGTTCCTACAATTACTCGTAAAATTAAAAGCAAACTAAAGATTATTTTTTTAAACATATTCATTCATGCAATAAGAATAAACTTTAATAGTATAGAGCACAAATCTTCAAAATAAATTTCAGAACTGCTTCCCAGTCCCAGTTTTTTCCATTCATACCCCCTACTTCATGCTGGTATTTGTCAGAATGGTTGGACTTTTCTAAAACTAGGATTCCTACCAATTTTAAAAGTTATAGCATGGTATTTTATTTTATTGAAAGTTCCTTAATTCTATTAACATTATCAGGAGTCTCCACCACTAGTTCCTTGAGTAATAAATTCATAGAATTTTAGAGTTGGATGGGACCTTAGAAATCATTTAATTGAACTCTCTTACTCAACTGTAAAATTATAAAATGGATCATTAAAGAGATGGTTGGTGAACATCTAGAAAGAGAAACAGTGATTATAAAAGCCAATATGGCTTCATCAAGAAAAGGACAAGCTAGATTAATTTAATTTCCCTTTTTTGACAGGATTACTAAACTAGTAGATGAGCTAAATGTTAAATTTTAGCAAAGCTTTGGACAAACTATTCTTGAAGATGTGGGGTTGAAAATTGTCCAAACTACAATAGAAGAAACTGATGCAGAGCTCTGGGCCGCTGCCACTTTATTTCCATGGCCCCCTCTAATGAAGTGAACCTCAGATCTTTCTCGTGAGCTGAGATACCCCTTCCTCCAGGGCCTTAATTTTATAGTTCTTGATACCCAGACAATACAGGTAGGACAGACCAAAAATATAGAACTTCATTGGTTGATAGACCTTGCCCTTGACCCTCCAGGAGGGTCTACATAAATACAGGATCCCACTGGTTGACAAATGGGCTAATGAGCAGACTCTGACAGACCTATCTTGACCTTTCAGGGGTCCTGATGAGCACTCTCATGGGTTGGTAGAAAGGCAGGCCACAGGCTGGCAACCAGGGCCACTTGGTCAAGAGCTCATGATCATCTCCCCATCTTGGACAAAAGAGGGATGACAGGGGTCGGATGGGGTAACAAAAATAGCTGGGGGACCTTCCATGTATTTGAGTCACCTCTGCCATGCTGAGCTTGATCACCATAACAAGGAAAAACAAGGGTGGAGGTACTCTATTTTCCTATGATTAAGCAAGTTAACTTACAAACTGCAGTTCATAACTCTTGGGCCTAATATGCAGAACTTATAATTACTACTCCCTATGGAATCATATCAAATTGCTTAATACCTATTTTAATAAAATAGGGGTCCAATTAATCATTTATCACAAAGAAAAGGAGAAATATAGATTAGACAATAAGTAAATTCAATAAGAAAGTACTAAACATCTACTATGTACCAGTTACTGTGCTAAGCACTGTGGATAAAATAAAAGTCAAAAAACCCAACCTCTAACAATGAAATGATGGAGATAATATGCAAACAATTGTAAAAAATAAGATATAGTCAGGAAAAAGTAGACATGATCTCAGAAGTACTAGGATATAGAAGGGTCAGGAAAAGCTACTTGCAAAAGTTGGGATATTAGCTGGAGCCTGAAGGACGTCAGGGAAACCAGAAGGTGAGGATGAGGAAGGAGAGCATTATAGACATGAGAGCAAAGTTAAGTATAATCCTAAATGGAAAAAAGCAAAAGCAGACATTTAATGAACTGAAAGACTTTCAGGTATATGTGATAAAAACAACAGACCTTAAGGGAAAATTCAGCATATAACATCCAGGGGAAATATAAGGTAAACATTAAAGACCAATTATAAGGGACTCATTAAGGTCAGATTGCTTACTCCTTATATGTGAAAATATTATCAGTATTCTTATGACTGTCATTATTTGGGTAGTTTGAAGAAAAAGGCTTAGGATGAACTGAGCTGTGTATGATGGGGGTGAACCTAAAAAAAATAACACTGTAGGGAGAGATAAAAAGAAGTAATCATCTCATACAAATGAGGCATAAAAGGAAAAACTGATACAGAAGAAGTTAGCAGAGAGGAACTGTAATCTCATTGGGAATAGGTTAAAGAGGGAACAACATATATATCTAGAAAGGTTAAAAAAGCCTTCTAAATTCAGACCGAAAAAAGAAAGCAAGGGGATAGACTTGGGAGAGAGGAAAAGGAAAGGGACTCTTGGAGGGGTGGGTAGGTTAAGGAATAAGAGGACAAGATAGCAGGCAGAAGTAAAGCAGAGGAGTGAAGAGGGGTGGGGCAAGCAGGGTGAGAAAGGCAGTGAGGGAAAGTAGGAAGGAGGAAAGTACGCAATAAGTGATTATAGCTAGAATAGGATGAATTGACTCATAAAATAAAAATGGATAGCAGATTAAAAATCTGGATTCAACAATATGTTGCTTTCAGGAGACACTATAAAAATAAATATACACACAAAGATAAAATAAAAGCCAGGAGTAGAATTTGTTATGTTTAAAAAAAAAAAAACAGGAGTAGTAATCATGATCTCAGACAAATTTAAAGCTAAAATAGACTTAATTGAGAGAAAAATAGGGAAATAACACTATGTGTCAGCAATATTATTCTTTGTTGTTTTAGACCACTTAATATAACTATACAGTATAAAATACCTGAGAGTATAACTGCCAAAACAGACACAGGAACTTTATGAACATAAACCTAGTTTTATACAAATAAAGTCAGATCTAAATAATTGAATATTGCATTTATTGTTCATGGGAAGGTAAAACCAATGAAATAAATAATGACAATTTTACCTATTTATTCAATGATATCCCAATTAAATTCATGGAAAAAATCTTAGAAAAAATAATAACAGTCATTTGAAAGAAAAAAGTTCAGGAACTTCAAAGAAACCAGGGGAAAAAATATGTAAAGGAAGCAGTATCAGACCTTAAATGATATTATAAAGCGAGAGCATTATTGAAGTGTAAAATAGATAATTTTGATTAAATTAACATTTTCATTTATAAATAAAACCTATATGTAGCCAAGAGGGGGAAAACTTTCATAGACAATCTGTCAGATACGATGTGATTGACTTGGAATATTGCTGTGATGAAATGATGAGCTGGTTGATTTAGAAAAACATGGAAAGACTTGAACTTATGAAGGAAGATGCTATTCATCTTCAGAGAAACAAGTAACAAGTGGAAATAAGCATAGTACATGCATGCACATATATATGTATGAGTGTGTATATATATACATATATATGTCTATAGATATCTATGTTGTGTGAGGCATAATTCCAAATTGCTTCCCATAGTGGTTGGCCCAGTTCACAGTTCTACCAACAGGGAATCATTGGTAAATTTGGCATGAGTAGTTTCATTTGAACAATGAGATAAGAAGCCAGATTGCAGAGTTAGGAGAGAGGAAAGTAAAAAGGGCACCTAGTGTGGTTGACCTTAAGGAGTTTAAATAGGAAAAAGAGACAAGATATAGGATAATAGCAGACACAGAAGGATTTAATGAGGGTGTTTTGAGGATGGGCAGGGGGAGATATATGTATACATGTTTGTAGGCAGTAAAGAACCAATAGATAGGAGAGATTGAAATCTAGGGAAGACAGTGGAGATGATGGAGGGGTCAATCTGCTCGAAAAACAGGATACAGTGGGATCATCTCTGCATGTAAATGGATTTTCCTTGGAGAGGAGAAGGGAGAACTCTTCATGTGATATAGGGTAAAGGAGGAGAGTAGCATCCGAGTGATGAGAAATGTGAATGGCCTTAATAATTTATCAGTGAAATATCATGCAAGGTTTTTATTTGAGAGGGGGAGGGGAAGGAGAGCCCTGGGAAATTTAAGGAAGAATAAAACGGTTTGGAAAAGGTGCTACAAGTTAGTGGGATAGTTAATAGATTAGAGAGATGTAAAAGGATTGCCTTGTCACTGTGACAGAGTCAGCCAACACAATTTCATGTTTTTTGTTTTTGCTTTTTGGAGGGGGAAGGTAGGGCAATTGGGGTTAAGTAACTTGCCTAAGTTTACACAGCTACTTGTGTTAAGTGTGTAAGACCAGATTTGAATGTAGGTCCTCCTGACTCCAGGGCCGGTGCTCTATTCACTACACTACCTAGGCACCTCAGTATTTTTTTTTACATTGTTCAGTTGTACTTGAGTAAAAGTAACTTCGATGGATGGTAGGAGTCATCCAAGGCTAAGGGTTTAGTAGGGTAAGATCTTAGACAGGTTAAGGAGGCAACGGCCTTGAGAGAAGAGGGCAGTGTGAAGCTGAACTGGTTCACTAAGAGGTTAAGATGGGGAAAGGAAGAGAGTAAAGTCAGTTCATGGATAATGACCTGGGAAAGATCTAAGGGGTGGAAGGACTGGAGGTGAAAATTAAGATTTAAAATAGCATTTGAAGTCACAGGGCAGAAAGAAATATGGAATGATAAATAATTAAGGTGAAATAAAGGAATTTCAGAGTTCATGAATATGGAAGTGAAATAGTTGTAGGAATTGACAAGATCAAGAGAATGACCGTCTCTGTGTGTAGGTGAGATGGGGTAGAAGAGTAGATCATGAGAAAAGAGTAATTTGAGGATCTGGGAGATTAGAATGTTTGAGAGGGTTATGAATATATATATATATATATAAATGTTGAAGCTCCCTAGTATTAGGACAGGAACTGAGGAGGAAAGAAAAATTGTGCACCAGGCACTGATCTCATTGAGGAAGTAAGGAGAGTTTCCTGGCAGCTGGCAATTTAGTTACCAGCATCTTGGTTGGGTAAGACATATGGATTAAATTAACTGTAAAGAAGTTACTGAGTGTGTGATGGTCATAGAAGGACAACCTGGAAAAGTCTATGGGGAGCAAGGAGTGTTCCAGTTTCCCTACCACAAACAATGAATCAGAGGTGTTAGAAAAGTCCAACCACTACAGAAAAGGGTGACCATGGAATTTGTATCAAGGGAGAGCTAGGTCTCAATGAGTTCGAGAAGATGGAAGGAATAAGAACAGAAAGGCATAAGATGAAACTAAGTTTGTTATCTATGAAACAGTCATTCCAGAGAGCAGAATAGAAGAGGTGGTAGTTTTAGGGATCTTGGAGAGATGGAACTGCACTGAGGGGCTAAGGAAAAGGGTGTGGTCAGCAAGAGATGAAGACCAGGCTTTGAACAATGAGAGCCAGAGTTTCAGAATCACTGGGATGGGGAGGGTATGATGATGAGGATTGAGATGAAGTAGGCTATCATTGTCCCTTGGGATTCAATCTTACAGTAATATGGGCCAGGCATATCAGGGAGTAGTGAAAGGAGATGGGGGAAAAGCAATCTTGCATTGTTATAAGAGACCTGCTGCATGGTGTAATGACTGGCACCATGGTGGAATAGTTAACAAAGAGAATCTAGGATTCTCCCCTGCTTCCAAGGTAGGCAAGGAAACCTTGTGGACTTATAGGAAGCTTGGAGGAGGTTAATGGATTAAAAATTAATGGGATAATCAGATCTAAAGAGTAACTGTTAGTGGTTCAATAGTGTGCCAGGAGGTCTCCAATGGATCCATGCTTGAACCTGTGTTGTTTAACATTTTTATCAAGGACTTGAAGACACAAAGGGTATTCTTATCAAATTTTCAGTTGACACAAAGTTAGGGAATAGCTAACGGTGGATGATAAAATCCAAAAGGATCTTGACAAGTTAGAGCATTGGACTAAATCTAATAAAAGGAAATTCAGGTAGGATAAATGTAAAATCTTACATTTTGGTAGAAAAACTCCATAAGTATAAGTTGGGAGAAACACATGTATTTAGAAGTTCTTGAAAATTCTGCAGATTTTAGTAGGTTACAAACCTAATATGTGATTTAGCAATCAGTACAGTCTTGGTCATCATTAATAACAGTATAGCTTCCAAAACTAGAGAGGCCTTAGTCTCAGTCTACTCTGACCTCATACCTCATATGGAATATTACATTCATTTCTAGGCAACATAGTTCAATTAGCACACTGATGAATTGGAGAGGGTCCTGAGAAGGGAAAGAAGGATGGTGAAGGGCCTTAAATCTATGGCATATTAGGATCAAATGAAGGAAGTGAGCATGCTTAACCTGAATTGGGGTGGAAGGATTTAAGGGGGTGATGGCTGTTTTCAAATATCTGAAGGGTTTTCAGGTTAGTCTGCTCTAACCTGTTCTGTCTCTATTTATGATTACTGTTCCCTTTCCTTAATGTTCACTACCTACCTCTTTCATAATTTTTTGAATTTTTTTTTCTAGGAATCAGAGTCAATGTCATTTGTCCTATAGTTAACAAAATTCATTCTCTCCTTTTTTGAAAACCCAGTTTTTGAAAACTGGGACATTTGCTCTTCTCCAATCCTATGGCACCTTTTTCTAATTCCCATGGTTCTTCAAAGGTCACCAATCATGGCTTAATAATCATACCCATAAGATTTTCCTCCGTATCTTGGCATGGAATTTGTCTGGGTCTGATGACAGACTTATCAGAGGCAGCAAGACATCCTTATTTCTCTGTTTAGCTTGGGTTTCATCTTTCTTGAACATTTTTGTTCTGCTTTTCCAGTCCAACGATTATTTTCCTTGGGTGAAAAACAGAAACTAAGTAAGAATTGAACAGTTCTACATTCTCCATGTCAACATCCGAATCATTCCAAGGAATGATCCTTTCTCATCTTTGATCTTATTTATTTCAATATTGCTTTTTTAAAAGTCCAAAATCCATTTTGTTGCTTTTCCTTGGAAGGCTCAGTTTGAACATTATTACATCCTACACTATTCTTAAACATCTGTGCTATGATTTTGTATTCATCTGAACCTTGCTTTCATTTTCTATACTTGAAAATTTAAGTGGGCTGGTTAAATTCTCTATACTCTCTTTAAGCAACATTTTTTTTTACTCCTTGAAATTGTTTCTTTTTGTATCTTCAGAATTTCATCCTTGAGAGTTTCCCATCCCTCCTGTACCTCTGTAGGTCCATGGGGTCCTACCTACCATTTCTCTGAACCCTCTTAAAATCTATCCTCTCCAAATCTAAGGTACACCATTAGAAAATGCCTTCCTTTCTTCTTTTCCTATCACAAATTCTTAAATGTAGTAATTATGTTTCACCCTTTGCCATCTCACCCCCATCAAGTTTTCTACCATTTCTACTTCAGTAACTAATTCCTACTTGTTGGTGACAGGTGCAGAATAACAACTCACTTCTTCTCCCTGTTGAAAGATGAATTGATCATATCATTTAGGTGATTCAAGAAATTATCAGTTATTTTTATTTTGTTTTTTAGATCAATTTCTAACAGATGTTGAGATAAGTAAGTCCCACATCTATTCTCTATCATTCCCTGGGCAATAAAGAATATCTTTTGTTTGCCTGTATATTTTGTAAGATGGTTTTTGTTTTTATTTCTTAGTGGGTGAGACAGGAAGGAGAAAAGGCAGATTTTTGTTGATTAAAAAAAAAATTTAATAAAATTGAAAAAGGAAGTATGTAGTAAGATCTATATTACTTTTTAAAAAAAAATACTATATCATGCCCCTAGACTGTTCTTCTAATCTGTGTCCCAAACTTCTGTCCAGGTGGTCTGTAGTGTACTCTGATGACTGTACTGCTTCTCTTCCTGTCATTGGCACCACAATCTTTCCAGTCATCTAGATTCACACCCTGCAGTCATCCCTGACTTTTTTCTCTTCCTGAACCCCCATTTCGAATCCCCGACATACAGCTACCAAAGTGATATTTCTAAAATACAGATCTGACTATACATAAGTGTTCAAATGACTGTGTAAGATAAAAATATAATCTCCTTGGTATGGCATTAAAAGCTCTTTATAAAATGGCCACCACCTACCTTTCTGATCTTTTTTTTATTATTATTACTCTTTCACTCACTAGGTTCCAATAAAACTGACCTGTTTTCAGTATATAAGGTTTCATCTGCTCCCTCCATATTTTTACTTTTTTTTTTAAATGTTTGGAAGGCAGAAAGGAAGCAAGGAGGCAGGCAGGAGGGAGGAAGACAGGCAGGCAGGAGAGATGGGAATGGGCAAGGGCAGCCCGGCGCAGGGCACGCGGCAGCTGCCGGCAGCGCAGACTCAGGCTCCGTCTTCTCCACAGCCTGCGAGCCCCTGCAGGGAATGACGAGGCCGGTGCCCAGCTGCTGCCCAGCCGCTGCTGTATGGGACCGGGGCTCGGGGAGACGCTCCAGGGGCTCTGACTGATCGTGGCTGCTCCCGCCCCGACCGAAGGTACAGGCCCTGGGAGGGGCAGCCGGAGAGGGAGCGGCAGCACCTAGAGAGGAGGAGGCCGAGCCCGGGGCGCCCGCAAGGAGGATGGGAGGCGCTGGGCTCGGAGGGATGGAGGGGGTTCTGTACAAGTGGACCAATTATCTCACAGATTGGCAACCTTGCTGGTTTGTTTTAGATAATGGGATATTATCCTATTATGATTCAAAGGATGATGTGTGCAAAGGGAGCATAAAGATGGCAGTTTGTGAAATTAAGGTCCACCCAGCAGACAATGCAAGAATGGAATTAATCATTCCAGGGGAACAACGTTTCTACGTGAAAGCTGCGAATTCCGCCAAGAAGCAAAGGTGACTCGTTGCTCTGGGCAGTGCGAAAGCTTGTTTGACTGATACTAGAGCAAAAAAAAAAAAAAAGGAGAAAGAATAAGTGAAATCAGTGAATCTCTGAAAACCAAAATGTCTGAACTTCGCCTCTACTGTGACCTCTTAATGAACCATATTTATACCATATAAGAATTCATCCGTCACGAAAGAAATTCGTCCATCATTCATACTCCAATGTAGAGAATATGAAGGAAGCTTCATCTCTGCTTAGTGCCATATGTAACACATTCATCACCACCCTCAAAGATTGTGTGAAGATAGCAAATGCCAAGTTTCAACCAGAGATATTTCAATCGCCTCACCTAGATCCTTTCCTTTCTCCTGTATCACCTTCATTTGTTCAAATGATGGAATGTTCCATCAGCCACGCTGGTTTTTAAAGCTCAGAGAGGAGTAGCCATACTGTAAAAGAACCAGGATCTTCACTTCGTGGCATCTCCCAACAGTGCAGAAGAGCCTACTCAGATGCGGACCACGATATTCCCCCTGAAGACCCAGTAATTTTTTTTTCCTTTACTTAAAAGGATTTCTTTGCACTTTAGAAAATGTTTTTTTTTAAAAACCCCAACAACTACCAAAAAAAACCTTTGAAGTGTATTTTATCTTTATTTATTTGTGAGTATATTTTCCTAATGATTTCACAATATAAATGTGCATCTCTTTCTTTGAACAAATGATAGTTTAACATTTAGACATTTATGAAGATAAATGTAGATTTTTTTTAAGTATGAAGGACTGACAGCATCCTTTCATTCTAACAGAAGTGTAAAATATATGTGTGCTATGGACTAACTGGTCACTTATCCCTGTTAAAAATGTATTACTGCACTGGTGGACAGTGATCACATTGTCTTCCTTGAAGAAAAAAAAAAGGAAGAACTAATACCTTAACATATCTTTAGCCCAAGTTATGTAACATATCAAGTATTTTTTTTAATAAAACCAGATTATGTTGTCCTTCAGATGGGCGGATAGCACTGCTGAATTGTTGATACCAAACTGTTGATATAAAGTATTTATTTTTATTTATTTAATACTTTCTGCTGCATCAAAAAGAGATAGAATTCTGATTTATGACCAACCAAATTTTTATTTTATTTTTTTTATTTTTTGCTTTTGGGAGGGCAGTTGGGGTTAAGTGACTTGCCCAAGGCCACACAGCTAGTTGTGTTAAGTGTCTGAGGCTGGATTTGAACTCAGGTCCTCCTGACTCCAGGCCTGGTGCTCTATTCAACTGTGCCACCTAGCCCCTCAGACCAACCAAATTTAAGATGTGAATTTGTTGTTATTCACAATGTACCAGAAAAAGAGGTTAATGTTGCAGTGCATTTGCTGATTTTAAAACAGAGAAATAAAATTATCTTTGTGGAAAAAAAAGAATGTTTCTATTTTATTTTTTCTTGATTACATGTAAAAACAACTTTTAACATTCATTTTTTATAATTTTTGCGTTCCAAATTCTTTTCCTCCCCTCCCCCATACTCAAGAAGGCAAGTACTTTGATATAGATTATACATATGCAGTCAATGCAAAACATATTTGCATATTAGTCATGTTGCAAAAGAGAACATGGACCAAAAAAAGAAAGAGAAAAAAGAAAAATATAGGAAAACAGGTATGTTTTGGTCTCCATTCAGACTTCATTGCTTCTTTTTTCTGGAGGTGAACAGTATTTTTCTTCATAAATCCTTCAGAGTTTTCTTGTATCATTTTATTGCTGAGAATAGCTACCGTGTTTCCCCGATAATAAGACACTGTCTTATTAATTTTTTGGGACAGAAAAACACCAGAGGGCTTATTTTCAGGGGAGGGCTTATTTTAATGAACATTGACAGCAATTTTAATACGGGTAAATGTGAACAAAAAAATGTACCTTTATTCAATAAGCAAATCACTGGGGAAGAACAGGATGACACGCTCACTGCTGCAGCTCTGGTTGGATGCAGCTTGGAGCGCGGCGTGCATTTCACCCGGGGGTGGGGGGGACGGTGCATACAGAGGGTGCTGTAATGTAGCATGTAGCGCAGGGGATCACCTTCACTACAGTAGCAATCTCAATAGGGCTTATTTTAGAGGAATCTTACACAGTAAGGGGAGGGCTTATTTTCAGGATAGGTCTTATTATCAGGGAAACACGGTAAATCATTCACAATTGATCATCATGCCCTATTGTGTTACTGTGTACATGATCTCCTGGCTCTGCTCACTTCACTGTGTCAGTTCATATAACTCTTCCTGGGTTTTTTCTGAAACTATCCTGCTCATCATTTCTTATAACACAACAGTATTCCATCATATACCACAACTTGTTCAGCTATTCCCCAATTGATACACACCCATTCAATTTACAGTTCTTTGCCACCACAAAAAGAGCTACTATAAATATTTTTGTACATATAGAACCTTTTCCTTTTCCTTTGATATCTTTGTGATATAGACCTGGTAATGGTATTGTTGGGTATGCATAGTTTGATAGTCCTTTGGACATAGTTACAAATTTTTCTCCAGAATGGTTAGTTCAACTCACAACACCACCAACAATGCATTAGCATTTCAGTTTTTCCACATCCCCTCCAACATTTGTAATTTTCCTTTTCTGTCATGTTAGACAATCTGGTAAGTATAAGGTGGTACCTCAAAGTTCTTTTAATTTGCATTTCTCTAATCAATTGTGATTTAAAGTATTTTTTTTGCATGTCTATAGCTTTGATTTCTTTTTCTGAAAACTACCTGTTCGTATCCTTTGACCATTTATCAATTGGGAAATGATTCTTATTCTTATAAGTTTGACTCAGTTTTCCATATATTTGAGAAATGAGGCCTTTATCAGACAAACTTGCTGTAAAAATTATTTTTCCCAGTTTCCTGCTTTCCTCCTAATCTTGGCTGCCCTGGTTTTATTTGAACAAGACCTTTTTTTTTTTTAAGCAATCGGGGTTAAGTAACTTGCTCAAGGTTACATGGCCAGTTATTTCTAGGTGTGGTGCTAAGTAGATGAGCTTGGATTTGATCCCCAGGTCATCCCGACACTGGAGCCGGTCCTCTTACTTGCTGAGACACCTGGCCGCCCCTGAACAAGACCTTCTTAACTTTCCCTTTTCTATAGATCTGACAGGTAAAGTATTAAATATTCCCTTAATTTGCTCATGATATCACCCTTTATTTCTAAATTACATACCCATTTTGACTTTATCTGAGTGTGAGATGTTAGTGTATACCTAGAATCTACCAAACTGCTTTCCAGTTTCCCAGCAATTTTTGTCAAACAGTGAATTCTTTTCAGCCTCCATACCTTTACACAAATCATTCTCCAAGTTTTCAGTACTTTGAAAGTGATCCAGATTGAAGTCCCCTCCCTACTCTCCAGATCTGAGCTCTGAAAGTTCCTGACCCAAGTTTAGGTCTGAGCAAAACCTTTGTCAGCTTGTCCCCAGTTGTAAGTTTCAGTAGATTGCTTCTGGATTTATCTACTACTAGTTGTTAGAAAGCTCTCAGAACAACTGAGCTGCAAGGTCCATTTTAGTATGGGAATCCTTTTCTGGTTATTCCACTATAGACGTGCCTGGTCTCGAAGCCAAAACTGAGCCCCTGGCATCAGAACTGTACTGCTTACTTCTAAACCTGTTCCTTGCTCAATGCATAGCCAGGGCCTATGAATGCAACAGGTCCCCTCTACCACACCTCAAAACAGGTACCCTCCTCGGTTCACTCTAGATTTGTGGCCTGGAACGATGTGGTAAATGACAAATATCAGATGGCAGTTGTTTGTGTCCCCTGCAGTAGTTCAGGGATCTCCTGTGACCTCTTCTTGCTCCTACTCACCTCTTCCTTGTCCGAGGACCAGAACCAGATTTCTTTTAGTCCCTGGGCACTAGAATACTTTGCATGGGGTCCTGGCCTCTGGGCCAGACCCTGTCTTCTCTCTTTCTGTCTCTGTAAGTTGACCTGGGTTGGAAAAAAATGACTGTCATTTCTTTTTCTTGGATTTCCTAATAATGATTTGGTCTGATCTTTGTAGAGGAGGTATGGTATGGTCAGGGAACTAGTCTGTACTTCTACTTTTCAGTCATCTTTAGGGTTTTCATTTCCAATATTCCTTCACTTAAGAACAAGAAAAAAAACACAATAGGGAAGAAGAAACAGCAAAATATGCACTCAAGGGCTTTATGGCAGTGACCCAGTTGGAGAAATAAAGACCAAAGGCCTCTTTTCATACCTGGGCACTTACAACATTTTATTCTCCTCACAAAGGCAACGGAACATGCTGGCTTCCTTCTTAGATTTTCATGAGTTTAATTATCATCTCCCTGTACAGATGATTCTTACATCTGTATACCCAGTACTTGGTTCTCTCCTGAGCTGCAGTCCTGCCTCACCATCTATATATCAGGCATTTCTAACTGGATGTTCAAATGCAGCATGTCAAAAAGAGGACTCATTACCTTTTCTCCTGAACTACTCCTCTTCCTCATTTTCCTATTTCTATTGTGGGCTTTAATGTTTTAAAGTCCTTCCAGCCAGTCCCAAATTTTCCTTCTCTCAATATGTCCAAACAGGAGCAAAATCTTGCATACTCTACCTCTACAATATCTTTCAAATCTGTCCCTTTTCTTCTATTCATATGGCCACTATCATAGCTCAGGTCTTCACTTCACATTTAGCTATTACAATAGCCTTCTAATTAATATCCTTGTCTCAAATCTCACCCCTTTCTAACTCATCCTCTACATAGACCCCAAAGCACAGGTCTAATTCTGTCACTCTTCTACTCAGTAAACTATAATGGCCCCCTGTAGTTTATAAAATAAAATAGAAACTCTTCTGTTTGGCATTTTAATCCCTTCACAATTTTATTGCAATGTACTTTTCCAGGTCCATTAAACAATATTGTCCTAATGCATTCCTGGCCCAGATTCACTAGCCTTCAGATCCATTTACCTTCATACTATTCCTTACACATGACAAACTCACTTAAGTCCACATGTCTCTGCCCAGGCTGTCCCCCATGCCTGGAATATACTCCTTTTCCACTTGGGGCAGCCATGTGGTGCAGTGGAGAGAGCTCTTGGCCCAGAGTCAAGAAGATCTGAGTTCAAATATGGCCTTAGACATTAATGGTGTGACCATGAGTAAGTCACTTAACCTCTGTTGGCTTCAGTTTCTCCATCTGTAAAATGGGAGTAATAAAGAACCTCTTTCCTAAGGTTATTATGAGGATCAAGTGAGAGAATTATAATAGTGCCTGGCACATAATAAGTTCTATTTAAATGTTAGCTATTATTATTTTATTATATTATGTTGTATTATATTATTGTTATATTCTGCCTCTTAGAATCCCTGGCTTCCTTCAAAGCTTAGTTCCAGTGCTACCTCTTACAAGAAGCCTTTCTCAGTCTCTGTTAGTGCTTCCCCCAACAAATTACACACACACACACACACACACACACACACACACACACATTTATATATTTATAGTATTTTCACTTAAAATGAAAATTTTTATGTTCAAGTACCACTATATGCATACACACACATACATGCTACAGAAAAAACACATGTACACATAATAAATATTATAACATATATCATATGTGCATGTCGTTCCCTATCCCCAACACCCTCTCCCTGTACAATGTAGCTTAGCTTCCTTGAGGACGATAACCTTTATTTTTTGTCTTTATATTCTTAAAGCCTGGAACAAAGTAGGTATTTAATAAATACTGATTTGTCAATTGATTGATTTTTGTATTTTATGAATTTCTGGGTGACTGCTGCCACTCTTCTCATATTGTAGCTACTTTACATGCTAACTTAGCAGATATCAATCAATCAATAAGTTTATTAAGCATCTAATATGGACAAGACATTGGGATAAGTTCTAGGGATACAAATATTAAAAAGGAAGCAATTCCTCAAGGATATATACATATACACATATGTATATATACATATATATGTATATGTATGTACATAGATATAGATAGTCAGTTTTCCCTTCACCTTTCTTTTTCAGTTTAAAGCCCTGCCCAATGTGAGAGATTACAGGTATCATTCTTACCAAACCTTGTTAGATTCGCTTCATTCCCTAGCCAAGATACCATCATTCCCTTATTTTAAGTTGTGGTCAAAAAATAAATTGTGAACTTAAATCAAATTTTAACCTATGATCTCTGATCCTCAAAGTTTTATCTGTATGTAGCAGCAAGCACCCCAAGCGTCCTCAGGGTTTGCAGCTACCACAGGTTCTTGGATCTGCTTTGTTAAAGGAAAGCAACTCAAAATGGGTTAACAAGCTTACTTTAATCAGTCAGACATATATCCTTTACCTTGTTCAGGAGAAAAGGTCAGCACCCCGAACTTCAAAGCATACAGGCAGAATTATCAAGACAGAAACAGATCAAGTAGACAGCTTTCCAAACTGTCCAGCCATTACATCCATACCCAGTCAACATCTGGGTTTCCACATCTGGGTTTTTCAAAGCCGGGGGACTCTCAACAACGGCTTCCCAGAATTCAGATCAAATCACAGAACACTTCTCAGAGTCCCAAAACCAGAAAGTGAAAGCCATCAGAGTAGTTATGATATTGGCACAAGTAGATAAAGTAGAAAGCACCCACATTTTCAAGCCTTTAAAACAGAACAGGCTACCTCAGGCAAAGGTCCTCCTCTCCCCACGCACAGCAACCACCCAGCGTCCTGGAAGCGCGCTCCCAGCAGCTCCGGCCCCTGGCAGTCCTCAGCAGGAGTCCTTAGCAGAAAGTCCTTAGCAGTCCTAACTCAAAAAGGGCTTCGCACTGCAGCTGCCTCTGCTGCTGCCGCCACCGTCACCACCACCAACCACTGCAGGAACGCTAGCTTGGCTTTCGCTTTCTCTGGCTTTCACTTTCGCTTGCTCCGCCCCTTCCTGATACGTCAGCACGTCCAATGGGGCATGGAAGATCTTTAAATCCCATAACCCTTACATTCGGCCCCAAGATCTTTCATGTCCCTTACTTGGCAAAAATACAATAGGAATAACTGGTGTCAACAAAATTTCACAACAATATAACAAGAATAGCACACAATAAACACAGAAAACCATATTTTAGGGTGGGGCTTGAGCACAAGCTCCCCATCATTCCCCCCACCCCGAACAAATGGGGCCCCAAAAATCTTGTGGTAAGGGGTGAAGATCTCTTCTTCTATGGCTACTTGCTGCTGAAATCGGATGTAGAGCTGTCCCTGTCCTAAGGGGTCCCATTTGAGAGGTCAGTTCTTAATATGCTTGATGCCAGGTCCAAGGGTGACACGTCACAGTTGCAGACAGGGGGTGACATCCAGCTTAAGCTATCAGGCATCTACATATGGAGGGTACCAAGCCTGTGGAAACAAATCTAACAAACAAGGTGAACAAACAAAAAATCAAGAAGAAGCAAAGAGACAATAACCAGACTATTGTAGCCTCACTCACGGTAGAATAAATGACTTAAGGGTACAATTTTGTAATCATCTTCTCCAGAATAAACAATAGTTACAGTGTTATCCTTCCCATATGCTATAATCTCTGCAGCCTTTGGAACATCATCTGGCTTCCGTTTTACCCATACTTTAGCTCCTGATTTTATTCTATCAGTAGAACCAAATCCTTCAGTTCCTGTGACAGTTATTTTGGAAGGAGGGTCAGTTTTTACAAGTGGCATTGTTTTACAAGGAACGATAATCACTTGAACTATCCTATCATTCTTGTGAATCTGTATGGGCCCTTCACCTAAATTCTGGAATGTTACAACAATTTCTCCTTGATAATTAGAATCTATTACTCCAGCCAATACATGTATTCCTTGAGCTGCTAATCCTGATTTGGGTAAAATTTGTCCAAAGTGATTTTTAGGGATTCTTATGCATATCCCTTTTTTTGGGGGGTTAATAAACTAGAAAATTTATTAAGATACCAAAAGACTGAGTCCCAAAACCAGAAAGTGAAAGCCATCAGAGTAGTTATGATATTGGCACAGGTAGATAAAGTAGAAAGTACCCACATTTTCAAGCCTTTAAAACAGAACAGGCTACCTCAGGCAAAGGTCCTCCTCTCCCCACGCACAGCAACCACCCAGCGTCCTGGAAGCGCGCTCCCAGCAGCTCCAGCCCCTGGCAGTCCTCAGCAGGAGTCCTTAGCAGAAAGTCCTTAGCAGTCCTAACTCAAAAAGGGCTTCACGCTGCCGCTGCCTCTGCTGCTGCCGCAGCCAGCCACCGCAGGAACGCTAGCTTGGCTTTCGCTTTCTCTGGCTTTCACTTTCGCTTGCTCCGCCCCTTCCTGCTACGTCAGCACGTCCAATGGGGCATGGAAGATCTTTAAATCCCATAACCCTTACACTGTAATATGGAGATAATGTTATCAACCTTACAGTCACTGTGTAAATGAAATAAGATATAAGGTAACATTATTACAGCATGCTCTTGTGTGGGCCACAAATCAACAAATTTAGCCTTTCTGAACACTTAAAATACTACCAGTCTTTGCTGTTATGCTTCCTCTTCCTTGCCATCCCTAAAAATAAATGCAAATTATGTTGAGATGAGATTTCTGATAGTAAAATATACTTCATCCTTTGATATAAAAAATGCATTGATATTTTAGATTAAAAACATTTTAAACTATGTAATTTTGTGTGTTTTTACTTCCCTCATATAGAAAATTTTCTTGTTTTCCATTACTTATGCTATATTATGGTTTTCCCAGGGTTATCACGTGAGAAAAGTATTTAGAATCTGTCCATTTTTTTTTTAAGCAATTGGGGTTAAGTAACTTGCTCAATGTTACATGGCCAGTTATTTCTGGGTATGGTGCTAAGTATCTGAGCCCAGATTTGATCCCCAGGTCATCCAGACACTGGGGCCAGTGCTCTTACTCACTGAGCCACTTGGCCACCCCTAAGCAATTGGGGATAAGTAACTTGCTCAAGGTTACACTGCCAGGTGTTTCTGGGTGGATGCTAAGTGTCTGAGTCCAGATTCGATCCCCCAGGTCATCCCGACACTGGGTCCAGTGCTCTTACTCGCTGTGCTACCTGGCCACCCCGAATCTGTCCATTATTAAGAATTAAGAAGGGGTGGCTAGGTAGCACAGTGAATAGAGCACCGGCCCTGGAGTCAGGAGGACCTGAGTTCAAATCTGGCCTCAGACACTTGATACACTTACTAGCTGTGTGACTTTGGGCAAGTCACTTAACCCCAATTGCCCTCCAAAAAGAAAAAAATAAAATAATGAAGTAGACATACTTCACAAGCCAATAAAGTTATTTAAACCACACATGTCCTCTTCAGAAATGAGATAATTAAATGTTTCTACATGAGCCAAAGTATGATTTAGTTTAATGTCACCAACTATTAAAATTAATTTCGTTTGCTCCATTTAAAATTTTTCTTGGGGTGGCTAGGTGATGCAATGAATACAGTGACGGCCCTGGAGTCAGGAGGACCTGAGTTCAAATCCAGCCTCAGATACTTAACACAAAATTAGCCATGTTACCTTGGACAAGTCACTTAACCCCAATTGCCCTGCCTTCCCCTTCCAAAAAAAAAAGCAAAAAATAAATGTAAAAAAATTCTTCTTTTATTCTAGATATTAAAATTGTCAACTGCTTAATAAAGTAGGATCTAGACTCAATGCCTATATGTTACTCTACAAGCTACTCTACACCTTTTAAGTAGTTGATATTTTTAACTGTCTTTGCCAATCTTGTTTACAAAATGTGTCAGTTTCAGTAACATCAGTTTCAGTAATACTAATAATTGAATCCATTTGGTTCTGAACATCTAACATGCAAATGTAGTACCTGATAATTAGGTGTTTAATCAATGCTAAGTGAGGAAGATGGAAGGAGGATGAAGTAGTTTCCTGAGGCAAACCCTTCTGTGCAAAAACAGCAAATGTATTACATTCATTTGGAGAAGGAAGGGGCAAGAGGAAACAGGTTGAAAGCAAAGGTAAATGCGAATTTCAGACTAGCACTTCTCTAGAGGGATTGAGTTCAGTTCCTTCAAGCCTGATCAGGTTTTTCCAGCTATAGCATGATTTTCTCCATTCTATCCACTCTGTATGCCTTTGTACCCATTCACATTACTACATAAGGATTGACCATCTCCTGAATGCCTTCAAGCAGACTCACTGCACTAGAAAGTCCATTGCACTTTCAGTATATTCACTCGTAATCATTCTAAGTCACAAACTTTGTTTTGTTTTACTTTGGTTTTCTATTTAAGACAAAATCTAGACTCCTCTTATCTTCATTATTTAGCCTAGAGATAACTTGTTTCATTAAGAGCCTTTCCCTGCTTCATGACTCTGACTACTTTCACAGCCCAGGGCAGACATGACCAGGGACACTTCTGGAGCCCAATCTCTATGAGAACACTGGAGCAACACTGAAGGATGCCTTCCCAGAGCCATAACTAATGTGCATGAGGCAAATGAGGCTTTGCCCCAGGATATTAACATCCTGAACAGAAAGCATGTATCTTCCCCATTGTGACTAGTATCCATGAACCTTACCTAATGGTCTTGTACCAACCTGTGCTTCAGTTTAGCTGCTGCTGTTGTCATTTGTTCTTTGTTCTCAAAGAGGACCAATGAAATTAGAAGGGTCTGTCTTGACTTGCACGTGAATTGGATTTTAAGTGAGGCAGAGCTGCACTCTCTCTTTTAAGTCAGGCAGCTTCACTCACTTGGACTTCCTGCCAAGTCCAGTGGCAACACAAAGGTAAAGATGACTGGCAATGGCCCAGGATGCAATGGATGCCCTCCACCTTTCTAAATTAAGTTCTTCCCAAGGCTGTTGTCTACTCCTAGACCACAACCTCCTTTGAGGGACCCTTTGCTTTGACCCCTTCTTAAGGGGTCCTCCTTTGCCACCAACCCCTGTGGGAATGAAAGCTTCACTACCCTCTTTCCCAGACTGATTGTTGAACTACCTTCCAGGGAACTGCCACCACCCCTCATCAGTTTGTCATTTTTGCCACACCCATCCCACAACTATTTTTACCCTAAGTGAAAAATTCCTAATTAAGGCTACCTTCCCATTATTGTTTAAATTATTTCACAAAGGTTTTCTCTGCATTCTGCAAAGCTGCAGAGTTAGTTGGACTATCACATCCTGGACACTGCCTTTTTAGTGCAACCTAAGATCACACTACCTTCTTCTTCCTTCTTTCCTTGCTATCATGTCACATCATCTGAATAGGACCAGATTTTTATTTGTTATTACAAAATACTGCCTTATACCTTCATTTTCAAGTACGTATCCACACTTTAAAATAATTCAAGGCTCCTCAAAATATGTAACAATAAGAATAATCCTGTTCCACAAGACTGTGATCACAAATATCCAGTGAGACACAAGACAAGGAACTCTATGCTTGCCAAAGATCTAGTATAGAGTCTAGGTTGAAAAAAGATTCCCTGTTTGTGGAGGAAATTCTGCTGATGTCTCTAGATTAAGCCCTGGAATGAGCCTCTTTGAAGAAATCTGTAAGCTTGGCTTCTCTATCCATTCAGGAAAGAACAAGTGGATGAAGGAAATTTCTTGCCTGGATAGAGACTACATTTGGATAGGCAACCTGCAGAGCTTGTTTCCCAGTCTTCATATCTAGGATAGATAGTTTAGTTGAAAAATGAGTGAGACCCAGAGTTAAATAAGAGGAAGGGGAGGGACTGGATTGCCTTCATTAACTGCAAAGCTTTCTTTGATCCCCAAGCTTCCCACAAAAGCAAAGACATCTTTTGAATAAAAGCTTACCAACAGTGTCTTTATATGTCACCAAAATTTGGATTATATTACTCTCTAAAGAATTAAAAATTCATACAATACAAAGGGCAATGGAAAGGTCAATAGTGGCTGTGATTACAATGCAATATATAGCCAATGAGGAACTTGGAAGAAGAATAGGAATAGAAGACATCATCAAGGAATTGTGGGATAGGAAGACAAGATTGGTTGGACACATGGTGAGTGGGAGGGATGGAGGAGGGCTCCACTGGTATGCTCTGGATTTCAGCAGTAATCAAGAAGGGCCTCTGGAACATCGAGTGGACCTCTATGGTAAACTCATAAGAAGACATGGACAAGAGTGTCATGTAAAATGGGCTAGCATAGATAGTTTGCAATCTGCATTAATGAGGGGGAACTTCCAATTTGATCAGAACAAAGATCCAGTTGAATACCTAAGTATGAAGTAGAGCTTTCAAAAAGCAGAATAAGGTAAAGGGTTGCCCTCCCCTGGAGTTCTTCAAGTGTGGTGCCTTCCCTGAGAAGCAGTGGAGTTGAAAGAACCTTCAGTCAGTTGGTCAACAACAATGAAGAGGCTGGATGATCTCCAAAGTTCCTTCCAGTTCAGAATGCATAATCCTCTTAAGCAGAAGCTAAATTGCCATGTGTCAGAGATATTGTAACAAATTCCTTTCCATGTATAGGCTTGACCAAGTGGCCTCTGAGGTGCCATTCTGGTTCTGAAATCAGGCTGATTTTATCACTTTTTAGCAAACAGTTCAACAAATCAGACTGCTAGTACCTGGTGAGCCAAACTTTTAAAATGTTTAAACTAAAACCAATGCTTTTCTGCTTTTATTCTTTTCTTATCCTTTATTCAGTAAGTAAAGCTAGAAGCGACTAGTTAATTCAGAGTAATTTAAGTATAGTCCTGAAGACAAAGAGACTGGAAGACTAGATATCCCCTATCAAATCTATGATATCATGATTTGTAGACCTGAAGGGAAAGTTCATAGGACACAATTAGGCCATTGTATATCAGTAATGAAGAGTCAACCAAGCAATCTCCTAGCATACACCTGTGCATTTTGATGGTAGCAAGTCAGGTGTGCAAGTACTGGTAAACAGGAGGTACCACAATGAAAAACAGTCAGTCACTGTTGAGCTTTAGATGAGAGAGAGAGAGAGAGAGAGAGAGAGAGAGAGAGGAGAGAGGGGAGGAGAGAGAGAGAGAGACAGAGAGAGAGAGAGAGAGACAGAGAGAGAGACAGAGAGAGAGACAGAGAGAGAGACAGAGACACAGAGACAGAGAGACAGAGAGAGAGACAGAGAGAGACAGAGACAGAGAGACAGAGAGAGAGACAGAGACAGAGAGACAGAGACAGAGACAGAGAGACAGAGACAGAGAGATTTCCTGTTGCTAATTTTGGGAGACTCAATACTCCCAGGATGTTGCTGTTGTTTTTTCTACTAAGTAAACCTAGTGTTGGCCTCAGGAACTACAGGCAAGAGCAGGATCCCTCCCCACCAGGTCAGCTTAATGGCCCTGTGGACAGAACACAGGATTTAGAGTCTGGAAGACCCTGAGTTCAAATTCTGCCTCAGATACTGGTTATGTGGCCCTAGGAAAGTCATTTAACCTCTCTGGGTTCAGATATCTCAGTCCTCTTGCAGCTCTAGGCATCATAAACAAAGACTATGTCACTCTTTCTAGTAATTTTAGTGTCCAATGTTTTTGTCTCTCTGTGCCATCTGACATGTGGGCCTCCTACTATATGTGACATGAAGTACCACCAGTCTGGTTATTATTGATGCTCATATGGGAAAGGATACTTGAATCTAGTTTGGTTTTTATAAGTGAAAGTAGCAGCCCACACCCATCAGGGGTAATATCAAACTGCCCCCACTGCATTGCTTTGCTTTTTAAAAGAAACTTTATGACCTTTTATTATTCACCAGACCTGGTAATATTTTATGGATTAGGAGACACAGACCCAAACACCACCTAAGCTATCACAGTAAGAGCCCTTCAGTGTTAAGAGTAGAATATAATTTTTGAGTCACATAATGCCTTCTCAACCTAAACAGCTGATCCAGCTGCCTCAGCACTGTTGGACACACCTGAAATTTGTGCCATGGACTTTGAAGACAGAATTGAGCTCGGAATTGCCACACCAAGATCCCAAAGGGTCACAGCATTAATAATCCATACTTCAATCATTAAGGGCAAATTCAAGACAAGTAGGAAAATGTGCACCATGCTGTAAAGTTGATAGGATGTTGATGAGAAGCCTTAGTTCCTCTGTTGCTAACATGATTAATTTCCAGTCATTAGCAACCCTATCTGACAACCAGCAGTTATATGCTGCAGGTTTTCTACATGTGATAATTGAGCAAAACTGGAACGCCCTGTTGAGGTTGAAATGGGCATTTTGCAACTGTATGCCCTGAACTTCACATAACTTTCAGCTTCCCAAAAGAATTCTCTTCATTCCTGCATAAAGTGTATATATTAATGATGGGTGTTATCTGAAGTACAATTCTATGGACTCCCAAATATAAATACCTAGATGAGAGAAGCAAAGATTCCTCCCCTGATGGTCAGATTCATTAACTATCATGGCCACCACCTGATTTTCCAATTATCTATTGAATAGGAGATATCACCTAGGCCTTAAATAATTTAACAAGTTTCTCACTGTACTATTTCTCCATGTTAGCAAGAAGCATTTAAGCATAAAGACATTAGAAGCAGTTGAGCATATATTGTTCATTCAATGGGGTTTTTAATATTAAAGGCTATTTTATTCAACTCAGTCATCTCAAACTTTCCTTAGATAAAATGTAAAACAGGCTACTTGATATTCTTCCTAGTTAATGATATTGCAAGTTCCAAAACAACAAATTAAAAGGTATAAAAATTCATTTAACGCACATAAGCACTTCATAGAACTTCTGTTTAAGTTTATTTGACTTCACAGTTCTGATGAAACTTTAGTGTATTCACGAAGTTCTGTAAGACCATAGGATGTAGAGCTCTGAGATACCTTACAGATAATTTAAGCCAATGCTTTCATTTTACTGATGTAGAAATTGAGGCCCAGAGAAATTAAGTGACTTGTCCAAGGTCATATCAGTAGCAAATTAGTAGAATGAGTATTTCAACCCAAGACTTCTGGCTCCAAATCTAGTGTTCTTTCCCCACAGTCTGTCTTCATTTTCTTTTAGTATACAGTATCTTAAAGTATAGTGAAATTATCTGAACCTCCACAATTATATTTGTGGAATTTATAATAGAAACTAATGGGTTCAAGACATTTGTACTTGCAGTTTTTATCAGTTTATATATTGTCTCCACTGACACTGATCATAAGGAGAGATAGTCTTTTAGAGTTTCTCTGGCTAAGAATTTTATCATCCTGTGGCCAATCAAGAGATAAACATCTCCAGATATGGCTGGTCTGGTCCTTGGGCGACAGATATACGCTCCTTTGCCCAGTTTATACTAGAAGCTTCTCTGGTTTGGACCTGTCAGCTTAAGCTTCATTCGTATAGGCTTAAAGAAACCAGGGTCACGTCATTTCAAAAGGAGCAATCAGAGTCAGACTTAATCAAAGACACTACTATTTACATGTTTTAAAAATAAGCTTCTGAATGTATATTAGATTTCTGGAAATCCAGTGCAGATGGCCACAATGAAAAGTTTCCCAGGCCTCTTTGGAAGAGAGCTACCTTTAAAAAAATCAATATGTCTTATCTTGATATTCCATTCCATTCACTTCTGAATGTATCCCTCTCCTCTCTTGCTCTACCCAAGGATCCACCCTTGTAATAAAGGAAAAAAAAACAGAGAAACAAAAAATAGCATTTTTAAAAATCCCAAAGGGGCAGAGCCAACATGGCAGAGTAGAAACAGGATTTCTGCATGGCTCCTGCTTCCACCTCCTCCAATACATGTAAAAAATTACTCTAAACAAACTTTAGAGCTACAGAACCCACAAAGTGTCAGAGAGAAACTAACCTCCCACTGAAGACAGCCTGGCAGGAAGAGGCCATCACAGCATGCTGGGAGCAGAGCCCAGCCCCCCATGAGCCCATGGTTTTAGCCTCAGGGTGGCCTGATCAGCCCCAGCTGGAGGGACATTGGGAGAGTGGATTACCAGCAGCTGTGGTGTTTTGCAGAATTATCAACCCATAAATGCCAAAGACAAAGTGAGAGGTCAGTGGACTTTGGGAACAGGGGATCCAGGAGTGTGGTCCAGCCTCTGCCCCCAGAGGAAGAAGGGGATAAGGCACCATGGCCATGCAGCCACCGTGGCATGGCTGCTTCAGAGCTCCTGTATTGCAGATTGTAGGGGAAGGAAGCGACCAGTCTGAGGGGTAATTGCTCTTGCTTTAACTTGCTTGGACCTGGATTGCTGTCTAGGGTGGATGATCACACACATGACCAGTGTGCCAGAGCATGTGGAGGCTTCAAAGAGGGCAGCCAACTAACAGCTCCAGCAGCTGAGAAAACCCCAGCCATTTGGGACAAAGGTCCCCTCTCTGGAAGCAGAGTTCTACTATGGCAAAAAGCTCAAAAGTCAAGTAATTGAGTGGCAACATGAGCAAGAAAAGGAAGCAAACCAAGCAGAGCAATCTGACATTAGACTCCTATTTTGGGGACAAAAATAATCAAAGCATGGAACAGGAGGAAGACAGCAAAGTCAGAACTCCTACACCAAAAGCTGCCAAGAAAAATATGAATTGGTTACAGGCCATAGAGGAGCTTAAGAAGGCTTTTGAAAACCAAATAAGAGAAGTGGAAGAAAAATTGGGGAGAGAAATGAGAACAATGCAAGAAAATCAGGAAAAGAGAGTCAACAACCTGATGGAAGAAAACAACACCTTAAAAAATAGACTAACTCAAATGACAAGAGGCTCAAATAGGCAATGAGGAGAATGCCTTAAAAAGCCAAATCTGTCAGATGGAAAAAGAATTTCAAAAGTTCACTGAAGAGAATAACTACTTCAGAATTAGATTGGATCAAATGGAAGCTAGTGACTTTATGAGAAATCAAGATACTATTAAAAAGATCCAAACAAATGAAAAAAATAGAAGGCAATGTGAAATATCTCATTGGAAAAACCACTGACCTGGAAAATAGATCCAGGAGAGACAATTTTAAAATTATTGGACTATCTGAAAGCCATGACAAAAAAAAAGAACCTAGAAATCATCCTTCAAGAAAATCTCAAGGAAAATTTCCCTAATGTTTCAGAACCAGAGAGCACAATAGAAATTGAAAGAATCCACCAATCACCTCTTGAAAAAGATCCCCCCAAAAAACTCCTAGGAATATTATAGCCAGGTTCCAGAGTTCCCAGATCAAGGAGAAAATATTACAAGCAGGCAGGAAGAAACAATTTGAATATTATAGAAACACAGTCAGGATAACCTGGGATCTGGCAGCATCTACATTGAGGAATCGAAGGGCTTGGAATATGATATCTCAGAGGTCAAAGGAGCTGGAATTAAAACCAAGAATCACCTACCCAGAAAAACTGAGTATCATGTTTCAGGGGAAAATATGGTCATTCAATGGAATAGAGGACTTTCAAGTATTCTTGATGAAAAAACCAGAGCTGAATAGAAAATTTGACATTCAGATATGAGAAGCAAGAGAAGCATGAGAAGGTAAACAGGGAAAAGAAATCATAAGGAACTTATCAAAGTTGAACTATTAACATTCCTACATGGGAAAAACAATAATTGTAACTTATGAAATTTTTCTCAGTATGAGAACAGTTGAATGGAATATGAATGTATATATATATATATATATATATGTGTGTGTGTGTGTGTGAGTGTGTGTGTGTGTGTCTATATAGGAACGTATATGGGCATATAAATACATATGTGAGTATGTGTATATATGTGTACAGGTATACATAGAGAGAAGGCACAGGACCAATTGAAGAGGAAGGGATGATAATTAAAAGGTGTAATTGAGAGGTGAGAAAGGAATATATTGAGAGGAGATGGGGTGAGACAGAATGGGGTAAATTATCTCATATAGAAGAGGCAAGGGAAACCTGTTACAATGGAGGGGAAGAACAGGAAGGGAAAAGGGAATGAGTCAACCTTATTCTCATTGAATTTGGCTTAGGGAAGGAATGATATACACACTAAATAGGATATCTCACCCTACAGGAGAGTAGGGGGTAAGGAGGTGAGAGGGGAATGATGGAGGGGAGGGCAGGTTGGTGGGGAGAGAAGTTGGAAACACACACTTTTGAAAAGGGACAAGGTCAAAGTAGAGAATAGAACAAGTGGTGGGCAGGATAGGAGGGAGGGAAATATTGCCAGTCTTTTACAATATATCCACTATGGAAATATTTTGCATAGCTATATATGTATAACCTATATTGAATTGCTTATCTTCCCAGTAAGGGTGGGTGACAAGGGAGGAAGGGAATGAATCTGGAATTCAAAGTTTTAAAATCAAATGTTTATACATATGTGTGTGTGTGTGTGTGTGTGTAAATTTTTTTTTTACCTGCGACTGAGAAATAAGATATACAGGCACTGGGGCATACAGATCCATCTAAAAAGTCAGAGGAGGTATGGGGGAGGATATAGAAGAGAGCAGATTGGGGGTAGGTGTATACATTGGGATTGCTGTTTTGGGGTGGTGGGTGGGGGAAAGACGGGGAGAAAATTTGTAACTCAAAATCTTGTGGAAATAAGTGATGTAAACTAAAAATAAGTAAAATTTAATTCAAAAAATAAAAAATAAAGATACAAGGAAAAATGTCTAAAAAAAATCCCAATACATCAGTGGAGTGTGATAGCATATGCCATATTCCATGCCCGTTGCCATCTGCACCTCTGCAGAAATGGTAGGTAGATACATGTTCTCATATCTTGACCAGGGCCAAGGTTGTCACTATGATTACACAAATGTTACTTACTGTTATTTTGGGGTTTTTTTCCATTTACATTGTAGTCATTGTGTACATTGTATTCCTGGCTCTGCTCACTTCATTCTGGATGCATTTATGTCTTCTTGTGGTTCTCTTTATTCATCATTTCTCACAGCTCATTAATATTGCATCCAATTTTGTTTAGCCATTCCTTAATCAATGACTATCTACTTTGTTTTAGTTCCTTGCTACTGCTATAAGTCCTATGGGAACTTTCTTTTTATTATTAACCACTTTGGATAATTTGCCTAGCAGTGAGATCTCTGAACCAAAGGGTATGGCTTGTTACTTTCTTGGTATAATTCCCAATTGCTTTCCACAATGGCTAGACAATTCAGTGCTCCACTAAGAGAACAATTAAGGTTTCAAACTTGCCAAAATCCCTCCAATATTGACTCTACTCATATTTTTTCCACCTTTGCCAAAGGTATGAGGTAAAACTTCAGACTTTCTTTGATTTGCATTATTCCTATTGTCATTTATTTGAAGCAGTTTTTTTTAATTTGACTGCTTTCATATGACTGATTAAGAGTTTATAATTCTTTTTTTGAGAATTATTTCTTTATATCCTTTGACCACTTATTCACTGAGGAATGGATTTTGGTCTTGTATATTTCAGCTGATTCCCTAGCAGAGGTATTTGATGCAAAGATTTTTCCCAATCAACTGCCTTATTTTTTCATTCTATTTGCTTTTAATTTTGTGTGTACAAAAACTTTTCAATTTTTGTGTCACTGTTTTTTTTTTTTTTTTTTTTTTTTTTTTTTTTTCTTTTTTTTTTTAATTTTTTTTTTTCAAAAACTTTTTAATTTTTTTTTTACTTTTTTTTTTTTTTTTTTTGTAATGGTCTCTATTCCTTGTTTGGTTGAAAATTATCCTGTCTATAACTGTGAAAGTTACCTGATTTGCTTCTTCTAATTATGTTGTGGTATACTTTTAATATTCATATATCCATTTTGAGCTTATTGTGGTATTTGGTATAAAATATTGGTCTAGGATAATTTTTTAATAAGTAATATTGGTAGTCCCAGGTAACAGACATTCAAGTCACTTTAAGACAAACTTAAGATGACTTTATAGATGAGAATATGTGGTCATGTGACAACAATGTGAGAGACCCACCCAAAATTAGCATTCAAATGGAACTTGGAAAAAAGCAATTAGAACATCACACTTTTCTGGAGAAGGAAAATTTTCCCATACTTCCATATATGGCTATAGATAACTGATTTTTTTCTGAACACTGCCTGTTCATATATCCTTTGACCACTTATCCATTAAGAAATTACTTGTATTCTTATAAATTTGACTCTGTTCTTCATATATTTGAGAAATGACACCATTATCTGAAAAACTTGTAAAAGAAATTTTCCCAGTTTTCTGCTTTCCTTCTAATCTTGGCTGCACTGGTTTTGTTTGTGCAAAACTTTTTTAATTTAATGTAATCAAAATTGTCCATTTTATATCCCATGATGCTCTTTATCTCTTGCTTGGTCATAAATTTTTCTCTTATCTTTAGATGAGACTGGTAAAATATGCCATGCTCTCTTAATTTGCTTATGGTATCACCTTTTATGTCTAAATCATGTCCATTTTGACCTTATTTTGGATATGATGTGAGATGCTGGTTTATATCTCATTTCTGCCAACCTGCTTTCCAGTTTTCCCAGGAATTATTGTCAACTAGTAATTTCTTGGCCCCAAAACTTGGAACTTCAGATTTATTAAATACCAGATTACTATGGGTCATTTATAACTGTGTATTGTATAGCTAATCATTTCCACTGATCCATCACTCTATTTTTTGGCCATTACCAGACTATTTTGATGATTACTGCTGTGTAATACCCTTTGAGATCTGGTACTATTAGGCCACTTTCCTTCACATTATTTTTCATTGTTTCTCTTGATATTCTTGATTGTTCTTCCAGGTGGATTTTTTATGAATTGTTTTCTAGCTCTATAAAATACTTTTTGGTAGTTTGATTGGTATGGCACTAAATAAAGGTAGAATTGTCATTTTTATTGTATTGGCTCAGCCTATTCTTGAGCAATTAATTTTGCTCCAATTGCTTAAATATGACTTTATTTTTCTGAAAATGTTTTGTGTGTTCATATTGTCCCTCAGCAGTTTGTCTTGGCAGGTAGACTCCCAAGTATTTTATATTATTTGTAGTTATTTTTAAATGGAATTTCTCTGTCTCTTGCTGCTGGACTTTATTGGTGATACTTAGAAATGCTAATGATTTATGTGGTTTTATTTCATATCCAACAACTTTGCAACTAGTTTCTGCATATTATCTGCAAAGAGTGATAGTTTTCCCCCTCATTGCCTATTCTAATTCCTTCAGTTTCTTTTTATTCTCTTAATACTATAGCTAGTATTTCAAGTAAAATATTTAATAATAATCTCATTGGGAAGGCTTCTAGCTTATCCCCATTACAGATAATGCTTGCTGATGGTTTTAGCTAAATAGTACTTATCATGTATTTATTCCTGTTCTTTCTAGTGTTTTGAATAAGACTGAGTGTCATATTTTGTCAAAAGCTTTTTCTGCATCTGTAATCATATTGTTTTGTTCATGACATGGTCAGTTGTGCTGATAGTTTTCCTAATATTGAACCAGCCCTGCATTCCTGATATAAATCCCACCTGGTAATAGTGTGTGATCTTTCATTGCTGTAATCTCTTGCTAGTGTTTTATTTTAAATTTTTGCATCAATACTCATTAACGAAATTGGTCTATAGTTTTCTTTCTCTGTTTTCACTCATTCTGGTTTATGTATCAGCATCATATTTGTGTCATAAAAGGAATCTGGTAGGACTCCTTCTATGCCCATTTTCTCAAATAGTTTACATAGTATTAGAATTAATTGTTCTTTAAATGCTGGGCAGAATTCATTTGTGAATCCATCTGGTCATGGAGATTTTTTTCTTAGGGAGTTCCTTGATAGTTTATTCATTTTCTTTTCCTAAAATGGGGTTATTTAAATATTTTACTTCCTCCTCTACTAATCTGGGCAATTTACATTTTTGTGACTATTCATCCATTTCACTTAGATTGTTAGATGTGTTGGCATATAATTGGGCAAAATAGGTCTTAATAATTGCTTTCATTTTCTTTTCATTAATGGTGAATTTATCCTTTTCATTTTTTATATGGGCACTTTGGTTTTCATCTTTCTTTTTTTAAATAAAATTAACCAATGGTTTATTTATTTTATTGGGTTTTCCCTACACAAAACCAGTTCCTAATTTTACTTATTAGCTCAATAATTTTCTTATTTTCAGTTTTATTAATCTTATCTTTGGTTTTCAAGATTTCTAATTTGGTGCTCAATTTGGGAATTTTTTTTTTTGCTTTTTGGAAGGGGGAAGGCAGGGCAATTTGGGGTTAAGTGACTTGCCCAAGGTCACATGCTAGTAAGTGTTAAGTGTCTGAGGCTGGATTTGAACTCAGGTCCTCTTGACTCCAGGGCCATTGCTCTATTCCCTGTGCCACCTAGCTACCCCCTCAATTTGGAGATTTCCTAATTTGTTCTTTTTCTAGTTTTTTTTTAGTTGCAAACCTAAGTCATTTAACTTCTATTTCTCTAGTTTATTGATGTAAACATTTGGAGTTATGAAATTTCACCTAAGTATTCCTTTGGTTGCATCCTATCAATTTTGGTATGTTTTCCTGTCATTCTCTTTAATGGGATTATCAATTGCTTCTATGATTTGTTGTTTGACCCACTTATTCTTTAGGATTAGATTATTTCATTTCCAATTCATTATTTTTTTGCTTTTTTTGAGGGGGAAAGGCAGTGCAATTGGGGTTAAGTGACTTGCCCAAGTAAGTGCTAGTAAGTGTTAAGTGTCTGAGGCTGGATTTGAACTCAGGTCCTCTTGACTCCAGAGCTGGTGCTATATTCACTGTACCACCTAGCTTCCCCCAATTAATTTATAATCTATGTTTCCTTGGCCCTTTGTTGAATGTAGTTTTATTGCATTATAATCAGAAAAAGGGTGAATTTAATATTTCTGTTTTTCTGCATTTGTCTGTGAGGCTTGTATGCCTTTAATGTATGGTCATTTTTTTTGTAGGTGCCATGTACTACTGAGATAAAAGGTATATTTCTTTCTATTCCATTCATTTTTCTCCAGAGGTCTATCATATCTAAAATTTCTATAGTTCTATTCATCTCCTTAACTTCTTTCTTATTTAGTTTTTTGTTAGATTTATCTAGTTCTGAGAGAAGAAAGCTGAGGTCCCCCATCTGAGAGAAGAAAGCTGAGGTCCCCCACTAGTATAGTTTTATCTATTTCCTCCTAAAACTCATTTAACTTTTCCTTTAAGAATCTGGATGCTATACCATTTGGTGAATTTTTCTTTAGTATTGATGTTACTTCCTTGTCTATTGTACCTTTTAGCAAAATGTAGTTTCCCTGATTATCTCTTTTAATTAGATCTAATTTGCATTTGTTTTGTCTGAGATCATCATGCTACCCCAGCTTCTTTTATTTCAGTTGAAGCATAATAGATCTGCCCCAGTCTCTCTCAGCTTCAAGTATGTTTATTGTAAACAATACAATGTTGGATTCTGGATTTTAAACTGTCCCACTATCCACTTCTGTTTTATGGGTGAATTCATCCCATTCACATTCACAGTTATGCTTACTAATTGTGTATTTACTTCCATCCTATTTTCCCCTTTTATCCTTCTCTCTCCTTTCACCTCATTTCCCCTCAAAAGTGTTTTGCTTCTGTTTACCACCTCCCCTAAACCATACTCCCTTTATCAGCCCTTCCCCCTTCTCTTATTCTTCTCCCCTCCCTGTAAGGCAAGATAGATTGTTGTGCCCAACTGATTGTGAGTTATTCCCTCTTTGAGCCAACTCCTGATGAGAGTTCAAGCACTACCTGCCACCACCATCCCATCTTCCCCTCCACTGTAAAAGCTCTTCCTTTTGCATCTCTTTTATGTGAGATAATTTATCCTATTCCACCCCTCACTTCCTCCTTTCCCCAGTACATCCATATTTCTCACCCCTTAATTTTAATTTTTAGATATCATCCCATCATGGTTAGCTCACATCCATGCTCTCTGTCTATGCAGACTCCTTCTAACTGCCCTAATAATGATAAAGTTCTTAGGAGCTACCAGTGCCATCTTCTCTTGTAGGAATGTAAACCATTTTATGTAAATGTAAACTTTCTTGAATCCCTTAGGATTTATCTTTTCTGTTATGCTACTCTTAAGTGTTGCAATTGAAAATCAAATTTCCTATTTAGGAAAAGGAATTCCTGTTCTTTTCATCAGGAATGCTTGAAAATCCTCTATTTAACTAAATATCCATTTTTCCCTGTGGATATACTCCATTTTGCTGGGTAGGTGATTCTTGGTTATAATCCTAGCTCCTTTGCCCTTTGAAATATCATATTCCAAATGCCTCAATTCTTTAATATAAAAGTTGCTAATTCTTGTGTCATCTTGACTGTAGCTCCATCTTCATTATTTCTTTCTGTCTGGTTGCAATATTTTCTCCTTGACCTCACAGCTCTGGAATTTCACTATAATAATCCTGGAAGTTTTCATTTTGGAATCTCTTTCAGTAGGTGATTGGTGGATTCTTTCCATTCTATTTTATCCTTTGGTTCTCAGTTATTAGGACCATTTTCCTTGATAATTTCTTGAAATATTATTTCTAGACTCTTTTTTATCATAGGTTTCATTTAGTCCAATAATTCTTAAATTCTCTCTCCTCAATCTATTTTCCTAGTCAATTTTTCCAATGAGATATTTCACATTTTTCAATTTTTTTCATTCTTTTGATCATGTTTCATTGTTTTTTGATGTTTCACAGAGCTATTAGCTTCCATTTATCCAATTTTAATTTTTAAAGAATTTTTGTCTTCAATGCATCTTTGTACCTCCTTTTCCATTTGACCAATTCTGCTTTTTAAGGAGCTCTCTTTGGTGGACTTTTGTTCTTCATTTACCAAGCTGTTGATTCTCTTTTCATGATTTTCTTTCATTTCTCATTTGTTTTCCAACTTTTTTCTTACCTCTCATTTGATTTTTTAAAATTTTTTTGAGCTCTTCCATGAATTTTTTTTGGGGGGAAAGGGGGAAGAGACTGTGACCAAGTCACATTTTTCTTTGAAGTTTTGCCCACAGCTGATTTGATTTCCTTCTTGTTGTTGTTGTTGTTGTTGTTTGCTCATTTTCCAGCCTATTTCTTGATTTTTAACTTTATGTTAAAATTGGGCTCTGCTCCCATAGTGGAGAGGGCACTGTCCCAAGTTTCAGGCTTTTCATGCTGATGTTTTCAGGGCTAGTCCTAGGGGTCTGTAAGTTTTCAGTTCTTCCAAAGTGGTATGATCTAAGGAGAACTGTGATCATGGTTCTCCTTACCTGTGCTCTAGTCTGTGAGTGACTACAAACCCTCTTTTCTACCCTGAAACTAATTAAGGTCTTGAGTCCCCTGGGGTCACAAGCACTGCTGCACTAGTGCTCCTCCTCACCCTGGGACTGTGACCCAGAACCCTGGTTGGGCAATACAATAGTATTTTGCACCCAATAACAGCAAACTGTCCCCTGTAATCCCTGTAATCTCCTAATTTATCTCACCCCTTTATTATCTGTGGGCTGAGAGCGCTGGAAGTTTCCACATACCCCCCCCCCCCCCCCAAGGCCTGCTCCTGGCTTGCTAGGACAAGAATGGGGGCATCCTACACAGTACTGCATTCCATTCTTACTTCCATGAGACAGACCTTTCCTGCTGACCTCCTCAGTTGTCTTGGTCTAGAAAATTGTTTCACTTTAATCTTTAGTTGGTTCTGCTGCTCCAAAATTCATTTTGAAGCATTATTTTAAAGTTATTTGGAGGGGAATTTTGGAGAGTTCAGAAGAGTCCCTGCCTTTACTTGGCCATCTTGGCTCCTCCTCCTCCCCAATACTTCTTCTGACCAAAAAAAAAGGTTATCAGTTTGGAAATCCTATATTTACCCACCATGATGCTACCCATCAGAAAGGAAAATGTTGTAATGAAAAGCACAGTAAATTCCAACCCACAACAGTCTTTCTCTCTTCTAGCTCTGAGACCACCAAAAATTCACTTAATCTCTCCAAATCTCTGATTATTCTCCTATAAAATCAAGAAATTTACTTAATGATTTCTAATGTCCTTTTGAGTCCTAGATCCTATGGTCTAATTTAATCTGTCTTTTTAATATTAATCTTATTTTTCTAGTGAATTTTGAACTCCTTATACTTTTTAATATAATCTATAGCACCCAGAATAACACTGAATGTATTAGATTCACAATCCATATTTGTTTAATTAAACTTAGTAATATCACTAGTTATTTTTATGTAATATTTTTCCTAACAGTAGTTAGGACTTTAACATATATTTAGCATATATTCTTTCATTTGATCCATTATTATCAAAGTGATCTATTGTGGCAATACAGGAATATAAAATTGTTCATTTAATTCTTCTTTTGTGGGTGGAAAAACCAAGTTGCAGAGAAGTTAAGTGAAATTAAGATAAAATCTAGAATTTTAGATGTTCAATCCATTTCTTTATCCACTCTACAACACAGAGTCCAAACAGTCATCATCCAGGATAGTATGTCATTCAGTGAGACTCTACTTGGGTCCTCAAGAACTTAAATTTACACTTAACGTTAACCTATTAAAAATGGATGAGTACATGCAAAGCTTTAATACCAATACATTTTCCCCAGTTCTTTACTTTGAAATTCAACTATTGTACATATGATAACCCCTTCTCAATTCAGAGTAGGACCATTTCCTCACCCAAGTAGGAGAAGAACATATGGATCATTGATTAGAATATTTAAGTTCATTTAAAAAATCTTTCTTACATACTAAAATAATTAAAAGTTTGGAAGAAATACAGAAGTCTATTTTACTGTGGAAGATGATATCATTAATTCTATGACTACCTAACCCTTGGTTTTGTTTTCCAGCAGAGAGTTGCCAAGATATAGAAAATACCCTTAGAGCACTGGCATCTTCCCTCTGTGTCCTGTGAAGTGCAGAAGAGATAATTAGAGGGTCCTCATGTTACTTAGCAACCAGTGAATACTGTGTGCTATCATATCATTAATATGATATGAAAGTGCTTCATATAAGACATTCATTTTGCATTAATGAAAATCAAATTTGATGATATGATACAAAATCTATTCTTACTTGTGACTTATTATAATACTTAAGTAGCTTATTTATTGAATTAGGGGTGAGTGGTTTTCATGCTTCAGATTGTGAAAGTGACTTGTTTTCAATAATATCCTACAAAATTTGATAATGTGATTACGCAGCTATAAAGAACTGATATCTATACCTTGGCATAACACTACTCCTCTGAGACTGTCTCAAATAGAAGTAAATTAATTGCTATCCTATATATTACTGACGAGAACTCATCTCAAGTAGTGATTCTAAGTTATCTACAGCTTCCTTGAGAAGGAAGAGAGGAAGTATATTGGATAATGAGACCATTTGATAATGACCCCAGTTGTCAAAACCTGGGAAAAGCTTCTTTAGCTTACAGATGAGAAAGCTTGAGGAACCAATGTGCCTCAAGTTATAGGATAATAGCAGCAAATATATACCACTGGGGACTACCTAGCCTATTTTCATCTCCAAAAAGAACTGTACCCAAAATATCTGAGCCATGTTGAACACTTAAGAAGAAAGAAAATTAAAAGATTCATAGAAGAAACCACCCCAACATTTTAGGCTAAACTTAAAGATGCATATTTTGATAGTCTACTCTATTGAGGACTATACTTATGTAGCCTGGGAAATTTTAAATTCCATTGAGATTTTAAATAATAGGTTATACCACCCATGGAAAGGATTGTTTTTAAGGAATCTGAGCATTCCTGTATTTTGAAAGGGGTTGGGACAGATAATTTTTCTTACTTTTTTTGTAGGCATGTTTTTGACATATTAAGAAATATTACTAATGCAATAGTACTTGTACTCATCAATAACTGACTTTCATAATAAATCATATTCACACCTGCCCTTTCCTGAAAAAGTACACATAAAATTTTATAAATAAAATGATGTTTTAAATCTACTTGGGCAGCTCATTTTAAAAGAATCAAGTGTTCAATCTTGTTGTTTGTTTGGTGTTTTTTCTTTTTGGAGGGGTGGAGCAGGGCAATTGCCCAAGGTCACTTGTAAGTGTTAAGTGTCTGAGGCTAGATTTGAACTCAGGTCCTTTTGACTCCAGGGCCAGTGCTCTATTCACTGGGCCACATAGCTGCCCCAATCTTGTTTTTTAAGGTGAAAAAACTTTTAAAGCAAGTAAGTCACTGGTTTATCTATTCTGTGATTTTGTCTTCTTGGTTTGTATAATAGTGCACAATTCAATTAATAAATATTTGTTAAGCACCTAATAGTATAGAAACTAGAGTTACTTACAAAGTGAGATAAGTATTTATTAAAGAATTATTATGTATCACATGTTGTCCTAAGTGCTTTCCAAATATCTCATTTGATCCTCTCAACAACCTTGAGAGGTAAGTGTTTTTATTACTTCCATTTTACAGCTGAGGAAACTAAGAGAGCCAGAGGTTAAGGGACTTGCTGAGAAGTACACAGCTAGTAAATAAGTCTGGATTTGAACTCAGGTCTTCCTAACTGGAAGTCCAGTGTTCTAACCACTGTGCCACCTAGCTGCCCAACAAAAGACAAAAACAATGTAGTCCTTGTCCATAAGGATTTATATCTCCCAGTATATTTACATAGGAGGAGAGTAGAAAGATGAAATGTTCACAAAGAAATATAAATAGAATGTGATAATGGCAAATGAGAGATCCTAATCAAAGATTTGAGAAAGGCATGGTCACTTCAGGTTGGGGGCATGATGGGAGGTTTCATGTAGGTAATTATGTTGTGTATATTAGACCCTGAAGGGGAAAAAAATCAACAGGTAGAGGTGAAGATGGAGCCCATTGCTGGTAGGTATTCTATGGCTTTTGTGAATCCACAGAAATGGGACAGTTCAGGGATGAGATTAGAAATGACTAACACTCCAGTTTCTGTAGAATATAAAGTATGTGAAGAGAAACAGTAAGAAATTAAGCTGGAAAGGTAGGCTCACAGGATACTATCACTGAGGGTTGGAGCTTTAAAGATTACCTATTTTAGCCTCCTCTTTTTACAGAAGAAAAAATGGTGGCTCACGGAGAAGATGAGTCAAGTTTTGAACATATTGAGTATTAGTTGTTGGCATAACAAAAAGATGAAGACATCAGTAGAAATTTTTTTACATAAGACAACTGCAGAGAAGAAACTGGAGGAGCTTGATATTTAAATTTGAGAATCGTTTGTACATAGGTGATCATTTTAACCATGAAACTGAATGCGGTCACCAAGAGAAACAGAAGAAATGGATAAAGACAGTTGGAGACTCCCACACTTCAGAAGCAAGAGAAATATGATGAACCAAAGAAAGAGACTAAAAAAAACCAGTCAGACAAGTAAGAGGGGGAACTACATAAGAAAAGAACTAATAAAAAGTAATGTTATAAAACTCAAGAAAAGATAATATCCAGAAAGATGAGTGATCTACAGTGTCATACTGTATAAAGGTCAAGAAGAAGAACTTTAATATGTCATTGGATTAGCCAACTAAAAGGTCATTCATGATCTTGAAGAGATCAGTTCAGGAGAATGATTGGGTCAGAAGTCAAAAGTCCATCCTTTATTAATAAGATCCAAAACTAAGTACCAAATTTTGCAATGACATATAGACACATAGTTAATCATGGACAGAAGTGAAATAGTAATTAAGTTAGGGTTAATTGGTTGTCCTATTAATGAAAATTAAATATTCAGTGTTCCCTATTAATGTCTTCATTAAGGCATTACTTCTAATGATACAGATCTCAACCCCTCTATGTTCTTTTATCTTGTGCAAGTCTTATCAATTTTTTTCCTACAAAGGAATTCCCCATAGATCTTTTAATAATTCATAGGTGCCAATATAAGACTCATGCTAACTATGTTTTATTTTTCACTCTCAACACTTGACCATTCCATCTCCTTTTTCAATCACATATTTCCTGGAAACAATTTTAATGACTCCAAAGAGAGTCATACTCTGATGATTCACCATGACATGGAAGTGACTCTGGGTTCTCAAAGGCTATGCTTGTGGAATGAAAGTTGTCACAGGTGTTAACATATTGGGACAGATTTCAGAATGCCCCTGGTAACAGACTGGATCAGTTTCCAAAAGTCAATTACAGAGAAGCAAATCACCAATAAACTGATCACTTGGTTTTTAATTTTTTTTTACCAGATGTATTATTGATGTGCAGATTTTCCGAGTCAACTGTATGTGAACAGTCAGATCATCAGCTCTTTAGATTTAAGATCAGAATTTAAAATAAACAAAAAATAATAATTACAAAAAGGTATAGTGCACAATTAAATGATTAAACTCAAAATTAATTAGACAGATTACTGAACAATTAAAAATCAGAAATGGACAATAGAAATGTCATTAACAATAGCTACAACAACCAATGTAAATAATTGCCACAATGAAAAGACCAAAAAGCAAGAACAAGTCAACAAACATCTGACTTACTTTTACTTGCCAAGTAGAGAGAGAAGCCTACTAAAGGCAACAAGTTACATCCTAAGATTTCTGTAAAATCTTATGAATAAGGATGATGGGTAATTATTACCATTAACTTCTTATAAAGCAGAGAAAAGCAGTGGAAGTTAAAACCAAATTGAAAAAAGTCTGGCAAGATATCAAATTAAGCAAAGTCATCCCAAGGTCATTTATGTATGAAAATGGAAAGACAAATAAGCAGAAAAAATATAGAAAAGACTTGCAAACATCATTTAAAAATCACATGGAACTACTTCAGTTAGACTCTAAAGTCATATTCTTTGATGATAAAGGAAGTTGAAATGATACAAATAAGAACAAAAAGTTATCTAAAGAAGAGAAACATACCATAGGTATGGGGGGAAAATCAGACTTAATTAATACTGAAAAAAATATGGCAGAGAGAACAAAAACTACTGATCTATCTTCAATCTACACAAAAAATCTTTCTTTTGGTAACTTATACATGAATTGAAAGCATCCTTGATGAGGTATTAGTTAGGGAATAAGAAGGCTTTCATAAATGACATTCAACAATGTATCACCTTATAACTGATTGAAGGATATAAAGGATATAAGATCCCATTCTACCTATGATTTGTTTATCATGAAAAAGCATTTGATTCAACAGAACAAAATGCCACCTTATCAGCTTTTGAAGGCATGGTATTTCTCAATGTATATCAATATCATTGAGGATTCCTAGGCAGATGCAAAAACAAAAACAAACCTGTTCAGTTACCTCCTAGTGTTAAACATTTATGTGGCATAAAATTGGGAGAGGTGTACACAATAAAATATTTTCCATTGTGACAAAAAAGATATCTAGAACAGAATTCAGGTTGAGAAAAGATTCTGTGTGAATAATGAGGTCCTCTAGATGCTCCTGTGTGTGAATACCATTGTGCTGATTGCATTTAGCTGCAGAACTTCTTAGAAGAGATCTATAGTCACTCCTGAGAGTCTGGCCTGTCTATTCACAAGGAAATATCAAGGGGGTGAAGAATATGTACTACACAGATTTCAACATGCATATTAATGGATACAGTATAAAGCTTGTCTGATAGTATCTATACCTTGGACAGACAGTAGGGATAGATAAAGAGCTGGATTGAGAGTTTAAAAGGAGAACGAGCTAGATTTTCCATGGGAAACTGCAAAGCTCTTTCACTAACTGCAAGGTTCTCATGAAAGCAAAGGCCCATCTTTTCAATAATAACATTTCACTGCTATATGGCAGCAAGATCTAGAATATCACTGTCTCTAATGAACAAAGATGACTGTTACATAGAAGGCAACAGAAAGGTGGATAGTAAGTATGAGAAGGCTGAAGTTTACAATCACTGAGGAAGTCTGGACAATGATAGGTGTAAAGGATGTCATGAGGATTTCTATTATAGGAAGAAAATATGGGCTCACCATGTAGTAAAAGTAGGAGATGATAGATGTATAGCCACAGTGCTCCACCAGTATGCCTATGATGTAAGGAGAAAATCCTGCAGCACATTAAGTGGACTGGAGAATTAATGCCATTATGGAAATAAGGAAAGCAAGAAATGAGTTACATGTGTTGGGCAAGTATGAATGGGTTGCAATCTATATCTTTGGGAGGAGTTTCTCAAGTGATAAAATGACAGGTCCTTTTAGGCATTTGAGTCATACATGATTTTCATTCTTTAGAGCTTGAAACATTCCACAAATTGTACTCATATATCATATTTGGAGAAATTTTGTGTTAAAAATAGATTTCTTTCTTGAGAAAAGTTTAAAATTGAAAGTACTGTTTAATTTTCCAAATGCAATTCAGTCTACTATCTTCCTCCTACTCAATTTGACAAAATTTTCTGGGAAAACTGAATAGCAGTCTGGCATAAATTCTGTTAGATCAATACCTCACACCATATGCTAAGATAATCACCAATAGATACACAACTTTGATATAAAATCTGAAAGACAGACTTAAATTGAGCAGATAAAGAACTTTGAGTTTTCAACTACGAGACACTATCAACTGCAATTTTTCACAAAAGCTAGATTTTTCCAGATAATGTATTGTCATAGAAAAAAGCTAGAAAATCATTTTAGAAAACACTTTATAATGTCCATTTCATTAATCTCCATTAAAAAAAAAATATGGCTAGTGTTAAGTTGGAAACGGCCCAAACTGTTCTGAAATGCTTACTAGACAGATTTTTTTAAATTATTTTTTAAAGTGGAATTTGAGCTTGAGAAATTTCTAAATTGATTTTTTAATGACTTGCTAGATCAAATCAGTCAAACCAATCAAATTAGCTGATATGTTTGGACATAAAATGTTAGCATGAAAAAATCAGCACCATGGCCAGTAGCATAGGATGAGTACTGATCTGTTTCAGCACTAAGGTATTGGATAGCAGCAGACTGTCTTGCTATTACAGTGTTACAGTATTACTCCATTTTCAAAAATCCAATTAAATTCAGAATTATTTTTAAAGCACCCATTGTGTGCTAGGCACCAGGAGTATAAGGGAAAATGAACAGCCCTTGCCCTTAAGAAGTTTATATTGTACTGGGAGGAAATAATAACTATACAGATAAGTAAATACAAAGTAACTATAAATTAGCCTTGGAGGGATCCTAGGTATTGTAAAGATGGAGAAAAAGAGGAAGAACATTCCAAAAATGGAAAACAGTCTATGTGCAAAGGCAAGGAAACAGATTACAAAATAGTATCTATTGGGACAGCAAGTAGACCAGTTTGTCTGGAGCATAGAAAACATGAAATCAGTGTGTGGGGAAAAAAAAATGGTTTGGAGCCAGATTGTGCAAGATTTTAAGTAACAAACAGAAAATTTTAAATTTTATCCTGGAGATAATAGGGAGTTACTAATGCTTCTTGAGCAGAGTCATGGTCAGAGCTGTGTCTTAGGAATACCAATTTGCCAGCCTGTGGAGCATGAATTGGCAAGGGAAGAGATCACATGGGGAGAAAGAGATGAATTAAGAAGATATTACAACAGCCCAGGCAAAAAGCAAGGAGAGCCTCACTCTTATAGCTGATTGAAGGATATAAAAAATATAAGATCCCATTTTGTCTATGAGCCATTATTCAGAGAGCAAAGGTTAAGTCTCAGGTGAGCCTCCAGTATATGCAAAAGGCAATACAACTACACTGGCTTTCATAAGAAGTTTCCCTTCTGTGGCTACATCTTATTGTCTTTTCCCTGGTGTACAAACCAGCAGGAAAAAGAAGTCAGAGGGACAGAATGTGTGTGTGTGTGTGTGTGTGTACATGCATGTGTATATGTATTGTATTGGTTGAAATGACTGGATTTGGGGATGAGGAATGCATAATGGACACAGCATTCAACTAAGCCATCAGGAGGTGGGTTATAGGTCTAACACTGTCATACGCAAATCACTCAACCCACGGTTTCATCAGCTGCTTTAAAAGGAGCAATTGATCTTTAAGGTTCTAATCAGCTCTAAAAATTCTGTTCTAGTTTAAAATGAATTTATGAAAATGCCTTTTCATTGAAAATGAACAGCACTCCTTAATTCAGTATTTAAAATGCAGTCTAAGGCACTTGAGTTGAATATGAACAGTTTCTTCATGAGTTTCCATTACACTGGTTTTCACATGTTACATTCTGTTAGTGACTACCCACGCAAAGTGCTAGAAAAATCATTAATCTATCATAATCACACTAAACAGATTTTGTGAACTCAATCCAATAGCCTATTCAACTTAGAGACAATTTACACATACATAATATGTATTTGAGGCTTTAGACTTAAAGAGATTAAACAGTTAGCATCATTTTTACAAGACTGGAAAGAGAATTAAACTCTAGTTGCATTTTTAATGCTTGATTCTTGGAAATATCAAACCTAAAAACATAATAGAGACATTAGGGCAGTGAAGGAACCTCTCTGATGGTTTTTAATTGTACCTTTTGACAAAAGAGCTATATTTTATCTACTAGAAAAGAACCTTATGAAGAATGCTTATAAAATTGGCTATATTCAGTGTAGCACATATACTCTGTGCACCTAAATTAGATGTTTAATAGTTTTTAAATATGAGAAATTGTTTAACCAAAGAAATAATAAAACAGTATCTTGCCTTCTGGAGTTTGTCAGGTCCTGAAGCATTAGTGTGCCAGTCACACAAAAGGTATTCCTCATACTTACATGAGATATATAGATATAGATATATATTTTTTTTACTACAGAAAATAGATAGGAAATGGGGACAGCTGTGAGCATGACTGAGTGGTTGAGTGGGACTAATGTTCCTCAGTACTCTTTGCAGCCTAATTAGAGGAAAATGGTTGTGCTTTTTATGAAGAGAGAAGCAGAATAAGAAAGGAAGAACACATGAAGGGATACTAAAGCCCTAAGAGCTTTTCTTTTCTACTGGAATTAAATGCTAACCTTGCTTCATACTATTAGTCCTAAACTTAGATAGTAAATCAATGTAAATCACTGAACAACTTTCAGAGATAATAACATAGCTCCTAATAAACTATACATATACAGAGAAACTTTATAGACAGAATAAGTAGGAAAATACTTGAAGTTAAATATTAATCTAGTTTAATTATGTGATAAAAAGTATACACATCTCTAAAAATATTGCCCTATAAGAAATTACATAAGAAGTACACATTATACAATAATTAGGCTGAAATATCACTAGATGTGTAAAGCACTGAATGAATTAATAACAGTGCCTCATAGACTGATCCACCTAAATTAGAAATAAAATATTTGTGTTTTAAATAAAAATAATGTCCTTTCTGTGTGTACAAGTGGTTTGGCTCTAATGAAGTTCCAGTTATTCACAAAGTTAGTTTCATTAATGGAAAAATCAGCCAAACCATTTTGTTGACTCACTGTATTTTTAAAGGAAAAAAAAAACACCAAAAACATATATTGGGTTGTTTTGCTGTTGTTGTTGTTGTTTTGCTGCAAATATTGTTTTATGGGCAACTAGGTGGCACAGTGAATAGAGCATTGGACTTAGAATCAGGAAGACTTAGCTTTATGAAATCAAATCCATCCTCAGACACTTATTAGCTGCGTGGCCCCGGGCAAGTCACTTAACCCTGTTTGCCTTAGTTCCTCATCTGTTAAAAATGAAATTAAAAATTTGTTGGAGAAGGAAATTTCAAACCATTCCAGTATCTTTGTCAGGAAAACCCCCAAATGGGGTAACAAAGAGTTGAACACAACTGAAATGACTGAACAAAAATTGTTTTATACTGACAAACTAACCATTGTAGCAATGTAACCATATGTGTTGTATTAGTATACACAATTGGTTCCGACATTATAAATGAAGAGTCAGATTCATAAAAATACCATCTGGCTCTTTTAGGGGAAGGAGGGAATAATTGACTCTGTGACAAGTCAAACTAGTTAAAACATTGATGTCAGTAAAATAACGAGTTTACTATTTTCACTGGATAGTGCATGAGAACCATCCATTCTAGGGGTGGAGCCAGTTATGACTGGTACTACATTCACAACATTCTCTTCCCCCTTTTTAGTGGCAGTTTTGTAGTAATAGTATTGCTATTCAAAATCTCATAAGTTGAAAAAGACATTTCAACATTTTCTCAGTGCTGAATCTGAAGTGATCTGAGCATCATCTCAATTTTGGTACAGATCTGTCACATACACAGCTGCTATTATTTGATTAAGGCTAGCTTGATCAGAATCTCATTCCTATTTACAACAGAATTGGCTTTATTGGGATTTCAAAATTGTATTCTAAGTAGTTTTACTCTAAGTTATTCAATCTTCTTGGAGTGCTTTCTTCTGCCGAAGCTGAAATATATGTTTGAAAGGGAGCAGAGCTATCTTCTTCACAGCCCCGAGCTCTCTACCATTCTGCTTCTGTCCCAATCAGTTTCCAAGAGTTTTAATTCTATTGGTTGTATTTTGGATGTTGGCTACTTTTTTTTAAATTACTGTCCCTTTTTAAGGCTGTAAGAATTAATACTTTAGAAGCAGTGGAGTGAGTGATGTTGGCTTGCTTTTAATGTAATCCTATTAAGTCACTAAGTAGAAAACATCTACTAGTCATCTAAAAAAAGACTTATGGGTCATCAAAAAGCATATTTTCTACAAAGAATAAGGACCTTCCTTTTCAATATTTCTAAGGCATTTCTGACATGCCCATTCACAGCATCTTTAGAAAAAGATTGAGTAAAATTTCAATTAACTATAATGTTAGGGGAATAGAATGTTTGTTAATTTCATTTTATAGTTAACTCAGTGTCAATTAGAAACCCATTTCTGTTTCACACCTTCCTTTTGAAAACTCTTCTAAATGTGTTAGTTCACCTTTCTGCCTGTGTACAGCATAGTGAACAGAACTGACTCTTTCTTTGATGGATGTGTATCCTTCACTTCTCAAGATCATTGGCATGAAGACTGATTCTCACTGTTCAGGATAGTAGAGATAAAAAGGTGTTGGAGATGGAGACAAAGCTGTGCTGATTCTTAGGATATACTATGAAAGCGATGATTCTTTACTAAATACTTGATGCCAGCCTTTTTTCATGTAATTACCCATTTCTCTAAAAGCAAATGACTAAAAAATGTAGTTTACATTTAAAATGTCAACAAGATTTTATTAAGCATTACTATGTGCTATGTACTATGGAGAGCACATTCAATGACCAAAAAAATTAGACAATTTCTGCCCTCAAGAAACAAATTCTAGTGGAAAAGCAGCACACACACACACACACACACACACACACACACACCATACAAGTAAATCTGAAATATATACAAAATACAATGTAATATTTTTGGGCAGAGGGGAGCATAGCACCTGGAAGGTCAGGAAAGCTCTTCTACATTGATATTTAAGCTGTACCTTTAAGGAAGCTAAGGGTTCTAATAGATAGAGATGAGCAGAAAGTGCATTCCAAGAATGGACTGTCAGCTTTACCAAAGCTTCTAATTAGCTGGGTTCTGGTTAATCAAGATTTTACTATTAACAGCACAATGAAAGAAGAAAGAAAATTTTCTTGTGGTCTCTACCACTCTAGAATCAGTGTCCAAAGATCTAGCTGATTATAAAAAACCTCAGGCTGGTTGGGTGAGGGTCTGGGTGTGGCAGTCAGGGGCAAGATGGGCACTTCTTTCTTTTCCTGATTCAGTGTTAATGGATATGAGATGTCTGTGAATCAACCAATAAGTATTATTAGTCATTGAGGATACAAATTAAAATAATGAAATAAGGGGAATTACTGTTTGTTACATTCTAATTCTATGCTGGGCAGAAGGTGGTATCATCTGAGGGAAGCCAGCTTTCCATGAATGCAAATAAACAAAAGGAGAGTAAGAGGCAGAGGTCTAAAAGGAAGGGCAACTTGTTAACAATAGAACTGGAGTTCCAGGGACAGCAGGCCAGGTAGCAGTAGATGTGTGTCCTCAGGCAACATGCCTAGCTAAGGTCCAGAAGAAACATCAATTCTGGATATCCGGTAAACAGTACCAATATTGTCCAGGCCCCACTGGCCAAAACTGAAGTTCAGGAGACTATTCAAGAGGAATAAAAGTACAGGGAAAACATTTGAGAGTAATAAAACAATAAACTGTGGGGACTTTACCTTTTGGATCATCAATAATAATAGTAATAATAATACTAATAGCTGATGTTTATATGGTTCTGTAAAGTTTGAGAAGTTCTTTTGCATACATTATTCCCTCATAATAACACCATAAGGTAGTTCTTACAGTACTGATAAGGAAAGTAAGTCTCAGAGATAGTGAGTTGTCCATGGTCAAACAGCAAGTTTAATGTCAGAAGTGAGACCTGAAACCAAATCTTTCTTGACCTAACCTTGAGTGCTTCCACTACCCCATTCTGCCTTTCTTTTAATGGAGCTTAAGACAAGCAAATCAGGAGGCAACAATCACCTGCCCTTGCGTTTGAGTACAGAGACATAGTTGGCAAGATGAATAACTGGCTATCCAATGAATGAAGATTATTTTGAGCCATGATTGGTTGAGATGGTCAATGTGGAAAATGCCTAGCCAGTACTATGTAGAGCTGCAGATTTGATTTTGCTAGTGCATAATATACATATAATAAACACCATGGTATAGTGAATAAAACTGCCATAGGAGCTAGAAAGACTTTGGTTTATCTCCTGCATTTAACACATATTGACCCTGGGAAAGTCACTTAACTTTCAGGATTCTAAACAACTCTCTGAGGCTCTTAAGTTACAAAGAAGATTCCAGTCTCCATATGTAAAGGGAACTTCCTCATATCAATGAAATCTAAGCTCAGGCACTTACTAGCTGTGTGATGCTGGACAAGTCACTTAACTTCTGTTTGCTCAGTTGCCTCAAATGTAAAATGGGGACATTAACAGCAACTACCTTGCAGTAGATCAAATGAGAGAGTAATTGTAAAGTGCTTAACACATAGTGTCTGACAAGTAGGAGGCTCTATGTAAATTATTACTCTCTTCCCTTCACCCCATCCTCCCTCCTGAAAGGCCAGGAATATCACCAGTGAGCCTTATGCAAGATGATTTATTTTAGTCAATGACAGGAGAAATGAGCCTACAAGGCCTTCAAGAGGCTGCACAGGGGGCAGATTCAATAGGATGGAGTATAAACAGGACTTCCATGGGGCTCCAGCTCCCACCTCCTCCAATTCATGTAAAAGGTGACTCTAGACAAATTTTAGAGCTACAGAACCCACAAAATGACACAGAGAAGCTAACCTCCCACTGAAGACAGCCCAGCAGGCTGGCAGGAATCAGCCAGCACAGCACTCTGGGAGCCAACCTCAGCCCTGCACAAGCCTGGAGGTTTTAGCCTCAGGGTGGGCCTGACCAGCCACCGGCTGGAGGGATTTCAGATCACCAGCAGCAGTAGGGTTTCCAGAATTATCAACCCATAGATGCTAAGGCCAAAGTGAGAGGTCAGTGCAGTGTGGACTTTGGAACCCAGTAGTTTGGGAGCTCGGTAGGCCTTTGCCTCCAGGGCGAGAAGCCACTCAGGGTCTGCAGCTGTGCAATCGCAGCCACATGGCTGCTTTAACTCCTGAACTGCAGATTGTAGGGGAACCAAGCAACTAGTCTGAGGGGTAATTGCTCTTGCTTTAACCTGCTTGGATCTGGATTGTGGTCTAGGGTAGAAGTCCTGCGGTGTGCAACCAGCTTGCCAGAGTGTGTGGAGGCTTCAGAGAGCTCACCCAACTAATACCTTCAGCAGCTGAGAAAACCCCAGTGTTTGGGACGAAGCTCCTGTCTGGAGGCAGAGTCCGACTGTGGCAAAAAGCCCAAAAGTCAAGTAACTAAGGGGCAACATGAGCAAGCAAAGGAAGCAAAGCAAACAGAGCAACCCAACTTTACACTTCTATTTTGGGGACAAAAAGGATCAAAGCATGGAAAAGGAGGAAGACAGCAAAGTCAGAACTCCTGCACTAAAAGCTTCCAAGAAAAATATAAACTGGTTACAGGCCATAGAGGACCTTAAGGGTTTTGAAAAACAAATAAGAGAAGAGGAGGAAAAATTCAGAAGAGAAATGAGAATGATGCAAGAAAATTATTAAATGAGAGTCAACAACCTGACTAAAGAAAATAACACCTTAAAAATAGACTAACTGGGGCAGCTAGGTGGTGCAGTGAATAGAGGACTGGCCCCGGAGTCAGGGGGACCTGAGTTCAAATTCAGCCTCAGAAACTTGACACACTTACTAGCCATGTGACCTTGGGCAAGTCGCTTAACCCCAATTGCCCTCCAAAAATAAGTTAAAAAAAAAAACAGACTAACTCAAATGGCAAAAGAGGCTCAAAAAGGTAATGAGGAGAAGAATGCCTTAAAAAGCTGAATTTGCCAGATGGAAAAGGAATTTCAAAAGTTCACTGAAGAGAATAATTCCTTCAGAATTATTCTGAGCACATGGAAGCTAGTGACTTTATGAGAAATCAAGATACTATCAAACAGATCCAAACAAATGAAAAAATAGAAGGCAATGTGAAATATCTTATTGGGAAAACCACTGACCTAGAAAATAGATCCAGGAGAGATAATTTAAAAATTACTGAAAGCCATGATCAAAAAAAGAACCTAGAAATTGTCCTTCAAGAAATTCTCAAGGAAAATTGCCCTGATGTTTTAGAACCAGAGGGCAAAATAGAGGTTGAAAGAATCCACCAATAACCTCCTGGAAAAGATCCCAAAAAGAAAACTCCTAGGAATATTATATAGCTAGGTTCCAGAGTTCCCAGATCAAGGAGAAAATATTACAAGCAGCCAGGAAGAAACAATTTCAATATTATATTGTGGGAAAACAATCAGGATAACACAGGATCTGGCAGCTTCTACATTGAGAGATCGAAGGGCTTCGAATATGATATTCCAGAGGTCAAAGGAGCTGGGATTTAAACCAAGAATCACCTACCCAGCAAAACTGAGTATCATGTTTCAGGGGAAAATATGGTCATTCAATGGAATAGAGGACTTTCAAGCATTTTTGATGAAAAAACCAGAGTTGAATAGAAAATTTGACATTCAGATACAAGAAGCAAGAGAAGCATGAGAAGGTAAACAGGGAAAAGAAATCATAAAGAACTTATCAAATCTGAACTATTTACATCCCTCCATGGAAAAATGATCATTGTAACTTATGAAATTTTCTCAGTATGAGAATAGTTGAAGGGAATAGAAATGTATGAATATATATATACATACATATATATGTCTATATAGGAGAGTAATGAGTGTATGAATACATATGTGAATGTGTGTATATATGTGTTCAGGTATACATAGAGGGCACAGAACCAATTTAACAGGAAGGGATGATACTTAGGTGAAATTAAGAGGTGAGAGAGGAATATAATGAGAGGAGATGGGGAGAGACAGAATGGGGTAAACTATCTCATATAGAAGAGGCAAGGGAAAATGGTCACAATGGAGGAGAAGAACAGGAAGGCAAAAGGGAATGGATCAACCTTATTCTCATTGAATTTAGCTTAGAGAGAGAATGACATACACATTAAATAAGGTATCTCACCCTACGGGAGAGTAGGGGATGAGAGGGGGGATGATGAAAGGGAGGGCAGGCTTGGGAGGGCAAGAATTGGAAGCACCCACTTTTGAAAAGGGACAGGATCAAAGTAGAGAATAGAACAAGTGGGGGGCAGCATAGGAGGGAGGGAAATATAGTCAGTCTTTTATAATATATCCACTATGGAAATATTTTGCATAGCCAAACATATATTGAATTGCTTATCTTCCTAGTAAGGGTGGGTGACAAGGGAGGAAGGGAATGAATCTGGAATTCAAAGATTTAAAATCAAATGTTTAAATATATATGTATATATGTACTATTATTAATATTATTTTACATGTAACTGGGAAATAAGATATACAGGCACTGGGGTATAGAGATCCAAAGTGCCCTACTGGAAAGATGGACAGGGTATGGGAGACGATATGGGTGAGAGCAGATTAGAGGAGGGTATATTCAGTGGGTTCGCTATTTTGGGGTGGTGGGTAAGAGGAAAAACGGGAAGAAAATTTGTAACTCAAAATCTTGCAGAAATGAATGATGTAAACTAGAAGTTAATAAAGCATTTGAAAAGAAAAAAAAAGAGGCTGCTCCCAGGGCTTGGAGCTTTGACTCCTGGGTCTGTCTTCACTTCATAAATCCATGAAGCTCAGAGACCCTCTACAGAGCCAAGTGTTTTCCTACATCCGATGTCATAGGCAGGGAGGTGCCAATTGGTTAGGAAAGTGGACATTTCTAATTTGTAAAGTTCCAAGCATAGAAGATTCTAGGTATGGAGGGTTCCAGATAAGGAGCAGGGTAGAAGGGAAGGGTTACCAGGTTGGAGAAGAAGGTATAACTAAGACAGAGAGAGCAAGGCAGATGGAGAAAGCCAAGACTCCTTAAGACAAGTATTTCTTAACTGTAAAAATCCATTCCTGAACAGGTCTTTTCCCACAAACAGCTCCAAGAGAATGATATAAAGCTAGGCACGCCTGGGTATGCAGACTTTCCTCTCTAAGAGGGTAAAGTGAAATTTACCAAACCAGGACAACAATAACATAAGTCAGGAAGTGATTCCCATAATCAGTAAAAGTCCCTGTCATTCAGGCTTAGGGTAATGAGTTCAAGGTAACAACTTTTTTTCTCAACTGGTTTCAGAGACATACCTGAGTGTTGGAAATTTTGTTTGTTTTTATGCTGAATATCTTTCAGGTGGAACAGTTGCTTAACACCCATTTCATACTTACTCCTTCCTTCCTCTTCTGTGCCTCCACTCTAGCATATAGACTGAACTCTTCAAAGGCCTCTGATGTCTCATAAAATTGTCTTTTCTGGACTATAGTACCTAGAAGTCAGAAGACATTGGTTCTAGTCCCCAACCTACTTGCTATATAGGCCTGGGAAAATCACAATCACTCTGAGCCTATTTTTTTTAATTGTAAAACAATATCTGCCCTGCCTTACCAGGCAGGGAAACTTAGATGAAACAAGATAATATATCTGAAAGTGTTTTGTCAGTTGTAAATTGTGATACAAATATATAAATAAATGTGTAGGAACTCTTTTTTTTTAAATCATGTTTATTGATTTTGTTAATTTTCCTTCTACCTAAACATTTTGCGTTCCAACTTTATTGGGTTTTTTTTTTCTTTTTTGGAGGGCAGTTGGGGTTAAGCAAAACTTGCCCAAGGTCACACGACTAGTTAGTGTTAAGTGTCTGAGTCCGGATTTGAACTCAGGTCCTTCTGACTCCAGGGCCAGTACTCTATTCACTGCACCACCAAGTGGCCCCTGGGACTCTCCTTTTCTAGACAAAAAAGGTCACCTTTCAAGTACACCCAGCATGCCTCCTTGCCCCCAAAAATCTACTTCTAAAATATACTATAATCAAATCTCATTCTAGTCTTTGGCAAGTATAACCAAGTTCATTTTTCTAGTTGATGAGTGTAGAATTTTAATAAATAGGTTTTAATCATTACAATGAAAACCTCACCCTAAGAAACATACTTGTCTATTAAAGGAAATGTAAATATCCTCATGTTTCACAACATTCTGATTTCAGAATCAATCCCTTTATCAAGCTCTTACCACATAAAAAGAAAGTGCAGAGTTATCTTAAGTCCTGCCTATTTGGAACTGATAAGATGTTTAATGTGTGTTGAATGAAACAATCACAGTTTTTTGAAAGAGTATGGGAAATACAACAACAACAAAAAATCCCTTTTCCCAAGATCCTTATGCACCCTTGTCTCTTCTAGTAAAACTCCGAAAATTGCCAATATGGAAATGTTTTACGTGGTTGTACATGTATAAACTATATTAGATTGCTTACTGTCTTAGGGAGACGGGAGAGATGTAAGAGGGAATAGAATCTGAAACTCAAAACTTTAAAAAAATGTTTTTAAAATTGTTTTAACATGTAATTGAGGGGAAATAAAATATTATATTAAAAAAGCAAATGTACTAAAGAGAGATAATACCAAATCTGAATACAAAGATACCAAAGCAGAACTGTAAGGTAAGTATTAAAGTTCCCTTCAAGTTAGACACCTAGGCCAAGCATCTTGGAGGCTCAGGATAATGTTGTGGTAAATCCTGGAGTGACAGAACATAAAACACAACATGGAGGAAATGGGCATTGTTACAACAGTTGCTTTAAGATCATCTTCTAAATACTTTTAAATGGCTACCCTCCCCCAAGGGGGAGAAAACATTTCCATAAGAACCATGAAAGAACATTGCAAAATGCCATGGTCATATTAGCTAAATGAGTTTATTGTTAGCAACAGGATCAGATTATGTATTTTCAGGAAAAAAATGCTTCATTTTTATTATAATGCCTAATGATTTGAATGTATATCTAGCACTAAGCCATACCTACAAGGTGCCAGCCACTTCATCTGAAATTGGAAGTGTTGCTAATTGTGTTGCAAAATTCAAACATTTGACATGGAACACTTTTAATGCTACCCTTTGGTGAATGGCAGGAACATATTAGGAAACGCTATTAGTTTTCTTCCTGGAGACCCTGCAGTTCCAAATACCTTCAAACGACAGTCACAATAGAAGTGGAAAACCTTTCAATAGGATTCCTACTGTGGGCCCCGGTCTCCTTTTCAGGAATCTACCAAGTTTTGAAATCCCTGTTTTGCCCCTGGCTAATACTGCCATCTTGTACACATTTAGCTTGATCAGTTTGGCAGGTTATGAAAGACTTAATGATGCAAACACATGTGGCAGATGCTGTTCTCATGATAGTTTAGGAGCCTACAAGCCACTGTTGGTAGTTTGCCAGCTTCATCTTCAACACTGAAGAGCATTATGCTTTCAAGCCCCCTTTGCAGCTTGCCCTTAGGGACCACTGTTGAAGCAGTAATAAAATTCAAAATGGGCCTCAGGAAGTCAACTTGTTGGTTTGCTTTCAAGGGTGTCTTTTTCATTATCACACTTTGTTTTAATGGAACCCAAGAGTTGTTCTTTAAGAGAAGAAATCTAAATAAAATTCTACAAAAATCAGTTCTTGTTTATAGGAAGAAATTAGATATACAGAAATAACATTGTTAGATCTCATTTTTTCAGATGAATTTACATTTTTTGTCACAACATTTTTTTATAAAAAACACTTTACTAAAAATAAAACTTGATACTTTTCCAAAATTGCCTGCTAAATGTTTTTCACCTGTTACACAGAGATGTAAGTGGAAATGGAGAGAGGTATGGGAGAAGTCAGGGCCTTCCAACCTACTAGTATGGAAATCACTAATAGTATTGTAATTGAGGCTGGGACTTCAGACTTCAGATGGAAAAGACACTTCATCTTAACCAGTGACTAACATATACTAAGTAGGTTCTCTTTACTCTGGGTGTTGTGGAGGTAGAGTGGAGTAGAAAATAAGACAGAACAAGCAATCTTCATCAATCTCATCAAAAACATTTTCCCTTGTTTACATATATCTGTGTTCTAGGCACCATACAGAAATAGGTCATGCCCTAATAGAGTATGAACTTATAAAAATACAAAAAAAAATTTAGTACCTAGGATAATTAATAAAAAGGTCATGTCACTCGGCACCTGTATGGCCTCAGGCAAATCATTTAACCTCTTTAGACTTTGTTTTACTCATCTACAAAATGGAAGGTATTCCAATACATTACCTTTCAGTTCCTTCTAGTTGTACATCTATGACCCTAGGATCTTCTTTGGGTGAAGCACTACTATTCAGTTTTCCAGCTAGCTGTGCAAGACCACTGGTAGCAGGTGGGAATTCAGCAGCTCTTTTACATTGCGGGAGCAGTAGATATCTTGGCTGAGAGGGTATTCTAGATACATAATATGGCTTAAAAGAAAGCTCTACTACACATTTATCAGCAAAGTGGGAAAATGTAAAGGATGACATCATGACATCACTTATGTGGCTGTCTGTTTGTACCGAGTGATCTGGATGTTTGCACCCGTATACATAGGCCCAAAAAAACAAGTTGGATCTTCTATTACAGCGAGAGTAATGCTATTTATGACTCAGTGAGCAGACATAGTATTAAAGGGCTGGGGACAAACTTCCCTGGGGCACACTGCTGATGTTCATATCCATTTGTGCTAGAAGATGCCCTGTGAAAGTACAATGTCCATCCGTTTTCATTGTGATCCATGCAATTACCTCTTTTCATAACTGGTATTATTATTTACAGTTCCAATGCACATTACACAGTTCATCCATCTATTTTTCAGAAAGCTAATGCTTTTCATTCTCCAATAATAGTATTGAGCACCAGCTATTGGTGGGTACTGCTCAGAAAATAAATTGCTTTTACCTAGAAGGCTGAAGTTCAAATGGAGGTTTTACAACCCAAAAAATCAGGTTGGTTACTGGTCATTTTGGCAATGTCATCAGAACCTCTTCTGGTCAGTAAGATTGGGTCTAAACAGTTGATCATGAAGAGAGTTTAAAACACATGCTCAGTCTTGCTGAATCTGGTATATAACTATAGCTTAACAACCAGGCAGTATACAATAGCCCAGACACACAGCAGTCAATTCACATTTGGCAGGAGTATAAAGAACGGGATAAAATGTTCTTAAATATATCTGTTATTGTATAATCATCATTCAAACTCTTATGTAATTTCTTTTGAACTAAGATGACTATTAATTAAAGTTTAGAAAATATGAAATATTCATCTATTTAATCCCAGTACACCAACCCTTTATGGGTTAGTCTTCTCACACATGACATCTATTAACACTAATGGGAATTACACATACACATGCATTCAAAGAAGAATAAATCTCCTTTAGTTAATGTGTCTGATGCTCTAAAGAACTTACATTCTGTGTTACTGGAAATTCAAGTAAAAATTAATGTTCCTGGTATCCAATTGACTCTACTTATGTTTATAAATGTTAACTATTTATAAATTAATCATTGTTCTTGATAGAAAGCATTCACTAAAATAATCTTCTGTTAAAAGTTAGAAATACATAAATATTAAAAAAAGAACTTTTCTCATGCAAGAGATTCAATTAAATATCCGTGCACCGGTGTGAAGAACATATTGTGAAACTGTGGTGGCCTGTTTTCTGGTCATTATTAATCCAGAAACCTTAATGATGAACAACATTTGTGTCATTGTCTACACAAATTTAATTTGTTTATGCAGCAGTTCAGCTAATCCTGCAATCTGCTTTTCTCAAACGAGGACAGATAATGGAGACACAGTTCTTTACAAGTCTACAGGCTTTTAAATTCTGATAAAATCAGGATTCTTCACTGGGTCTTGCCACAGCTCTGAATTAAACCACTTTAAATGTAATTACTAAAGCTGGCTGTACATCAGGAACATCCATTAAAAAAATTGATTGACCATGCTGTTGCGGGAGGCATTTTATGAACAAACGATCATGATGGGTCCAGAACTGTAATTTATAAAGGCAAAAAAGCAGGTAAATACTTTATCAGTGATAATGAGAGGTTCACTGGATAATGAATTTTTTTTTCTTTTTTAACCAGCTTCTTCGAAGAACCTTGGTCCATGGCCATCTTTCATGATCGTTTTATTGATCTTAAAAAAGAACTCCGTCAAATCCTAGCATCCAAAGAGGTAAAAGAAGTGACCACTCAATGTGTGTATTATTACTTGCAAATTATAAGCAGTCTGAAATAGCTAGTCATTTAGATTTTTGCCTTTATACCCACTATACTATTTCACTTCTAAGATCAGTCTCATTTCTAATACTAATCATTAGGTGTGTACAGGTGTATATAATAATGAATCCACAAGCATCGTGATCCTGTATTTTAAGGGACAGATTTTTTTTTCCACAAGTTTTTTCTTAGCAATTTTGGCTTCAAAGTTGTTACAATTTTGTAATCCCCCCAAGAATGGGGATTAAATTCCTGTGGCACTTGCTTGTATTAACTAGCTACTTTTAAAATGACTTACAAATAAATCATCCAAATGTTAAAATTTACTCTCAAGAATCAATTGAAAGATTCACACAGGTAGAGAATGCATTTGACAATGAGCTGTCTAAAGTTGTTTATGTTTCCTCAAATACTTAACCTTCTAAATACTAGTCTACTGACTTCCCACACCCTGTTTCACTCCACTTCAGCTATGTACCACTGACCTTCCCATCAATCACAAGTTTATTGCTTCTATGATTAAAAACAAACTCTCAACTTCCTTTATATTATCATAATCCCACCTACCCCTGTGCCTTACTCCTCCTAAATCTCTTCTTCCTCCTTATCCTAACCTTCAGTCCTTCTACCTTTCCCATACTGCCAATCCTGTTCTGGTTTCACTTTCATCTCTCTTCTTTCTCAGCCCTTTAATGAATCAGAGCAACTGGACCTTCTCCTCTACTTTGTAATCTTGTCGTTGCTCATGCCTTGCCAAACCCCAACCCTACGTTACTTCCACTATCTGCCTCCTCGGCTCCTATTTGCCTGCTGTTGAACAGAACTAAAGAAGTCATGTAACTGAGCTAACTAGGTTCACTTAAAGTTATGTAACCTGATATTAATAGGGCCTTCTTGGCAACAAGTCAATCCTTTTACTTCTCTTTTAATTGATCCTTCATTCCATTCACTGAAGCAACTGTTCCAAACCTTCTCTTCTTTCTTCAAGCTTCCCACAGGGCCTTTTTACAGGGCCGTGGCCACCTTCTCGGCCAAGGACTTTACTTCATACTTCACTGAGAAAATGGAGACTTAAAACTCCATGAACTCATTCATCTATGATGAAAATGTGGCTTTCATATCCAAGCCAACCCGTGATTCCACCCTCCTCCCCATCTTCTTCAGCATATTGCCTAAACTTATTCCCTCTTGCTCTAATCTTAGTATTTTACAGGCTATTGGACCTTTACCTGATGCCTACAAACATAACAATCCTCTGCTACCCTTACCAAAAAACCTCACTATATCTTACTACCCCCATTAGCTGTCATCCAATATCCTATACTCTCTCCTCCCTTTCATGCCCCTCTCCTTGAAAAAGCTATCTGTACTTGGTGCCTCCACCTTCCCTCTTCTCTCTTCTAAATGCCTTATAATCTAGCTCCCAAACCATTTCTCAACTGAAACTTCTCTTTCAAAAGTTATCAATTATTGCTAAATATAATGACTTTTTCTCAGTTCTTAAATTCTTTTTTGACCACTCTGCAGCATCTAACAGTGTTGACTGCTGTCTCCTCCTTAATTCTCCTACCTGTATGACTGCTCCTTCTCACGCTCTTTTGCTGAATTTTCATCTGTTTCATGTCATTTCAGATCAAGTTAAGTAGCATTTATTAAGTGCATACTATGTTTTAGGTACTATGCTAAGCACTAATTGTTGGTATACTCCAAGGTTCTATCCTGGGCCTTCTTTTCTTTTCTCTCTATACTCTCTCACTTTGTGACCTCATAAAAGTGAATTCAATTCACCATAAATTCAATTACTATGTATTCTGTATGCGTAAATAGATTTTACACATACACACATGTATGTGTATATACATGAGTTTCTCTCTCAAATCGCCAAATGCACACCAGAGATTTTAAACTCGATATTCCATAGGCATCTCAAACTTGATATGTCTAAATAGAACTTATCTTTGACACAATACTCACCCCTCTTCTGAACTTCATTCTTATAGCCTTGTCCTTCCAGTCATTCAAGTTTGAAACTTAATTGTCAGCCTCATCTCCTCACTCTCAGTAATGGCCAATCATTTGCCAAATCCTGCCATTCCAACACTCACACTTACCACACTAATTCAGGCTCTCACCACCTCTAACCTGAACAATTACAATATTTACACTTACTCCAATTTTGTCTTCTGCATTAAGGGCCTCTCCAATCCATCCTCCACACAGATGCCAACTTAATTCTCTTAAAGAGCGTATCTGACCATGTCCCTCCTCCTATTCAATAAACTCCAGGGCCTCCTCTTAACATCTAGGATCAAATAGAAACTTTGGTTTGGAGTATTTAACACTCTTCACAATTTGTCTTTCCTACCTTTCCAATCTTTTTACATATTATTCTCCTCAATACACTATATGGTCTAGCCCTGTTAGCCTACTTGCTAACTTTCACACATAATGCCCTATCTTCTGTCTCCATGCCTTTCCATTGGCTCTTCCCTGTGCCTAGGAAACTCCATTCTCATCCCTATATTTTAGAATCTCTGATTCTCTTCAGAGCTTAACTCAGCACCATTTATATGGGAGATCATTCCTGAGCCTTCAGTTGCTACTGCCTTCCATTCAAGATTATCTTGCATGTATCTTGTATATACTTATTTGTGTACACATTGTCTCCTTATGTAAGAATGTAAGGGTCTTGCAGGCATGGAGACTTTTGCTTTTGTCTTTTTATCCACATAGCACAGTGACTAGTTGAAGCGGCAAGCACCCCAAGAGTCTTCAGGGTTTGCTGCTAATACAGGTTCTTGGATCTGCTTTGATAAAGGAAAGCAACTCAAAATGGGTTATCAAGCTTACTTTAATCAGTCAGATATGTATCGTTCACCTAGTTCAGGGGAAATAGGTCAGCACCCCGAACTTCAAAGTATACAGACAAAATTATCAAGACAAAAACAGATCAAGTAGACAGATTTCCAAACTGTCCAACCATTACATCCATATCAAACAACATCTGCGTTTCAACATCTGGGTTTCAAAGCCGGGGTCCTCTGGACAACGGCTTCCCAGAGTTTCATCTGATCAAATCACAGAATATTTCTCAAAGTGAGCCCCCAAAAAAAGCCTCACATCAGGGCTTATAGAGCCTTCTCCTGGCTCAGAGAATGTAACAACCTTTTGGACCCACTGGCCAATCAAAAAGTATCTATTGAAAAACAAGCCTCCCACCCCAGGCTCCAGGTGCACTTTAGCCTAGGGGCAGGGAAGATCTTTAAAATTTACATTCCCATTACACTAGTACCTAGTGCCTAGCAGGTACAACACAAATATTTGTTGATTGTTGAGCTAGTGATATTTTTACTAGGGAATTATAAGGCCATACCTTTACATTAGGAAGGTAATTTTGCCATGAAACAGAGAAGAAACAAACTAATAATAGGAAGGCCAGTTAGGAGACTATCACAATAATCCTGGCAAGAAGTAATGAGCACCTAAATCAGAGCAAAAGCACTGTGATGAAGCTGGCAAAGCAGTAAAAGTAGACAGATCTGGGAGATGTTACACTGTTGGAACCATCAGAATTTAGTGACTTTAGAAATGAGACAAAGACATACCCTTGGGGAACACTCACTTGAAGAGATCAGGAGAATGAGAAACCAGTGGGAAAGACAAACAAACCTTCTCTTGATCTCTGACCAAGAGAGTGAGGTAACTTCCAGTGAGTGAAGGGAATAGAAAGAATAGAGTAGGAAGGAGTAGCCAACAGTATCAGAAAGGTCAAGATGTATGAGGACTGAAAATAAGGACAATGAATGGTAAGGGGTCATTAATGACATTTGGGAGAGCTGTTTCAGTAGAGTAGTAGAGTAGAAGCCTGATTGCCAAGGGTTAAGGAAAATGTAAATAGTAAAGAAGTGGCAGTTAGGTAGCACAGTGCCAAGCCAAGGGTCAGGAAAACCTCATCTTCCTGAGTTCAAATCTGGCCTCAGACACTTACTAGCTGTGTGACCCAGGACAAGTCATTTAGCCCTGTTTGCCTCAGTTTCCTCATCTGTAAAATGAGCTGAAAAAGGAAGTGGCAAACTACTCCAACATGTTTGCCAAAAAAAAAAAAAACAAACATTAAACAGACACAACTGAATAAAAACAAAGAAGTAGAACATCGAGGGCAGCTAGGTGACGCAGTGAATAGAGCATGAGCCTTGGAGTCAGGAGGACCTGAGTTCAAATCCAGCCTCAGACACTTAACACACACAAAATAACTAGCTGTGTGACCTTGGGCAAATTACTTAACCCCAATTGCCCCCAAAAAAGCAAAAAAAAAGTAGAATATCAGCTGCAGAAAATGTTTTCTCAAAGTCCATCATTGAAGAAAAAAAAGTTTGAATAATTACTGGAAAGGTCAAGAGGAAGCTTTTCTTTAAAAAGAATCTGAGAAAACTGAACATATCTATAACCAGATGATAAGGAGCCAGTGAAGAGGGACTGACATGATATCTCCTGACATCTGCTGGTACAAGGTCCTGAAAAAGATGAAAAGATGGGATCAAAGAAACTGGAAGAATAATTAGTTTTCATGAGAAATAAGGATAGATATTGCTCTTTTTTGAGCAAGGGAAATAAGAGAGAACATGTTAATGCAGATTAGATCTGACAGTCTTTTTCTACTTCTTGTTGGTGGTGATACTATGAAATTTGTGAGTCCCCACTCAAAAGGGATACTTCAAGTTTGTTGGAAAACACACCTTTCATCATCATCATCATCATCATCATCATCCCAAATTCCTTATCGCTATGCCCCTAATTCCCTAAAAGTTTTATTATGATAGACCTATTATGATTCTGTCATTCAATTTCTTTGGATCTTTTATCAAAGAAATGTTTAGTGGGGAGTTTCCTGCCAAGGCAATTGATGTATTTCAGTTATTATAATCCCTAGGTCTGTCATCACCTCTAGGGTAGAGGGTTGTGTTATTTAAATTTAAGGTTAAAATTCTACCTTCTGATTTTTCACGAGGTACTCAGAAATGTCAGGATAACACCATGCAGTATCTACAGTTTGTTTGTTTGGTTTTTTTTTTTAGCATTTTCACTGAGATTGTTTCTAATAGTTTTTTAAAACTGCCCCAATACAACTTAGCAGCCAACTGGTAGAGCTGCCTATGCCTTGAAAAAGTTGTTGCTTGTCTATTTGGTAAAGGAAGAATTTAAGTTCAGGTCTTACTGACTAAAAGTGCACTAACCCTATTGCCTCTCTAAATCAAACCCTATAAAACACTGAAATTTAACTTCAAACAAATACAGAAACGTAGCATTTATTTTACTTAGTATTTCAAAGATCATTGGAAATTTACTGACTGTATTTGAAAAATTTTAATTCTTGTAATTATGTCATTGCTTAGAGTTAGTAGTATTTTTTCTATTTCAGCCTGCCTGCAGAATTAAGCTAAGTTTGGAATTCCCACTGACTTAAAAAAAAAAGGTCTGTTGAGTGTGTGGAAAAAGTAAAGAAAATGGACCATAATGTATTTGCTCTCTGAGGGCAGGGGTTATTTTTCATTCTGTATTTGTAGCCCCAGCACCTAGCACATTATCTACATAAAGAAGTAGCAGTTAGGTGGCACATTATCTACACACATTAGGTTGTGAATAACGGGTTACTTGATTGAATTTTATTGTTTTATTTAACATTAAATATTATAGTGCATATTAAATTATTTCTTGCTTAAATAACTTTAGAATTATAGGTCTGTCAGCTCTTATACTTAATAATATAATAACATTCTTGGATGTGAATAATTCTATCTTTCTTTCCTTTCAAAATTAAAAAAAAATGAAGCATTTCAAATTAAAATAAAATACCATACAAGTTAATTTAATTTTTAAAAAGAATTGTTAATTCATGATTGTTTCAAAGTAGAGTAAAATATATATCGAAAAGTTGAGTATTACACTTAGGTGCAGTTTTAAAATAATTTACTACAATATGATTTTAATATAACATGACTTTTTGGTTTTAATAATATTATCCTATCCATATTTCTTTGATGCTATAAAAACTCATCTTCAGTCAGAATTCTGACATCAGAATTAGAAAATTATGTATTTTTAGTTATGCATAAAGTAAAACATCCATAACTTGCCTTTGAAAATGATAAGTATGATTAATTTCAAATATAGATATCTTAAACTCAACTGAAATTTGTGGAAGGAAAAAAAAACTATTGTTTATCTGATAATTACAGCTCTAAATTGTTTGTCCCTGTGTTGTTTAACATTTTTATCAATGACTTGGATAAAGGAATAAATGACATGCTAATCAAATCTGCAGAAGACACAAAGCTGGGAGAGACTGCTAACACACAGGAAGATAGACTTAGGCTGGAATAGAATTTTGATAGGCTAGAGATTGGACTGAATCTAATGAGATTAATTCAACAGGAAAAATGTAAATTCTTAAATTTGGGTTCAGCAAATCATCCTCTTAAGTCTATACTTGTTATTATTAGAGGCATCATTAGAGAGCAGTTTGTCAGGAAAAAGATTTGGAATTTTTTTAGTAAGCTGTAAGGTCAATATGAATGAACAGTGTGATGCCGCATCCAGAAAAGCTAATTCAATCTTGGGCTACATTAAGAGAGAGACACAGCTTCCAGGAATAAGGAGATGATAGACCAGTGCTTTTGCCCTGATCCAATCACCACTACTCTTTTTCTGGGCACAATGACTTAAGAAAGACATTGACTAGCTCGAGAATGTATAGAAGAGGACATATGTCTAAGATATATGAGGATAAGTTGAAAAAATTAGGCATATTTGACCTGGAGATGAGAAAATTCAAGGGGGACATGTTAGCTGTATTCTAATAGGTGAAAGATTAGCATGTGGAAGAGGGATTGGATGTGTTCTATTTGGTCCCACAGGTCAAACCAGGAGCACTGGATGCTAACAGTTAGAACCATCAGGGTGGAATGGGCTGCCTCCAGAGATGGTCACTTCCCTCTCTTTATTAGTCTTCAGGCAAACACTAGATGGTCTTCCTTGTTTACGATGTTATAGTGGATATTTCTTTTGAATATATGTTGGCCTAGATATTGGACTAAGATCCTTTCCAACGAAAAATTCTGTGATTCTAAGAAATAGCAGTCTTTTGAAAGCTAAGGTCTTTAATTGAAACTTGGTGACTACTTGCCAGGGATGTTGTAGAGAGGTGCTTTGTTCAAGTCCAACTACCTCTGTGACTGTTGGCTGGAGCTCAGCTTACTTCTCATCTGTAAAAGGAGATGGTTAGACTAGTTGGCTTTTAAGGTACCTTTCACCTCTGAGTTTCTATAATTCCATAATCACTAAAAATGGAACATTTTGTTTCCCTGATCTTTCTTACCATCTGTGTGGCTAGCCTAGCTCTATGAAAGTGGTTTGGTATTTTAATTTGTGTTCTGACCTTTGAAAAGAGAAGAAAGGATTAAAGATATAGCTTAAATAGCCAATATAAAATTATTTTATATGGTAGAAAAAAATCCTTTTTTTAATACAAAAATTTCTTCATAAATAAGGAAGCAATTGCTACAATCTTATTCCTGTATTGTTTGTACCTTTTGTCATCCATGTTTAATTTTTAATCCCTAAGAACCATGTTAATTTACTATTGTCTTCCTTGCTATTCAGAAAATTTACAACCAATCATTGTAATTCCAATGAAATATAATCTATCTTACTGGTAAATAGTAACATAATCATACCTTGCAAATTAATTCCTTTTCAAATTCATTCCAAATTCAAATTTATTTTTATATTTTGTTTCTTTCTATATTTTATAGGATGAAGAAATTCCTTCCATGGAAAATTTAGTTCTACAAATAGTAGATGAGGAAATAAACCTGTGTGAAAAGCCGAAGAAATACCTTCAAAAGTTCTTTCAGGAAACTATTTATCAATCAGAGGTGGAAAAAAGCATCCTTGACTACCTGCACTATAATAATTACCATCTACCTATGTATGCATGGCCAGGGATTATTTAGTTACAGACACATTTTCAGTTTTATTGTCTACATGAAGGTGGGTCTTTAATATTGTCCTATGAAACTTCACCATTAAGTCTGGTATTAGTGTCTTTGTATTGCCTTTCACCCTTTGATTGACTGCAAAGGACTGTAGTATTTAAACTTTCCAGTAGGTGGCACATGGCTTTGTTATCCCTGATCAGTGAAGTAGTACTAAAGTAGTAGCATGAAGGGAATACTTAGAAATGCCATGCAGATTTGTTTATGTAATAACATGCAATTGAGGAATAAAACCGAATTCTTGCTGTGTGGAAAATTTTTCCATTTGAGTTACAATATTATTTGTTCTGTGAAATTTACTGGCCACTATTTTAGTTTTTTCATATAATAATAGCAATAATAACAATGATAATAATAAAATAATATTAACAGCAAATCCCTAGGCTCCAGTTTCCTTATCTTAAAAAAACCAAAAGGATTAGAGGAGATCACTAAGGTCCCTTCCAGCCTTCCCATCCAGTGATTCCATGAAAGGACTTGCTCAAGGGAAGAAAGCCAGTCACTGGCAGAGTCTGAACTGGAACCTAGGTCTTCTGATTCCCACCATGTTAATCATTACTACTTACTAAAAAAGAAAATGTTTTTCTCTGATTTTCCTAAAAAAGAACAATTAATGAGGACTAAGTTAAATCTTTAATGAGTGCCAATAGCAGAAATTAATTTCCCTGTCCATGGATAACAATAATACAATAATATATAGACCTTTAAGTTTTGCAAAGTGCTTGACAAGTGTCTGAGGCCACATTTGAACTCATGAAGATGAGTATTCCTGACTCCAAATCCAGCACTAGCTGCCCCTACCCCCAACAACTTAAAGTTTGCAAAGTGTTTTACAAATATCTCATTTGATCTTAACCCTGCGGTTCTCGCTATTATTATCCTCATCTTACAAATGCGGAAACTGAGGCAGACAGATGTTAACTGACTTAACTAGAATCATCTAGCTACTGTCTGAGGCTAAATTTGATTTGAGGGCTTTCAGATATCAAGTGTTCTTTCTACGGAGCCACCTAGCTGCCACAGGTTGTCTGACCTTAGTTTATCCCCATCAGAAAGTATTCTGAAATGAGAAAACTTGCAGAAACAACTTTACCCAGATGAGGGTAGCTAGACTTTTATCTCATGTAGAAAATGCAAACACAAAAGTAGAGACAACCTGCAAATGTATGTATATGTAAACATATGTGTGTATAAAATGTGTAAAATAGTCTACTTTGCTGTGTCGATCTATACTTTGCCCATAAACATAGGTGTCTCCCCCTCCCAAAGCTGTGTCCTGAACTGTATCTTCTCTCTTGGTAATTCCTTCAGCAATCACATAGAGCCTAGATCTAAATAGCTGGCCTAATCTCTCTACAAAGCTCCAGTCTCCTATTGCCAACTGCTTGCCAGACATCTCCACCAACACATTCCATAAGCATTTCAAACTCAAAACTGAACTTTTTAACTTTTCCCCTAAATCCACCCAACTTCCTAACTTCCCTGTTTTTGCTTAAGGTGTCATCATTCTTTCAATCACCCAGGTTTCCAACCTTGGAAATATGCTACTCATTTTATTCTCCCCATTTCCCATAGTATCTAACTTTTGTTTCCTTTTCTATACCCCCATGGATACCACCCTAATTCAGACCTTCATCACCTCTCACCTGGATTATTTCAACAGCTTCCTAACTGGGTTACCATCTTGAAGTTTCTCTTCAATCTACTCTCCACATAGCTGCGGAAATAATTTTCCTTAAACATAGCTCTGACCATATTAGTAGTCTCTCAAGAACTTTATGTGGCCCTCCATTACCTACAAGATAAAATTCTGACACTTCAGCTTGGCATTTAGCCCCAGCCTACTTTTCTGGTCTCATGTCCCCTATGTTCCAGCCAAACTGATCTTTTATTTATTCTTCACACACAATACTTCATCTTCTGCCTCCATGCCTTTGTATAAGTTATCCTCCATACCAGCAATGAACTCCCTCTTCTCCTCCACCTCTTGAAATTCCTATCTTCTTTCAAGAATCAGCTTTTATTCTATCTGTCTTTCTGATCTCCATTATTAGTGATCTCTCCTTTGTCCTCAAATTATGATTTATTCTTCTGTGTATATGTTGTCCACCCTAGAAGAATCCAAACTCCTTGATAGCATATTTTAGATACTTAATAAATGCTTTTTGGATGAGTAGATGATGTTGGAATGTAATGGGTCTGTTTAATTTTCATTAAATTGTGTTTGAAAAGGAAATTCTTTAGTAAGTACTACCCATTACATCTGATAAGAAATCTTGTCCTTAGTATACAAAGTGAATTAAGTCAACATGATAAACTTGCAATTTGGGAACCAGCCAGCCAAACTACACAGAACAGTTATTCATCTTATTTGAGGAGTGTTAATTTAGATACTTAAAAAAATGATAGTATTATTGATTGAATACTCAACAAGTAAAGCTCAAAATTGGATTAATTTGCATATATTCCAGATATATTTATTTCTTGACCTTAATGAAATATTTACATAAAGTATGAACCCTTTTCAGAGATTCTGAAAATTGAGAAAGACATCAGACGTCTAGTTCAACCCTTCCTTCCCCATGGAAGTCCCTGTTACAATATCCTTGATAGGTGATAATATAACATGTCATATGTACCTCACAAATGCAGACAGGAAGCCACTCTGTTTTTGACAACTGATTGTAAAAACTGCTGTTTCTCAGATCAAGCCCAAATTTTCCCTCCTGTTACCAAATGGTTCTGATTCTAACCTTTGGAATAGCACAGAATAAATAAAATCCTTCTTTGGGATGACCAATTTTCAACTTTTATAGACAGATATCATACTTTTTTGTAAGTCTTCTCTTTTGCCTAAATATCCTCAGTTCCCATATTCTTGAAACGAGATGATTTGAAGTACCCTCAAACCTGTTCACCCTCCACTAAATATAAATGTTTCATTGTGTCAACATCCCTCTTAAAATGTGTCACCTAGAACTAAATATAACAATTTGGCCACCACAAAATACATCAAGACTTGCTCCCCTTGTTCTGGATCTGACAATTTTATTAATACAGTTTACTCAGAAGATAAAAGTTTTATTGGCATATACATTATATACTGTTGACTCATAATTGCACTGAAATCAATTGAAAACTTCTCCATATCCATTCTGGAAAGCTAGCTCTCTCCCACCTGTACTTGCATGTCTGATTGTTTGAACCAAAAAGGAAGGTTTTCATTTAATCCCATTAAATTTCCTCTTGTTCTGTCTGACTCATTACTCCAACTGGTCAAAATCTTTCTGGATCCTGATTTTATCATTCAAAGACTATCCCTCCAAGTTCTATGATGCCTCAAACTTTAATAGGTGTGTTGTCCATTCCAGTTATTGAGGACAATATTAAATCTGATAGGGCTGATGACAAAATCCTGGAGTTACTAGAAATGTTTTTCACACTGACATTGATCTGTTAAGGCACACTTTGGGCCAGTTTATTTAACCAGTTCTAAATTGATCTAACTACAATCCAGACCACATTTCACCATCTCAGTAATAAAAAATTTCATGACAGACTTTGTTAACTGCCTGGCTGGAATCATATAGCACATATATGTATTCATAATCAATTGGCAAACATTTAACTTATTTCATATCTATTATATTCTAGACACTGTGCTTGGCACAGTGATACAAAGACAAAAAATGAAATAGTCTTTTCTCTCCAGAAATTTACATTCTTTTGGGGGTTGGGGGAGGTAGGGGCAAAATCTATATGCATACTCACACATATACACACAAAGTAAATATAAGGTAATTTTAGAGAAGGAACACTAGTAGCCTGGGGAGTCATCCTACATTTTCCTGAACCTTTAAATAAAGAAATGAGGATGAGTTTGGAATGAGATTCGTAGTGAACCCATGCTGGCTTCCCTAGTGCTCACCACTTCCATTTCTGAGTGCAAACACACACGCACGCGCACACACACACACACACACACACACACACAATTCAATAATCTACTCTAGAAGTTAACTGGAAATCAATGTTGCATTCATTGTTCTCAGAAATTACCTTTGGCTCCTTCAAAAATAAAAATGGGGACATTCAACCATCTCCAATCATCTGATATCTCTTGTTTTTCAAGATTCCTTCAGACATCACATCTTTAAGTTTTGTTTTACTTTCCTCAGTACCCTAGGGAATAATACAGTGAAGCCAGGAAATTTGAATTCATTTAAAGAACTCATAAGATACATTCTTACTATCTCTCCACTTATTCTCCTCTTCAAATTTTCCTTGACCAAATCTGTTCTACTATTTCAAAATAAGGAGTAGGCTAGTTATGCTTTAGGAGAAAAAGAAATGACACCTGCTTCAACTAATGGGCCTGTCCTTTCTTTGTTCTTCTTACTACTTTACACATACCTTTATAATGTCTTTTTATTGTCCTTAACATTTTTAAAGCTTCAGCTCATTCTGGGTCTTAGTCTTCCTGCTACTAAGTATGTTTAAACTTCAATATCACTCCTCCTATGATTAAAAGTGGCAAATTAAGTTTTGAAACTATTAAGAAGAGGGAAAAATCACAGTAGTGATCAAAGAATTATAATCAATTTTCTAACTCTGTTCTAAAAGTTATTTAGTCATTTTTATGTTATTATCGATGCTGGAGAGTTTTGATATTATCCCCTTTTCCCATTTCAAATCCCACCCCTCCTTCCCCAGACCAGCAACTTCACATGAAAGAACATTAGCCTCTGGTTTTCCTATATCAGGCAAATTTGTGCAATCAGCAAAAGATCTGGTAAATGGAACCCTTCTGAGTTATTCATTAATAAGCTTTATGTGAATATATGTAGAACAATGAAAGCAAGAACCAGGTAGCTACCTTTTCATCTAGAAACAAATAGTATTTCAGCCATATGGCATAGACAGAACAACTGAAATGGTGAATGACCACAACTGGATCACTACTTAATGCAAACTCAATTTAATATCAATTTAAGTCCAAGAGAGACCTGAGAATAGGTTAACACAAATGACTAAAATACATGTTTTTTCCCTTGAGAGAACAGGCTCACCCAGGTCATGTCCATCAGCAAAATGAGAAAAGTTTCAGTTGCAGCTCCCTATAATATTTTGGCAATCATTAGCATAAAGGCTGTTTGAGCATTAATAGTCATAGATATGAAATAAGACACTTTCAACATAAAGTTATGGCTGATAAAATTGGTTAATCAACATTGGAAACTCATTTAGACATCTAATGATGGTAGTCTAAATTTCCCTTTGCTAACTTTTAGAGGGATAGGGATTGGACTTGTGACTTCCTTAGCATAGAGGACTCTTAGAGGAGGACAGTCACTCCACCACTACAGGTTGGTACCTTCCTCGAAACATATTGTCTTAGACAATGGTCTAGAGCAGTGAGAAGCCAATGGAATTGCAGAATCACACAGCTATTATGTGTCAGAGGAAGGACTTGAACCCAAGACATCCTGCCTTCAAATCAGCTCTCTCTCCACTACTCAATGTTGCCTTTTAAATGTTCTTAAATTCTCTATTTTAATTAATTAGGTTGATGTGGATATATTCAGGTTGTTTACTCTGTAAAAGATGTACATTTATGAGGTTAATGAATAGTCATCAGATTTTTGACTAGGGATTTTCTGAAGTAGGAGGAAGGAATGTATGTGATAACCGGGATAGTAGAGATAGGGAATAAGAGGACTAAGACTTGGGGTGGGATTTGTGCATACTGTCATCAAGTACATTTAACTTCACTTAGAACCCAAAAAGATTTTTTAACCCTGTTATTGATTTATTTTCTGAAGAAAAAATCAACAAAAAATGAAAGGAGTTTTAGATAATAGGCTTACTGCTTTATAAAAGCAATCAGTCATAAAGTCTGCATTAAAATATCAATGCCTGCACTGCTTAGGTCTCTTGGCATCTACTATTAGTAACAATTTAGGAAGTACAAACAGAAGTGAGGCCTACTAAACAATATTGTCAAAATGGTTCTATAAAAAATAAAAGTTCATTTTAATCATATCATATACATCAATTATGTCATGTTTCCCCCCAAAGAATACATGTCATTAATGAGCCTCAGCATTGCTGAGTGTGTTTTATTAGCTTTAATGAAAAGGGAGACAAACTTAATTCCAATAATGCCTTGTTATTGCTTTTTTATACCTAAATAACACAGGAAGCAAAAAGGGGAGGGGAGGAAGGTGAATGTTCTATGCTTCATAAAATGTAAAACATACCTATGAATATTTAAGTTTCAAAAATGGAGTATGTGCATGTATGAGTGTTAGCTAAGAATGAGAGAGGCATCGAAAGTAGCCATGTGTGAGAAGCTGTTGATTGTTTTCTGGTTGAGAGAAGAAGTGATGATAAGGTTTGGATAAAGTGTACATTGCTCATGGGGGAGGAGTAACCTGCAGCTGTATGCTAATGCTAATAGAAACAAATCTACTGCTCCCCCATTAACCAGGGAGGCAGGGAAGCACACATCACTGAACAAATACACTCACACTAGACAAATAAAATAACACACATAGACACACAGACACACACACTCATCCCAGAACCACAAGGGAAGAACAAGAAAGGAAGAAGCCTCATTACCAGCAGAAAGTATGCTTGCATCTGGCCAAATATGAATCCCACTTATCCTGTCGCCCATCCTTGTGGGAAGAAAAAGTGAAAGGTGGTTGGGTATTTCCATATTCTCTCTTAACTGAGTTTTTACTAGTTTTGTTTTCCCTTTCCTTTGGGGAGTTACTGAGTGATAGCACAGCAGTCACTGAAAAGGTTAAGGGAAATTCAATCCTGATTCTTTGTGCTAAAAGTTATTAAATGTTGGACAATCACGAAGGGTTCCCAGTTTGTCCTGTTCTTCCTGTAACCAGGACTGCAATTTGAGCATACACCGTTGTGTGCCCATATTTATCTTCTTAGAACTGATGGTTGTTCTTTGACAACCTCACAATGAAAATACAAAACTTTCTGCTGTTCAGACTTTCTGGCATTTAGGCCTTATCTTTCCTGAATTTCCTACCTGAAGCAGACATAAATAGACATAAGTGCTCTACTTACAGGAGAATACTCCTCCAACAGACATACTTTGTGTAATAAAAGAGATGGTCTCCCTCCCATCACCCCAGAGCTGAATAATGGGAGCAGAGCAGATTGTCAGGGGGGTACTTGAAACTTAAGGGATGGAAAATACTTCAGCTCTCCCCCCCCCCCCCAGCTTGGTGGAATAGAACAGCCTCATGGATTCTTTCTTGTTTTCTCTCTTTCATGTACTATTCTTTTGTGTGTAATTATTTAAACGGGAGATCCATAGCAGCTTTATGCTAATATGTTGAACAAAGGAGAGGGGCGGGGGAATGGGGAAAGAGGGTAAGGTGAATAGAGGCAAAGGGGGAGGAGATGGGGGCTGCAGGGTTCGCGTGTCGATCGCGTGCCCCTCAGACAGACACAACAATCACTAATTCCTCCAAACACAATACACTCTCTCTCGGGTCCCAACTCGACCTGGGTCAAACACTAGCAACACAGGCCATTGTTTATAGTTTTTGCTACAATAGGTCTTAGAAAACCTGATGAACCTCTAACTGCAACCTACGTTTTCTTGCACAAGGCTATTGGAAGAACCGGGGTGGGGGTGAGGGGTGTTTCCAGTCATCTTTTTTTTTTTTTAGCTCGAAGCTAGAGAGGAAGGAGGTGGCACTACCCAGTCCAATGAACTCTTCGGTCTTTAAAAAGGTGCCTTGGTCACTAGTCATCAGTAAAGCTAGGGAATTTTCCTTTTGGGGTTGATTATCTGCTCAAGAGGCTCAGCAAAGTTAGACTCTAATAGAACACTGCACTTCTGCTAAAAATCCTCTTGTCAACCTCTTTCCAGGGCCCGTTAGCAAATTCCCTGCACCCCAATGACTTAATCAGGTGGGTGGGGGCAGTAATAAAAAAAATCAAGATGCTCATTGACTGAAACTAGAGGTAAACCAAAAATTAAACAGATCCGCTTCTATACTATCCCCCCAGCGTCAGGGTCTGTAGTGCGAAAAGTAAAAGACCGCCCCTGTTTTTTTTCCCACCAAAAAAAGAAGGAAAAAAAAAAAGCCGGGGGGTAGAGGAGAGTAACAAAGTCAGCAGTTGGAGTCGGAGTCCTGGCGGTACAGCAAATTCCAATATAGTTTGGCTTCCAGCTTGAGTTCCCTAGGAAGACTAATGTGGGCAGCCAGTACTGAGGGCTGGGTAGGGGTTATTAAGAAGAGGACACTCAATCCTACTGGGAACCTGCTAACCAGAAAGCGATAAAGACTAATTCAGACCTAACCTCAAGAGTCCTCAAATGGCAAAAAATTGACCCACAATTTACAGAAAGAAATAAAAGCAAATATTAAGTGAATAGGAACAGGTTTTAGTGATGTCAGAATGGGATTTGATACTTTGCTATTCAGAGATTAAAATAAATATCTTTATTTTATGTCAATAAAACCTATATGTATGTAAAGGTTGAGGAGAAAAAAAGTGCAGCAGACATAAAGTCCCAGTTTCTCTCAGTCAACACAATCTGCTGCAGCTGTTTTGAAGGCTTTTTTTGCGACATTTTTTTTTGGGTCCTGCCCTGGGTTGTAAAATTAGTTTAGAAATACTTGTACCTTTCAAGTCTCAATTCATCTTTACCCTAAGAGACTGAAAGCAGTTTTTATTTCAGCTGGCTAGAGCTAGGAAAACAACAAAAAGAAACAGATCCTTTGAATCTAAGTATCTCAATAGGATTCAATAGATTTTCTTTGGTTAATTCATAGCACTGTTTGAATTCACTGTGTGCAAAGAGGAGGTGTTTTGTATTTTTTTTTTTTTTGCTGCTCTTACATTAATGGGTGTTCTTTTAATAATTTTTTGAGCTTACAAGATTACTTATTTTACCTGGTTATCTGTTAAATAAATGGGAGTGTTATCTATGTAATGCAAAATGCGGTGTGTACTGTAAGGGAAGGTGGTTCTGAATACTGTTACCGCATAGCAATCCAGGTGGAATCCGTAATTAGGAAAAACTGGGGCAGGTAGCCACGGAAACCTCTCCCATTTCTAGTTTAATAAGAAATACTAGTCAAGGAGTAAAAGAAGGGATTGAGTATAACATTCGATAAGAAATATTTAGAAATTTAAGATTTCTGAATTTGGGGTTTGACATTTTACAGAGCTGCCATTAACTGGGGTTAATATTTCAAAAGTCAAGTTGACTACTATTAAATTATATCCTATAATGGTTTTTTGCATATTTTGACATTTAAAAGGTCTCCAACCTCAAATCAACAAATGACTATGAATCATATTGATTTGGAAGTTTTCTTACATAGAGACTTCGGTAGACATCAAAGATTGTTGCACATGTGGACACTGTAAAACTGGTGGTCGGTTTATGTATTTTAGAATTTGCTCGGAGAAAAAACCAAAAACAACTAACACTTTCCCTGACACAAGCAAAGGCTCTTGTCAAGACAAACTAACTCAAATTAGTGACGCTTTCAATCAAATTTCTATTTTCTTTTTGTTAGAAAAAGGATTTTTGCCCTGTTGCATCTTATGTGGATCTAGCTCTCTTATTATTTTAGGTTACGTTAAGAAATACATTTGTGGACGTTTTATTCTATTTCTACATAATAGACTGTCACCTAGGAGTTTATCTTCACTGGAGCCTCTTCTCTCGAAATATCCCCCCCCCCCCCCCCAGCCCATTCAACCCAATGACGTGGGTTGCAATGTAGATTAGAAGAAATTGCTAGATTGTTTCAAACTCGGGGTTGGGGAGAGGATGGGGTGCAGACAGACTACCTCGTTTCTTTTCGCTGTTATGATTTAGCTGGTGTAAAACCGGCAGCCTGTCCTCTTTAAAGCCGTTGCCTTGTCTTGGTGGACAGATTTCTCCCTCCTTCTACTCTACTCCCCATTCACCCCTCCTCTTTCTCCCAGCCCCCCTTCCCGGGCCCCGCAGCACGCGTCTCTTTCTCGTCCAGATTGGCCGCGGTTCGTGTTCAATAGAAGGAGGTTAATTTCCTTCACAAAGGTGAAAGGGGCACGGCTCTGGGAGGCTACTGTGCAGAGACAGACAGGCCCTTTATTTTTTAGCTACTTGATTAGACCCCTTGATTTAGCATCTGATGTCAAACAGCAGACAAAATGCACGAACTGAATTAAAATGCATGAGGCAGCATAGGATAATTTAAAAGAAGTTTATCAAAATGGATTGATATGTACGTGAATTTTGGTATTTTGCAAATACTTGAATAAATGAAATGACTGTGCTGTAGGGGAGCAGAGGGGCAACTTTCACAAACGACGAGCTTTAATAGGGCATTATAAAGATACAGGAAATAACTAGTTTTGGTAGGAGTCTACCAAAAAGAAAGAACTGTTTCAAAATGCAAGTTCTTTTTGTAAGCAGAAAAGAAGATTCAGGCTAATGCATTGTTTCGAAAAGTGCTATGAAATGACTTCTTGAAGTTAATTAAGACTTTTTAAAAAGAGAAAGAGTTGGTGATGTGGATACTAATATTTCACTTCAGTAATTCAGATGCAGTCTGAATTCCTAAAACCCTTCAGTTAGTTTAGCAGAAATACCAGTGTTTCTATTTTCATTTGAAATACAGCTTCCCTGAGGAATTTTATGGGTTGCTATCCCGGTGAAAAAGTCAATTTTGGATTCAGTGTGTAGATTTTGAGACATTACAGGTTTCTGCTATTTTCCACTTTTATTAATTTTCCAAATATCATGCTTTCTTCCCTATCTTTGACTTCTTAAACAATTCAGATGTCACATTTCTGACTCTGCCCTCTTCACCATCTTTCTCCGTTTTTTCTGTTCCACACCACTTTTCCCCCCCGGTCCCCCACCTCCAACTTCGCCCTCCACTTCAGTTTGCATATTGAACCCTCCTGACATATTTTGGGCCATTCTTCTTCTTTGTTGCTATTTTGCACCAGAACTGCGGGTAATCCCACCGATTTTAGATGCTGCTCATTGTGATGCTGATGGACATTTCCATTTGGCAGATCTGTGCCCCCCGGAGGAGAGACACAAAGCCAAGGCACGTGTGCCTTCCTATAGAAAACCATCAGACCGTGAAAAGAGGAGGGGCCAGGCGTGTGCCTCTATCCAGGAGGGGCCAGAAGTAAATAGGAGGCAAAAAAAAAAAAAAAAAGGGGGGGGGGGAGGGAGAAAGGGGAGGGGGAGGATGGAAAGAAAAGAAAAGGGGTAAAACACCCTCAGGTACATCTGCTATACCTACCAAGCAACCCCTAAGTCCCTGCCCCCTTTTTTCAAACCTCTTTACCCTCCCACCCTCAAATCCATAGGAGCAGTGGGAAGCGCTGATTGGCTCCGGACGGAGCGGGAGGCGAGAACAATGGCATCCTCCCCCCCTTAAAAAGAGTGCAGCTATCTGGGCTGGCAGGGGAGAACAGGGACGTGTTTGCGGGGGCACGGAAGGAAAAAAAAGGCGCACCACAGACACGTCCCACAGACATCACACCAGCAGGCAGGCACGGCAGGCCGGAGCGAAGGAGTTCGCGACTGCTTACTGCGGGAGGAGCCAGACTGATGGGCGAAGACGGCGGGAGGCGCTGAGACAGAGCCGGGTACCAGCTAGAGAGGAAGGAGGCAAGGACTAGAGTGCGCTCCATCGCACCCGGCGAGAAAGCCGAGAAGGGCGCATCCCTGCGCCGCCCCCTCCAGTGCCTTCCTCAGTCTCCGGGGCCGCCCGCCCCGCGCAGCAACCCAAAGATGCCCCGAGGATTTCTGGTGAAAAGAAACAAGAAGTCCACGCCCGTCTCCTACCGGATCCGCTGCTGTGAAGACGGCGACCGGGAGCTGCTGCTCTTCGCCAGCTGCGGCGGCGGCGGCGGCTCCTCCCCGCCCCTCCCCGGCTCCGAGCGGGCTCCAGCCGCGCTGCTGGCCAGCGCGCCCCCGGCCCCGCTGCTGCTGCCGCCGCCGCTGCCGCTGCCTCCCCGGGAGCTGCCCGCGCCGCCGCCGCCGGCCGCGGGCCCCAAGCCCGTGCAGTTCGGCAACCCCGAGGCGGTCTACCCTGCTCCGCTGTACAGCCCCACGCGGCCCGTGAGCCGAGAGCACGAGAAGAAAAAGTACTTCGAGCGCAGCTTCAACCTGGGCTCCCCGGTCTCCGCGGAGTCCTTCCCCACTCCCACAGCCTTGCTGGGAGGCGGGGGCGGCGGCGGCGTGGGCGCCGGCAGCGGAGGCGGTGGGGGGGGACCCTGCGGCGGGGACCCCCTTCTCTTCGCCCCTGCCGACCTCAAGATGGGCACCGCCTTCTCCTCGGTGGCTGCCGCCGCTGCCGCGGAGATTGGAGGCGGGGGAGGGGGCCGGGGCGCCAGCAGCCACCACCCCCCGGCCGGCAGCCTGCTGTCTGTCCCCGGTCCCGCCGCCGCCGCCTCCCTGCGGCACCCGAGTAAACGGCTTGCGCCCGTGCCAACGGCAGAGCCCAGCGCTCCCGCGGCCAAGCCAGCCAAAGCGCCGGCCGCCAAGAAACCCAAGGCCATCCGCAAGCTGCACTTCGAGGACGAGGTCACCACGTCACCCGTGCTGGGCCTCAAGATCAAGGAGGGCCCCGTGGAGCCGCCTAAGGGCCGGGCCGGGCTGGGGGCTGCCGGCGGGGCCGCGGGGGGCAGTGGCGGCGCGGGCAGTGGCGCGGGTGGCGGGAGCGTTGGGGGCGGCGGGGGCCGGCCTCTGGGCGAATTCATCTGCCAGCTGTGCAAAGAAGAGTACGCGGACCCGTTCGCCCTGGCCCAGCACAAGTGCTCCCGCATCGTGCGCGTGGAGTACCGCTGTCCCGAGTGCGATAAGGTCTTCAGCTGTCCTGCCAACCTCGCCTCGCACCGTCGTTGGCACAAGCCCCGACCCCAGGCCGCAGCAGCAGGCGGGCACCACGCCCCGGGGACAGCTGTCGCCGCCGCGGGCGCCTTGGCCCCGCCAGCCGGGGGCGCCCGAGCGGCCGAGGGCAAAGGCGGTGCCGATGAAGCGCTGGCCAAGGCTGGGGCCGGTGGCGAGCCGAAGGAGGCAGGCGGTAGTGACCGGGACACGCCGAGCCCTGGGGTGTCGGAGTCAGGCTCTGAGGACGGGCTGTACGAGTGTCACCACTGCGGGAAAAAGTTCCGCCGCCAGGCCTACCTGAGGAAACACCTGCTGGCGCATCACCAAGCGCTGCAGAGCAAGGGGGCGCCGCAACCCCCGCCGCCGCCCCAGCCTGCCCAGCCAGACGACCTGCTGGTCTACCCTAGCTACCCCGGGTCCGAAGGCTTGCAGCCACTGCCACCGCCCGAGAAGGCCGGGAAGGAAGCCGGGGGTGAAGGGGAAGCGTCGAATCCCCTCAATATGAGTGCCCCCGCCGAGTGCCATCTGTGCCCTGTGTGTGGGGAGAGCTTCCCCAGCAAGAGCGGCCAGGAGCGCCACCTCCGCCTCCTGCACGCTGCCCAGGTGTTCCCCTGCAAATACTGCCCGGCCACCTTCTACAGCTCGCCGGGGCTCACGCGGCACATCAACAAATGCCACCCCTCGGAGAACAGACAAGTGATCCTGCTGCAGGTGCCTGTGCGTCCCGCCTGCTAGAGAGAGCCTGCTCCGCTCCGCGCAGGAGAGAAGAGGAGAAGGAAAGGGAAAAGAAGGAAAGAAGAAGAAAAAAGCTTAATCCTTTTTCCCCGTCAGAAATATCCACCCCACCCCACCCCCAGCCCAGATAGCCCCAGCTCCCCAGCCCCTGAAGAAGTGTGCCTTCGCTTGTAGAACCACAAAGAGACTGTGAGCCCCATCCGTCGGTCCTTCAGTCCATCAGTCTGTCCCCAGCCCTGCCCCTCCTGCTCCATCCCAAACTGCTTCTTGGCGTTCGTGAATGAAACGCGCTGGTGGTGAAAACTGAAACGTGAAAAGTGTTGTCTTGATTTTGTAGCGTGCTGGTAACCAATTCTTCACCCCATCCCTACCCTCCCCCAATCCCGTTGTGACTTATTTTTTTTTTTAATTTCTCCATTTTCTCCAAGTTAACTTGTTCACGTAAGAGCTGGTTTATTTCTGTTAAAAGGGAAGAAAAAGCTGTACACTTTTGTCTCCTAGTTGGTATTCCTCCCTTACCCTTCCCCCTGCCCCTTTCCTCTGGATTTTTTGGAAACTCAAAATCATGTACCTGCTGAATCCTTTTGAAAAGCAACTGTTTTTACTGCTAGTGTTCGATGTGTTGACGGTCTCTTGAAAGTCTCTGTTTTCTCTCTTCTTTTCTACCCATCTCTACTCTTTTCTCTACATGTATTTAGCCTACGGGTTGTTTTTAGTCAATCTTGAGGAATAATGCCTTTATACTTCACAGGCTGTAAATTGAATTTACCACATGATTAGCTTTATTATGGCTTGTGAACTGCTGGATTCTGGCTTTACCTTTTTGTATGTGAACAAATCAAACTGCTTAAAAAAGAGTTTTCTTTAGTATAGCCACAAATGCCTTGAATTGCTGTTTTGTTTCAGGGTTGTTTTTAGGGGGTGGGGAGGGAAGTTTTCAGAGTATGCTGTAGAAATTGCCTTAATATTACATGTCAACTTTTTCGTTTGATCATCTTTGTTGAGGTAGGACCATATGAGTTTACTCTAAATGTATATGTTGATTTATGAGTGTTATTTATTCACTATTTATTTATATTATGAAATTATGATATTATTTGATTGCAAATATTTTTTGATGCGCTTTTTTTCCTTCCACTTGTGACATTTCACTGTGCATTTTAGAAGAGGGTCTTTTTCTAAAGGGATCTGCTAAAAGTTTTAACTTTTATACCTATCTGAGCAATTACATACAACCTTACCATTTGCTTGGAGGGCTCAGACAGCTCTTGTACAACTGACAGCTCTTACTTTTAGATGCAATCTCTTTTCTACACACATTATTTTCTTAATTGTTAGCTATTTATAGAATGCTTCAATAGAACTGTTTCAACTGTATAACTATTTACTATTCAAATAAAATATTTTCCAAGTCAAATACATATCCACTGTGTCATTTCTGTGCTCAATAAGCACTCCCTCTGCTTTTACACAACTTCCACTATCTTCTTTTACAAAGACCAATTAATATCACAAAAAACATTTTTTATAAACATTCAATACATTTTTACAAACTGTTGTGGGGCTCTGAATTTTGGTCTCACTATACAGCCACAGGAAGTCCAAGAGGAGTTACAACACTGCAATTAGGCATAATAGCTTTGCTGGCTGGAGTCTTTCTGGAAAACCCTTAGTGATAATATACATGCTCTGGGGTGTGAAGCATAAGACTACTGTCCATCTTTCTCAGGGTAGGTCCTGAGCATCCACTTGTTACCAAAGGGAGTGACAGAAAACAATAATTTTTCAAATACTCCCATTTTCTGAAAATTTGTTCATTAAGACAAGCAGTTCTTCCTTTCCTATCTACAAAAAAAAAAATACTCAAGGAAAAGGAAAGATTCCCTTTTGTCACACTTGTTACAAAAGTAATCTCAGCAAATAAATATATGAAATCCTGGTCTTTAAGGTTTTTGAAAAAAATGTTTTCCTCTAAATCGAAAGTATTGTGGAAGACAGTTGATTAGATACAAGTTCTATTCTAGTTGGTAGCAGCCCATTAAAGTACAAAACTAAAAAATAACCATGGAAACTTGTTGCACTTAGATTCCCAAAGCAAGTGAGATAGCAGTACACATTCTGTTAAATTTTTTGACAGCAAAGTAAATGGAACTCACAGATAAATAGTTTTTTAAACCCTCAAAATAATGTCCAACCCACCTTTGATATATGGGGACTGAAAGAAAAGTCAGAATCCATTAACTAGTAGTGCAATCTAATTTGAAGGGGGGAAAAAAGAATCTCCATTTGTTTTCATCCTTAGAGTTAATACGGGATTATATTGCTTTCCTTTGAAAGTCATTTGACCCTTTTAAAGTGCCTGTGATACTTGCCATTTCAATGTTATTTGAATTTTCTGATGTTCAGTTAAGAAATTACCCCAAACACCAATAATATTGCTTCCTTTACTATGTCACTTTGCTACTTTACAATTTGGAAGGAGGAGTCATATTCTGTAATTCTCAATACCCTGAGAGTTCCTATTTATAAAAGAAGATAAATCTCACAACAATTATGTACTTTGGAGGTGGGAGAAATAATCAATTTTAAACAATTCCAGAAAAATCTTACCTAACATACAGTAATTTTGATGATGTAATAATTTGCTTTGAGAATTCTCAACAAAGTTCACTAGCATCATTCAAAATACAATCATTTAAATTTTGTATGGTAGGGAATTTTGATTTAAAAAAATCAACAAGCATCTGTTCATAAACACTGAGCTAGCTATTCATGAACAAAGATTTTTTTTCTTTTGTGAAAGTAATGAAAAAATTGAGGTGTCAGTGAAGGTATATTGTCTCAAAGGTAAAAAAAAAGAAAACCTTAGATCTCATGACTGGTGACTGCATATTGTATGATAATAAACAATGGTCACAGGGTTGAAATAAAGACAAGTATGAGAAAAGATCAGGATTAGTTCATATTAAAGTTATCAGGACAGACAATTAAGCACCTCTGAACCCAAAAGGTCTTTAAAAAAAAGCCTCAGAACAGGAACCAAAGGGTTTAAGTTACAAAGGGAAAGATTTTGTTTCTGAGGGCAAACTTGCTAACATTTAAAATTGTCCGAAAGAATCATGTGAACAGTTGCCTTGGTGGATTGTAAGGTCTCTCTGATGATATGGAAGTTGAATGCCATTTTCCCAGGATGCTATTAGAGAGAGATTCCTGCTTCAAGTATGGAGTAGATTGTTTGATCCAACTCAGATTTTATTATTCCATGTTCAGAGAAATATACTTGGTGATAGGGAAGATACAGAGATTCAGTGCAACAATATGCAGGTTTTAGTGAAGACATTATACTCTTGAGATAAATTGCCTGTACTGGCTTCTCTCTAATTATTATCTTGATTTAGCAGGTTTTTCTCATTACTAACAAGAAGCAAACAAAAAAAAAAAATCAGAGTTCCATTGTTGTTGATTTTTGATCCAGATATTGTCCTATACAAAATATTTCAGTTGATTCTAGGCTCATTAAGGACAAGACCTTTTAATTTGTATTCACAGTGCCTTGAACATAGTAGATACTTAAAGTTTTTTTTAATGAAATATGTTAACACAATATCATTGGATGTGTTCCACTTGTAAAAAATAGATGGCCATGTAGATCTGAAAATCTAGTAGGAGAGAATCTCTAGGAATTCTCTTTATTCATCTGAGTTCAGTTCTTCATTTTTCTTGTATGAAAATAGTCAAATCAAGGTAATTTGACAACTTTGTAAGGAAAAACCTAATTAAATAAAATGGTCCTCATTTCCCCCAAAAGATTGATTTTTCAGTCAACAATGATACACTTCAAAGTTACAACGAGGTTGAAATATTAAATTTACAGAAAAATTAGTTACATTCAAGGAAGAGTAACAAAGAATACATATCTTCAAATTAAAATTATTGCATGGTTATTATATAAAAGGTTGGTCACTTTAAAGTAATAGACTACAAAATTAAATGTGGAAAGTTCCTCTTTTTAAGGGAGAAAGATGCTGCATATGACTTCTTGGATAATTGCTAAGCCTATCTTCTTTATAATTACATCCAAATCATGCAGACAGCATTACAGGAGATTGTTATATTCTTAGGGGAAGTTTCCAAGAAAGCAGGTAAATTTCTCTTTGTAAGATGGAGACATGGCCTGTTTAATTGTGAAACTTTGTTAGAGGTGAAAGAGAGGAAGTAAAAATGAAAAAGAGGGAAAAATTAAGGAAGGGACTTATGTCCCTCTTAGAGTGTCTGTCCCTCAAAGGAATTCCAACTGCCCTTAGCAGTTTGTTGATCTCAATACTGCTCTCTTATCTCAGAAAAGTGGTTTCATACTGCCTTTGTTTTTTGATTCTAGCCTCCAGGGTTCAGATGCCATGATCTACAAAGTGAGGACACCCAGCCAAGTAACAGAAGGCCACTCTAGATTGAGATAGCTATAAAACAGAGCTTTTAAACATCCTGCCTTCTTACATTGATATATAATAGGGGTCTGGTGAACATGCATATGCCATGCTTCTGTTACAGTTATATTAATATAGAGCACTAGATTTGGAGACAGAAAGACCTGAGTTCAAATTCTGCCTCAAACACTCCCTGTGTCGGGCAAGTCATTTAACCCTTCAGTTTTCTAATTTATAAAACAGGGATAATAATAGTGCTAATCGGACAGGGTTGTCATGAGGCTCAAATGAGATTACCTGTGCAAAATGAATTATAAGCTTTAAAGTGCTGTATAAATATGAGTTATGATTACCATCTTTCCACATATTTTCCATAAAATAGTAAAGTTAGTTTTCAAGATTATGCAAATAGTGGATGGCAGCTCAGAGGAAAGAGCACTTGCAAGTTAGAATCTCCTAAAGTTCAAAAAACAAAGCTTTTGTAACTCCCATTTAGTGTTTTCCATTAGCTAGCTGTTCACAAATATTCAAAGATAATACGTTTCTGAACATCACATTTTTCTGCTTCAGAGAAAATGCAGGGAATATAACCATTAGCCCAGCATTCACACACACACACACACACACACACACACACACATCTCATTGTTGGAAGGGAACTCAAGGGCCATGTAGTCCAACCCATAACTAAGCTAGAATCCCTCACCTCTCCAACATATCTGACAAGCTGCCATCCAACCTTTGCCCAAAGACCTCTAGTGGGGGAAACCCACCACCTCTAGGGGCAGCCCTTTCTATTTGGCATTAGTTTTAATTATTATAAATTCTTTGTGAAAATTCTGAAATTTAAGGCAGAGGCTGAGCAGAACCATATGTACTTAACACCAACAGCGTAGCTATAGACAGGTCTCTAAGCCTGCTGATAACTCTGCCAGGGGTGGGGAACTTATGGCAACAAGGCCACGTGGCCTTCTAGGTCCTTGGGAGCAGCCTTTTTGACTGAGTCTAAGTTTTACAGAACAAATTCTTTCATTAAGGGGATTTGTTTTGTGAAGTTTGGATTCAGTCAAAGGCAGCACTTGAGAACCTAGAGGGCCACATGTGGCCTGGAGGCCACAGGTTCTCTACCCCAGGTTTTGACTGAGAACTTATTTCAGATCTATGTAGCCCTGAGATAAAAGGTTGAGGTGGGGGTAAAGGAGAGAAAATACAACCAGGCCAGTGTGGCCTGGGACTCCTCTATACTCTGTACAGATTAAGCATTGTTCACTTGTTACCATTCTTTTAAAATTATTCATGTTGCCTATATCTTGCTAGAGTTTTCATGTTTTAGACTCTGAGATTTAATACCAGGTCAATCATTAGCTTTTTAAATTATTTTACTTTTGGAACATATTTCAAAAGAATAATCAAGAGAGCAGAGTGATCAAGGAGAATCTTTTCACTTTTTTTCTTTTTGCCATCTATTAGGATACTTCCTTTACCTAAGCATAGTATTCTCTCTAGAAAGGAAATGGGTACATTCACAGAAAGAATGTTTAAAAATCATAGTTTGCATATTAAAAATAATTTTATGAACACTTTGTCTTATAAAAGATTGTATCACAGGTTATACAATCTCCTCAGCTTAAGTTTTACTCCTCAGTTTCCCCACCTGTAAAACAGGGATAATGCTATTAGCAACTACTCCCCACTCTTTATGAGAATGAATGAGATAGCTATAGAGTATTTGGGGGATTATGAGATGCAAGGTTATATAGAGCACTAACAATTTATTATTATTCTCATAGCCAGGAAAAGGAGAACTCTCTTGAATGAGTGCTATTCAGTATTGGATGTCAAAGCAGAAATGAGTATTTCAGACCAGGTACAAACTGATTGACCTATAGTAAATTTCTTCCTAGAAAAATTTGTTCTGTTCTTTCAAACAAGACATTTCGATTCTCCAGAGAAATGTGCTTGTCCGCATCTGGTCTTCAAAGGACAGAGAAGCAAACAGGTGCTGCCTACCCCTGCCTATAGCATTTTGTTTAATGTTTGTTTTTTCATGCTATGTGTTATCAGCTTTTTGTGAATAGTGTGCAACATCTTGGTCCTAAAAGCTGGGAAAACCATTTAAGATGCAATAAACTGAAGGGGGAAAATATGGAATTTAGAGGATGGATGAAAATAGTTTATAGGGAAATGTCTGGTGACAGGAAATATGAGGCATAGAAAACCTGCGAAGGGAGGGAATTCAGAGTGAATAGTGAATTCCAAGTTTATCTGCCAAGCTGGATCCTAAAGCATACAATATAAAGAAGAAAATGAACTTTTTTAATGAAGCCTTTTAAAATTACCACATTATTTTCTGATATAGGCCACCTTCCCTTCCTGGAACACTCTACTCTCTCTTATTGATCCTTATCTCCTGGTTTCCCTGGCTTCCTCCAAGTCTCAGCTAAAATCCCACCTTCTACAAGAAGTCTTTCCCTATCCTCAAGTTTCTTTTCAGAACTTCCTTGAATTTATTCCATGCATATCCTGTTTAAATATAGTTTGGATATTGTCTCCCTGATTAGACTGTAAGCAGAGACTCTTTTTTGCCTTTTTGCTTTTCTTTTTTGGTCTCTAGCATTTAGTACAGTTCCTGGAACATTGTGGTTGTTCATTCATTTCAGTTGTAGCTGACTCTTTGCAACCCCATTTGGGATTTTTTTTTGCTTTTTTTGGAGGGGGAAGGTAGGGCAATCGGGGTTAAGTGACTTACCCAAGGTCACACAGCTAGTTTTGTGTGGTACCTTCCTCTCAGGAAGATGAGGCTTTCTGACTCTAGGCCCAGCACTCCGTGCACTGCACCACCTAGCTGGCCCTCCTGGAATTTGGTAGACACTTAATAAATGCTAGTTAATTGACTATTTAACCTTCTTTTGGAAGAAAGAAAAACAATTAAGCAAAATGGAGCAACAAAGCAACCACAACTGACAGCTGACAGTGTATACTGAGCAAGTCCCTTAACCTCTCTCAGCCTCAGTCATATATAAAGCAGGGATAATAATGGTACCTACCTTCCAGAATCGGTCTCAGGATCACATGAGGTAACATGTAGAGCATTTTGTAAACTTTTAAAGTGCTAAAAAAATTAAAAGCGACCAAGGTGTTATTATGCCACATTCCACAAACATAGTCTTCTTTCTTCCAATAAGGATGTATGCTTAGGTGGTGCATGGATAAAGTGCTGAACCTGGGGTCAGTAAATCCTGAGTTCAAATCCCACCTCAGAAGCTTCCTAGGTGTATGACCCTTTCTAAGTCACATCAGTTTCTGCCTGCTTCAATTCCTTCATCTGTAAAATAGAGATAATTTCCCTTAAATTTTTGTGAGGTTCAAATGAGATAATATTTGTAAAGTATTTTGCAAACCTTAATAGAAATAGAAATGTTAGCTATCATCATTATTGTTCTCCAGGGCCAAGATTTTGGTTGCTATTAATATCACTTCAGCTTTAAATATTATTTAAATTTATTTATTATTTATTTAATTATTATTATTTAAATATTATTTTTATTATTAAAGTCATGTGAATATTTTAGTCAATTCAATATGCATTTATTAATCCCCTATTATGTGCCAGGCTATGTACTAGCTGCTATGACTACAAAGAAAAAATGAAAAGAGCACCTGCCTTAAGGAACTTACAGTCTACTTAGGGAAAACAACATATACATAGATAAGTAAATTCAAAATATCTACTAACATGCATATGTACATACAAGCACACACATACAGGAACACAAAGGCTAACAACTGAGGTCAATAAAGAAAGATCTTGTACAGGAGGTGGCTCGCAATTTGATCCCTCCAAGAGGAGAGAAAGCATTCCAGGTATAGGGGCAATCATCTCTGGAAGATGATAATTGAACCCAAGGGAGCTGAGATCATCAAGAAAAGGAATGGAGAGAGAGAGAAGAGGTGGGAATTCAGAACAGAATACTGGGGTACTGTTGTCTATACATGAGGAGTAGGACCCAGATAATCAGCCGGTAAAAGAGACAGAAGAAATGATTAGATAGGGAGGAAGACATCCTGGAGGGAGCAAAACATATGTGTTGACCCATTCCCTTTTGCCTTCCTGTTCTTCCCCTCCATTGTAACAGTTTTCCCTTGCCTCTTCTATATGAGATAATTTACTCCATTCTGTCTCTCCCCATCTCCTTTCATTATATTCCTATCTCACCTCTCAATTTCACCTTTTAAGTATTATCCTTTCCTAGTCAATTGGTCCTGTGCCCGCCCTCTATGTATACCTGTACACATATATACACACTCACATATGTATTCATACTCCTATATACCCTCCTATATAAACATATATATATATATCTATATATATATATACACCCTTCAACTATTCTCATACTGAGGAAAGTTTCATAAGTTATGATTATTATTTTTCCATGGAGGAATATAAATAGTTCAACTTTGATAAGTTCCTTATGATTTCTTTTCCCTGTTTACCTTCTCATGTTTCTCTTGCTTCTTGTATCTGAATGTCAAATTTTCTATTCAACTCTGGTTTTTTCAGCAAGAATGCTTAAAAGTCCTCTATTTCATTGAATGACTATATTTTCCCCTGAAACATGATATTCAGTTTTGCTGGGTAGGTGATTCTTGGTTTTAATCCCAGCTCCTTTGACCTCCAGAATATCATATTCCAAGCCCTTCGATCCCTCAATGTAGAAGCTGCCAGATCCTGTGTTATCCTGATTGTGTCTCCACAATATTCAAATTGTTTCTTCCTGACTGCTTGTAATATTCTCTCCTTGATCTGGGAACTCTGGAACCTGGCTATAATATTCCTAGGAGTTTTCTTTTTGGGATCTCTTTCAAGAGGTAATCAGTGAATTCTTTCAACCTCTATTTTGGCTTCTGGTTCTAAAACATCAGGGAAATTTTCCTTGAGAATTTCTTGAAGGATGATTTCTAGGTTCTTTTTTTTATCATGGCTTTTAGGTAGTCCAATAATTTTTAAATTATCTCTCCTGGATCTGTTTTCCAGGTCAGTGGTTTTTCCAATAAGAAATTTCACATTGTCTTCTATTTTTCATTTGAAAAATAGTATCTTGTTTTCTGTTTAATAGTATCTTGATTTCTCATAAAATCATTAGCTTCCATTTGATGCAGTCTAATTCTGAAGAAATTATTCTCTTCAGTGAGCTTTTGAAATTCTTTTTACCATCTGGCAAATTTGTCTTTTTAAGGCATTCTTCTTCTCATTGGCTTTTTGAGCCTCTTTTGCCATTTGAGTTAGTCTATTTTTTAAGGTATTATTTTCTTCAGTCAGGTTATTGACTCTCTTTTCACGATTTTCTTGTATCATTCTCATTTCTCTTTCCAATTTTTCCTCCACCTCTCTTATTTGGTTTTCAAAATCCTTCTTAAGCTCCTCTATGGCCTGTAACCAGTTCATATTTTTCTTGGAAGCTTTTGGTGCAGGAGTTCTGACTTCATTGTCTTTCTCCTGTTCCATGCTTTGATCCTTTTTGTCCCCCAAAAAAGGAATCTAGACTCAGGTTGCTGTGCTTGCTTTTCTTTTTTTGTTTACTCATGTTGCCACTCAATTACTTAACTTTTGAGCTCTTTGCCACAGTAGAACTCTGCTTCCAGAGAGGAGAGCTTTGTCCCAAATTTCTGGGGTTTTTGCAGCTGCCAGAGCTGTTAGTTGGCTGCCCTCTCTGAAGCCTCCCCCAGCTCTGGCACCTGGTCACCTACCCCAGGACCTCTACCTAGACAAGAATCCAGATCCAAGCAGGTTAAAGCAAGAGCAATTACCCCTCGGACTGGTTGCTTGGTCCTCCTACAATCTGCAGGCCAGGAGCTCTGAGGCAGCTATACCATGGTGGCTGCTGCACCTCAGCCGCTTCTCCCTCTGGGGGCAGAGCCTGGACAGCACTCCTGGACTCCCTGTTCCCAAAGTCCACACTGACCTTTTGCTTTGCCTTTGGCATTTATGGGTTGATAATTCTGGAAACCACCACAGCTGCTGGTGATCTACTCTCCCAAAGTCCCTTCAGCTGGTCTGGGCAGCCCTGAGGCTAAAACTATGGGCTCACATAGAGCTCTATTGCTCCTGGTGTGATGCAAGGGACCCTTCCTGTCCACCTGCTGAGCTGCCTTCAGCAGAAGGTTTGTTTCTCTCTGTCACTTTGTGGGTTCTGTAGCCCTAAAGTTAGTTTAGAGTCATTTTTATAGGTATTTGAGGTGGTTATGGGGGGAGCACACAGAGTTTTCCTGCTTCTATGCAGCCATCTTGGCTCCTCTCCCCAGACCAGCTATTGTTTCATTGTTATTGTTGTCATTATTATCAAGAGGAGGAGGAGGAGGAAGAAGAGGAGGAGTTCTTGTTGGATCTCTTCTTTTTAATTTTTTAATGGAATTCAGATAGGAATAACCCTGTGACAAGTCACACTTTTGCTATTATTCTTTTATATTTAATGTGCTAGAGACTGCTGCACAGCTGGGTAAAATAAGTGCTTTTTGCAGTTGAATAAAAATCTCTTCTTTTCATTGGGTTTTGGCTTCCCCTCATTCAATCCCATTCTACAAATCCATAAACAGCCTTAGATTAGATGACCATTTAGTTTCTTTAATAACAATGTAAATGCTGTAGGAAGAAAAAGGAAATAGTAAAGGAAATAAAGCTTTCCATCGCTATCTGCTTTTATAGGTAGTTGAAAAGGGATAAAAAATGTTCCTGTCATCCATACTCCCCAAAATCAGAGGGGAAAGCAAGTAAATGATTAACTGGCAAAAAGGTAAAATGGCTTCCCTGATGGAGGGAGAGATTAAAAAATGTTTTAAACTGAGCTGATGCATCTCACTGACCTTGGAATCTGTCAGTTACCACTTTGACTCTTCCTCGAGGTCACTAATGCCTGGCCTCAATGTAGCTCCACTCAGCTTTGAAAGAAATGCAACTAAGCCAAGTCATATGAAGGGTATTCAAGGACAAAAATGGAAAGAAAAATAGAAAAGATTTATAAATATTGCAACAAACTGTTTTTTTCCATCAAAGACAGTACAATAACCACCCTTGAGACCTAACATCATACTCCCTGAAGTGCTTATAGAGGAGATAGGAATGGTACTAAGGAAAACAGATGGGGAAAGTATCTAGATTGGGCTATATATCCACGTATTTTTTAAATTCAATTTTATTTTATTTTCAGTTCTTCATTCTCTGCCTTCTACTTCCTCATCACCCACTACCACCATTGAAAAAGCAAGAAAAACAAAAATGTATAGTTAAGCAAAACAAATTGCCACATTGGTTATGCTTCCCATCCCCCCGCCCCAAAATATGCCTCAGTCTGTATCCTGAGTCTATCATGATATAGGTGGAATATTTCTTCATGAATCCTCTGGAATTACGTGTTGGTCATTGTGTTCATCAGAGGTACTAAGTCTCTCAGATTTGTTTCTTTTTACAACATTGTTGTGATAGTATAAATTGTTCTCCCACTTCAGCTCATTTCACTTTGCATCTATTATACAAGTATTCCCAGGTGTCTCTGAAACTGTCTTTTTCATCATATATTACAGCACAAGAGTATTTCATCACATTCATATACTGTATCTTGTTTAGCTGTTTCCTAATTGATGGATCTCCCCCCTCATATATTCGAAATCTTTGCCATCATAAAACTAACTGATATAAGTATTTTTCTCTTTCTTTGAAAAATATAATGCAATACAATACAAAATGGATATTGTATATAGACAGTACAGATGGACACTGAGCTGGGGCCAGGGCTTAAAGGAGATCAATTAACTGGATCGAAAGGTTAGATTGCTTTTAGGAAATTGCAAGCCTCTTTGATTAAACCGAAATTTCCTGTGAAACAAAGGGCCGTATTTTCTTTTGTAAAAAATATATTTATTTTATATTTTATTTTTCCCAACTACATGTAAAAACATTTTTAACATTCCTTTTTAAATTTTGAATTACAAATTCTCCCCCCCCTCCTTGCCTTTCCTCTCATTGAGAAGGCAAACAACTTTATATAGGTTATACATATGCAGTCATGCAAAACGTATTTCCATATTAGTTATGTTGTAAAAGAAAACACAGAATACAAAAACCCCAGAAACAACAAAAAAATAGAGAAAGTTTAAAAAAATATATATTTCGGGAGTGGCCAGGTAGCACAGCGAGTAAGAGCACCGGCTCCAGTGTTGGGATGACCTGGAGATCAAATCCCGGGCTCAGACACTTAGCACCCACCCAGAAACACCTGTCCGTGTAACCTTGAGCAAGTTACTTAACTCCAATTGCTTAGGGGTGGCCAGGTGGCTCAACCAGCAAGAGCACTGACTCCAGTGTCGGGATGACCTCGAGATCAAATCCGGGCTCAGATACTTAGCACCACACCCAGAAATAACTGGCTGTGTAACCTTGAGCAAGTTACTTAAACCCAATTGCTTAAAAAAAAAAAAGTATATTTCAGTCTGCATTCAGACTCCACCCTTTGCCACTCGCTCTTGTGGGGGTGAAAGTTGCACTACCCTCTCCCTCAAAATGATTGTTCTGGCTGTTCATACTGTTACTGGTCCACTTCAAGAGGAAAGGACAAACAACAACACTGTTGCTTCTTTCTCTGGAGATGGATAGCATTCTTCATCACAAGTCCTTTGGAATTGCCTTAGATCCTTCACTGAATTCCTGAAAATATCACTCACAATTGATCATTATACAGTCTTGATGTTATTGTCTACACTGTTCTCTAGTTCTACTCATTAAATTTTGTGTCAGTTTATGTAAGTCTTCCCAGGTTTTTCTCAGGGTATCCTGCTCATCATTTCTTATTTTATAATAGCATTCCATCACAATCACACAGTTTGTTCAGTCACTCCCCAATTAATGGACACACCCTCAATTTCCAATTCTTTGCTACCACAAAAAGAGCTGCTATAAATATTTTTGTACACATAGGTCTTTTCCCTTTTTATCACTTTGGGATATAGACATAGTAGAGGTATTGCTGGATCAAAGGGTATACATGGTTTTATAGCCCTTTGGGCACAGGTCCAAATTGTTCTTCAGCATAGTTGAATTAGTTCACAACTCCACCAAGAGTGGATTACTGTCTCAATTTCCTACAACATTTGTAATTTTCCTTTTCTGTCATATTAGCCAATCTGATAGGTGTGGTGTGGTACATCAGAGTTGTTTAAAATTTCATTTCTGTTTTAGAGCATTTTTCCTTATGACGATAGTTAACTTTGATTGCTTCACTTGAAAACTGCCTGTTCATATCCTTTATAACCATTTATCAATTAGGGAATGGCTCTGATTTTTATAAATATGACTCAGTTCTCTATATATTTGAGAAATAAGGTCTTTATCAGAGAAATATGCTGTAAATTTTTTTCACAGTTATGATTAATGTATATTTCCCTCCATCTTATATCCACCCTGTTTGTCTTACTCTCTCTGTCTTTTCATTCCGTCCACCTTCAAGTGTTTTGCTTCTGACTATTGCATCCCCCAATCTCCCCTCCCTTCTATCAGCTCTGTTCCACCTTATTTTTTCCCCTACTTCCCTCTTTCTGTACTCAACTGAGTGTTGTTTTTCCCTCTTTGATCCAGTTTTGATGTGAGTAAGATTCAAGTGCTCCCCCAGCCTCTCCCATCTGCCCCTCCACTGTAAAAGCTCTTTTGTTTCTCTTTTATGTGAAATAATTTATGCAGTCTACCTCTCATTTCCCCCTTTTCCCAGTGTATTCCACTTCCTCACCCCTTAATTTACATTTTTTTAGATATCATACCATCATTCTCAACTTAAATCCATGCCCTCTGTCTATGTATACTCCTTTTAACTGCCCTAATAATAATAAAGTTATTAGGAGTTACAAGTATTATCTTCCCATTTAGGAGTGTAATTGATTTAACACTATTGAATCCATTATGATTTATCTTTCATGTTTACTTTTTTGTGCTTCTCTTGAGTCTTGTGTTTGATTATCAGATTTTCTATTTGACTGTTAACATATGTCTATTTTTTTCCCTTGAAAGATCATACTTAGTTTTATTGGGTAGGTGATTCTTGAATGTAATTCCTAGTCAGGAATATCATATTCTAAGCCCTCTCATTTTTTAAATGTAGAAGCTGCTAAATCTCATGTTATCCTGGCTATAGCTTCATGATATTTGAATTATTTCTTTCTGGCTGTTTGCAATATTTTCTTCTTGACCTGGGAGCTCTGGGATTTGACTATAATATTCCTGGGAGTTTTCATTTTGGAAGTTTTTTCAGGAGATAATCAGTGGATTCTTTCCATTTCTACATTACCTTCTGGTTCCAGTATATCAGGGTAATTTTTCTTGATAATTTCCTGAAATATGATATCTAAACTCATTTAAAAAAATAATTATGGCTTCCAGGTAGTCCAATAATTTTTAAAATCATCTCTCCTCAATCCATTTTCCGGTTCAGTTGCTTTTCCAATGAGATATTTCATATTTTCTTCTATTTTTTCACACTTTGTTTTATTGTTTCTTGATGTTTCATGGAGTCAGCTTCCACTTCCCTAATCCTCATTTTTAAGGAGTTATTTTCTTCATTGAGCTTTTGTATCTCCTTTTCCATTTGACCAATTCTACTTTTTAAGGAATTCTTTTATTCAGTGAATTTTTGCACTTATTTTTCCATTTGGTCCGTTCTGTTTTTTAAGAAGTTCTTCTCTTCAATGGATTTTTGTGCCTCTTCTTCCATTTGGCCTATTTTGTTTTGAAGGTGTCATTTTCTTCAAGTTGGTATTTTTTTTCTTTTGTGGTTCCTTTATCAAGCTGTTGACTCTTTTTTTCATCATTTTCTTGTGTTACTCTCATTTCCTCCCCCAATTTTTCTCTACCTTTTAAACTTGATTTTAAAATCCATTTTGAGCTCTTTCAGGGATTATTTTTGGGCCTGAGACCAACTTACATTTTTCTTTGAGGCTTTGGATAATAATTTTAACTTGTTATCTTCTGACTTTGTTTTGATCTTGCCTGTCACTATAGTAACTTTTTATGGTCAGGTTCTTTTTTGGATATTTGCTAATTTTTATTGACTGTTTCTTGACTTTTAACTTTGTGTTAAAGTTGGGCTCTGTTTGCAGGGTAGAGGGGCACTGTCCCAGACTTTAGAGTTTTTTTATACAGCTGTTTTTAGAGCTGGTTCTAGGGTCTATAAGTTTTCAGTTCTTCCAAGGTGTTATGATCTAAGGAGAGGTGCATTTACTACTCTCCTGGACTTTGCTTTGATCTGTGAGTGACCACAAGCACTTTTTTCTGTCCTGGAACTGTGACAACCATAAGCTCTGGAGTGCTAGTGCCCCTTCTTACCCTGGGACTGCAATCCATATCCCCATATGGTCAATGAAACAGAGCACTGCACTCTTTGCCAGTAAAGGGACTCCTGTAATCTCCCTCTGACCAGTTGTCCAGCCCCCTTACTTTTTATGGCCTGAGAGTTGATGCCAATTCACTTGCCCCCAAGGTTTGCTACTGGCTTGTTAAGGTGTGGTCTGCTATTGTCTTACAGGTGCATTGCTAGTGCTAGACTGCACAATACTCTCATCATGGAGACCTTCCTGTTGACCTTCTAAATTGTCTTGGGCTAGAGAATAGCTTCATCCCATTCTTTTGTGGGTTCTGCTGCTCCAAAATTCATTTTTAGTTGTTATTTAAAGTTGGTTGGAGGGGAATTTGAGAGAACTTAGGCAAATCCCTGCTTTTTCTCTGCCATCTTGGCAGAAGCCTATATAGTCAATACAAATGTTTTGCTACTGTTGCTACTTGGCATCGAGATGTGGAACACCATTACCTCCAAAGAACTAAGGATGAGTTTCACAGGGAGGGAAATGGAAAGGTCCTCAGAGGCTGTGAACAGACTAAAACACATAGCCAATATAGAACTCTGGAAAAGAAGACCAATGACTATTCTTAAGGAATTGTATAATGGAAAGATAAAGTGGTTTGGTCACATGGCATGAGTGAGATATTATAGGTAGATGACTAATGTATTCCTCTGGTATGCTCTCAGTGTTAGGAGAGAACAAGAAAGATTGCCTATCAGCACATAGGACCCCTGCAGATACTTGTTGCAGACTTGTGATACAATATGGCCAAGAGTGGCACAGGGTGGAGAAGCATAGATCAGTTTCCCTCTATATTGCTGGATGGTACTCCTGAATTGCTGAGTCCTCAGATCCATTTGAGCTGAGTCAGTTGGCAGTAAAAGCAATCTTCAAATACCTTGTTTTCCTCTGCCCAGGATTCCAGTTGCTGAGGGATTTTTCCAGAGGAAGAAGACACCTGTTTCTGGGGATACATTCCTTAGTGTACATAGAATCATGAAAGATAAGAAAACGTAGCTCTGTACGTGTCAGTCTGGCCAAAATGTCCTTAGGTGTAGGTGTTTCATTGAAGAAAAAATATTACCATACTTAACCAGCAACAAGTAAAATTCAGCTGCTTTTTAGGTAAAGAATATAGAACATGAAGGAACATGACCAGCATCAGATATGCAGTCACCACTGGATCTAGGACTCCCTAACTTTGGACCTGGGAATATAGATGTTATAGGAACATTTCTTCCAACAGATTTTTGCCAGGGAAAATTCAGGACTGATTGTTGAGCTTGAGATAACTCAAGGTGATGTTTGTGGGCTGACAGTTGCAATAAAACTGTCAGAAAAAAATTCCCAGCTCCATTTACAATCTTAAGGAATAACCCAATGAGGATGATCAATCATGGGAAGATATCAAGGTCCAGTCAGGTACTGTAAAGGAAACTTAAGAGCTCTATCTAATACAGTTGAATGGGGTGCAGGTAGAGGACATCTATATTATATAATATATTTGTATGGAAGTAGAAACAGTTCCAAGAATATGAGGTCATATAGGGTACATTATAGAATAAAAACAATTTTGAATCAGAGATAGAGACAAATTATAGAACTAATCCAATGGTCTTCTTCTACTTGTACTGTTAGTCCTTGGACTATTTCTAGGAGCAAAACATGACAGAAGATCAAGCAAGTCAGAGAATACAAGAATATCAGAGCAGACAGGGACCTCAAAGACCATTTATTCTGAACTATATAACATCCTGAAAAAGTCATTATTCAGCTGCTGTTTGAGGACCACACAGGCATGGCACTTATTTGTGATATTTTGAATAAAAGAAATTGGGCTTCTTGGTTTTGCTGGAGGATTGATTTGGCTTTGCAAATATACATTCCAAAGGCCATTTTCATATGGGCAGATGACCTGATATCTTCTTTGGGGTGGTGGAACATATTTGAGCTTACAGTTGGAAGTCAGCTAACATATTTTCACAAAACCCAAACACAAATCCTTTCATAATGCAAAGCTCCAACTGTCATCATGTTGTCTGCCACATACTTTTATCGTGGGTTTGAGCTGCTGTAGTGGGAAAGTTGGATATTCAGGACACAAATGCTGCCTTCTGGCAAGTGTGCATGGTAAGCAGATGGGCTTAGGGGTGAAAGTATTCACATTTATCTTCTTGTTTGATGATCTGTATACTGTGTGGTCTTAAATGTTGGTGTTTCTGCATCACTCCTCAGTTACCCATGCCTTTGCTTATCATTTATTACGTATGTCTATACTGACAGGACAATCTGTTCTTAGGAGAATACACACTACAACTATATTCCTCATGTGACATGTTGAGAACTGCTGGAAATTTATACCTCTATCTTAGGCATATTCAAATATAGCATAACGAATCATTGCTATGTTGGATAGGATGCTTCACTTACTTCAAATTCACCAACATTTGTATGACACTTGTTACCAAAATTGCTTCATGGTTTTCAGTCCCTTTATCAAAGTGGGGAGTGCTTGGTGTTTCCCTTTTCATTCATTCAGTTCAAACCAATAACGAACAACAGAGTAAGAGCAATGCAGGAGGTTTCGTGTGGGACTCGTTACTTTCTCTGTATTACTATGGAGGAAGTACCCACCGTCTGAATGCATTATCTACTGAATCTGAAATCATCAAAGATCAGGAAACTCTTGCTGGCCCCCTCCCTTAATATGCTTTGGACAAGTGATATTTTTTTTGTGGTCTTTATTAATTTGTTTACTTTTAGTTTACAAGATTCATTACCACAACTCCTTCAGTTTCAAATTTTCTCTCCTTCCCCCCTCCCCACCATGACGGCATACAATCAAGTATAGTATCTGCAAATACTTTCACATCAGGCATTAGTCAGGTATAAAGAAGAATTGTAACAGATGGAATGAAGAATGGGAAAGAGGAAACAAAATCAAACAAGAAAACGAAAAAGGGAAGGTAGTTTGCTTCAATCTGGGTTCAATCTCAGTTCTTTCTCTGAATGTAAACATCTCTCTCCATCATCAGTCTTTTGGGGTTGACTTATGGATTTGGATTGCTGAGAAGAGTCCAGTTTATCAAAGTTGGTCATCACACATACATTGTGTCTGTAATAGTGTACAAATTCCTCCTGGTTCTACACTTCTCACTCAGCATCAGTTCATATAAGCCTCTCCAGGTAAATATGAAGTCCATCTGCTCTTTGTTTCTTATTACACAATAGTATTCTATAACATGCATATGCCACAACTTGTTCAGCCATTCCCCAATTGATGGGCACCCCCTTAATTTCCAATTCTTTTCTACCACAAAAAGAGCGGCTATAAATATTTTTTGTACATATGGGTCTTTTCCCACTTCTATGATCTTTTGGGGATACAACCCTAGAAGTGGTATTGCTGGGTTAAAGGGTATGAAATTATTTATAGCCCTTTTGGGCATAATTCCATATTGCTTTCCAGAATGGTTGGATCAGTTCACAACTCTACCAGCAATGCATTAGTGTTCCAATTTGTCCACATCCTCTCTAGCATTTGTCATTTTCCTGTTTTGTCATCTTAGCCAATGTGACTGGTGAGATGTGGTACCTCAGAGTTGTTTTATTTGCATTTCTCTAATCAATAGTGATTTAGAGCATTTTTTCATATGTTTATAAGTATCTTTAATTTCTTCCTCTGTAAACTTCCTGTTCATATCCTTTGACCATTTATCAATTAGGGAATGACTTGTATTCTTATAGATTTGACTCAATTCTCTGTATATTTTAGAAATGCATCTTTTATCAGTGACATAGGTTGTAAAAATTCCTTCCCTATTTCCCACTTCCCTCTTTATCTTGGTTACATTGGCTTTGTTTGCACAGAAACTTTTCAATTTAATGTAATCAAAATTATCCATATTACATTTTATAATGCCCTCTAAATCTTGTTTGGTCATAAAGTCTTCCTCTCTCCACAAATATGACAGGTAAACTATTCCTTGCTTTCCCAGATTGCTTAGAGTATCAGCCTTTTAGACTTGATTTTGGTATATGGTGTTAGATAATGGTCTATGCCCAGTTTCTGCCATGCTATATTCCAGCTTTCCCAGAAGTTTTTGTCAAATAGTGAGTTCTTATCCAAAAACTAGGGTCTTAAGGTTTATCAAACAGTAGATTACTATAGTCATTGACTGCTGAGTCTCATGTACCCAGTCTATTCCATTGATCCACTACTCTATTCCTCAGTCAGTACCAAGTAGTTTTGAGGACTGCTGCTTTATAGTACAGATTAAAATCTGGTATAGCTAGTCCACCATCCCTAGCATTTCTTTTCATTAATTCCCTTGATATTCTGGGCCTTTTGTTCTTCCAAATGAATTTTGTTACTATTTTTCTAGCTCTATAAGGTAGTTTTTTGGTAAACTGATTGGTATGGCACTAAATATATAATTTAATTTAGGCAAAATTGTCATTTTTATTATATTAGCTCGACCCAGCCATGAGCAATTGATGTTTTTCCAACTAGTTAGATCTGACTTTATTTGTGTGAAAAGTGTTTTGTAGTTGTGTTCATATAGGTGTTGGGTTTGTTTTGGCAGGTAGATGCCCAAATATTTTATAATGTCTACAGTAACCTTAAATGGGTTTTCTCTTTCTATCTCTTGCTGTTGAATTTCATTAGAAATATACAGGAACGCCAAGGATTTATGTGGGTTTATTTTATATCCTGTAACTTTGCCAAATTTATTTATTGTCTAAAGTAGTTTTTTACTTGATTCTCTAAGTATATCATCATATCATCTGCAAAGACTGATAGCTTGGTCTCTTCTTTGCCCAATTTGATTCCTTTGAGTTCTTTTTCCTCTCTAATTGCTACTGTTAACATTTCTAGTACCAGATTGAATAAGAGGGGTGATAGTGGACATCCTTGTTGCATCCCTGATCTTACTGGAAATGCTTCTCGCTTCTCCTCTTTACATATAATACTTGCTGATGGCTTTAAATAGATGATACCTATTATTTTAAGGAAGGCTGCATTTATTCCTATTCTTTCTAGTGTTTTTAATAGGAATGGATGTTGTATTTTGTCAAAAGCCTTTTCTGCATCTATTGAGATAATCATGTGGTTTTTGTTAGTTTTATTGTTGATATGATCAATTATATTGATGGTTTTCCTAACATTAAACCATCCTTGCATTCCTGAAATAAATCCTACCTGATCAAAATGTATTATTCTTGTGATAAGTTGCTGTAGACTTTTTGCTAATATTTAATTTAAAATTTTTGCATCTATATTCATGAGAGAGATTGGTCTATAATTTTCTTTCTCTGTTTTATCTCTTCGTGATTTAGGTATCAATGCCATATTTGTGTCATAAAAAGAATTTTGTAGGACTCCTTCTTCACTAATTTTCCTGAATATTTTGTAGAGTATTGGAATCAATTGTTCTTTAATGTTTGATAGAATTCACTAGTAAATCCATCTGGTCCTGGAGATTTTTTCCTAAGGAGTTCACTGATGACTTGTTCGATTTCTTTTTCTGAGATGGGGTTATTTAAGTAATTTACTTCCTTTTCAGTTAATTTGGGCAACCTATATTTTTGTAAATATTCATCCATTTCACTAAGATTGTCAAATTTATGTGCATACAACTGAGCAAAATAATTCTAATTATTGTTTTAATTTCCTCTTCATTGGTGGTAGGTTCACCCTTTTCATTTTTGATACTCATAATTTGGTTTTCTTCTTTCTTTTTTTATCATAATGACTAAGGGTCTATCCATTTTATTGGTTTTTTCATAAAACTGGGTCTTAGTTTTATTTATTAATTCAATAGTTTTCTCAATTTCAATTTTATTAATCTCTCCTTTGGTTTTCAGTATTTCTAATTTAGTATTTAATTGGGGATTTTCAATTTGTTATTTTTCTAGCTTTTTCAATTGCATGCCCAATTCATTTACCTCTATTTTCTCTAATTTATTCATGTATGCACTCAGGGATATAAAACTTCCCCTAAGAACTGCCTTTGCTGCATCCCACAAATTTTGGTATGTTGTCTCACTATTGTCACTCTCTTGAATGAAGTTACTGATTGTTTCTATGATTTCTTGTTTGACCCACTCATTCTTTAAGATTAAATTGTTTAGTTTCCAATTAGTTTTTAATCTGTCTTTTCATGGCCTTTTATTGCATATAATTTTTATTGCATCATGATCTGAGAATGATGCATTTATTATTTCTGCCTTTCTGCACTGAGTTGTGAGGTTTTTATGTCCTAGTACATGGTCAATTTTTGTGTATGTGCCATGTACCACAGAGAAGAAGGTACATTCCTTTTATTCCCATTCAGTTTTCTCCAGAGATCTATCATACCTACCCTCTCTAAAATTCTATTCACCTCCTTAACTTTTTTCTTGTTTATTTTGATGTTGAATTTATCAAGCTCAGAAAGGGGGAGATTAAGGTCTCCCACTAGTATAGTTTTGCTATCTATTTCTTCCTCTAATTCCCTTAACTTCTCCTCTAGGAATTTGGATGCTATACCACTTGGTGCATATATATGTTAAGTAATGATATTGCTTCATTCTCAATGGTGCCTTTTAACAGGATATAGTTTCCTTCCTTATCTCTTTTAATTAGATCAATTTTTTTTTTTGCTTTATCTGAGATAAGGATTGCTACCCCTGCTTTTTTTTTACTTTAGCTGAGGCATGATATATTTTACTCCAGCCTTTTACCTTTACCCTGTGTGTATCCCTCTGTTTCAGATGTGTTTCTTGTAAACAGCATATTTTAGGATTATGATTTTCAATCCAATCTGCTATCCACCTCCGTTTTATGGGAGAATTAATTCCATTCACATTCACAGTTATTATTATTATCTGTTTCTTTCCCTCCATCCTATTCCCTCCCCTGTTAATGCTCATATTTCCCCCTCTTTTCTCTTCTCCCCCTTAATAGTTTTCCTTTTGACCACTGTCTCCCTCAATATTCCCTTATCAGCCCCCTCCTTTTTCCTCCCCTTTCCTCTTACTTGTTCCCTCCCAACTAACTACCCCTCCCCTTTCATAGCTCTTTCCCCCTCCTACAGCCTGCAGGATATTTTTATACTTAATGAAGTATTTTATTTCTTCTTCACACCAAGAGTGACAGGAACAAATCTCATGCGAAGTTCCTCTCCCTCCCCTCTTTCCCTCTAATATAATATGTTTTTCGGCTCTTCTCCATAGAGTCCTGTGCTTAACTGGTTGCTATTCCCCCCTTACACCAGACCCAATGAGGGAAAAGCTCATATAATACTCATCTCCCTCCCTTCTTTTCCTCCTCTATATTGTTTTTATGCCTTTTTGTGTGGCATAATTTACCCTTTTCCACTTCATTCCTCTTCTTCAATTTGCAGTCCCTTTGTAGCCCTTAATAAGATTTTTTTATGGTCATTTTGTGTAATTTATACTCATACCCTCTACTTGTCTATAAACAATTTTCTCTTATTAAATAACAGGGTGTGTGTGTGTGTGTGTGTGTGTGTGTGTGTGTGTGTTTTCCTTGTTTGCCTTTCTATGTCATTCTTACATCTCATAATTGGAGGTTGAATTTTCCACTGAGCTCTGGCTTTTTCATCAGGAAGGTCTGGAAATCTGTTATATCGTTGAATGACCATCTCTTTGCCTGGAAGAATATGCTCAGTCTCGCTGGGTAGGTAATCCTTGGTTGTAACCTGATCTCTTTTGCCTTGTGGAAAATTGAATTCCAATCTTTCAGTGTAGAGGCTGCCAAGTCCTGCGTGATCCTCACTGTGGTTCCTCGATATTTGAATTGTTTCTTTCTGGCCACTTGAAGTATTTTCTCTTTTACCTGGTAGTTCTTGAGTTTGGCCACAACATTTTGAGGAATTTTCAATTTGGGATCTTTTTCAGTCCGGTGGATTCTCTCAATTTCTATTTTACCTTCAGGTTCTAGTATCTCAGGGTAGTTTTCCTTAATGAGCTCTTGGAGAACATTGCCCAGGCTCATTTTTTCATGATTTTCTGGTAGGCCTATGATTCTCAGGTTATCTCTCCTGGATCTGTTTTCCAGGTCAGTTATTTTTCCATTGATATATTTTACCTCTTTTTCTAATTTTTAATTCTTGTTGTTTTATTTGACTAATTCTTGGTTCCTCGTAGAGTTATTTGTTTCCATTTGGTTGATTCTTGTTTTTAGCAAATCATTTTGCTTCGTTAGTTTTTGGAGCTCCTTTTCCATATCATACACTTTCTTTTTTTTTTTTTTAAGCAATTGGGGTTAAGTAACTTGATCAAGGTTACATGGCCAGTTATTTCTGGGTGTGGTGCTGAGTATTTGAGCCTGTATTTGATCCCCAGGTCATCCCAACACTGGGGCCCATGCTCTTACTTGCTGTGCTACCTGGCCGCCCCATACACTTTCCTTTTTAAGGAGCTGTTTTCTTCATTATAATGTTTTTCTAATTCTGCAATTTTGATTTTAAAAGAATTATTCATTTTGTCTTCTATGTCTCTCATTTGGTTTTCAAAGTTCCTTTTCAGCTCAACTAGGAGAGCTTTCTGTGTTTGGGTCCCATTCCCTGTTGATGTTTCAACTGTGGGTGTAGAATCCACATTGTCTCCCTCTGAATTTGGTTCCTCCCTCTGAGGATAGTAGGACTCCAGAGTCTTTGTAGTCAGCTTTCTACCCATTTTGAGGCAGGGCCCTAGCCATGCCCTTCCTCTAGGGTTCCCAAGCCTTTACTGTTGAGGGTTTTGCCCTGGGGCAATAGTTACTATGTTTTCAAGGTGGGGGGTGGGGTTGGAGCAGGCTGGGTTCACTCTGCCATCCTGGTTCTTGGAGGTCCTGATAGGAGCTTTTTAAAAAATTTCTGGGCTATGAAGTGGTAGTCCCAGGAGTATTTGCTGTCTTGGACAGGGGCTCTGCATTTGGTTCTTACCTTGCTCTTTCCACTCCCAGCCCTTTGGTGAAAGGCCTGGTAGTGGCCCTTGTGGTTGGTGGGACAACTTGCCCCCCTTGTTGGTCAGGCCTCCTCCTGGCCTGCCCTGTGCTGTCGCTTCCTGGCCTGCCCCTTCTCGTAGTGCCGTTGCTTCCCAGCCTGGCCAAATGATATTTAGAATGGATTATATCAGCAAGGCCAAAAAGGAAAAAAGCTGAGAGCTTACTATGTTATCAATGTATTAGGCAGAAGAAATGTTAGCCATTTGAAGAAAAACCTTCTAGAAATTACTATGTCTTCCTTAGTCAAAAGTATCATGATTACAAAATTAATCATAATTCCTATTGGGCATAATTGTTGGCCATAAAGTCCCCTGCTATTTGTTTCTGAAAGGCACTTGAGAATAGTGGGTAGACTGCTAGACTCTGCATAAGGAAGCTCTGGATTAAAATTCTATTTTTGGTTCTATTTCTGTGCCCATGGTCAAGTCACTGAATTTCTCTAAGCTTCAGGAAGCTATCTCAAACTTACCTACTACATATATAATTGTAATCAGTGGCAAGATCTTTGATATATTACACATTAATTATCATCTAGAATTTGTAGAAATGACAACCTAATTGCATTTCCTATTACTTTGTTTCTTAAGATCTCAGAATTAGAAGGGATTTCAGAATTATCTGGTCCAACCTGAACACAAACAAGAATACATTTTACAACATACCCAACAAGTGGCCATCCAACTTTTATTTGAATACCTCTGGGAGGAACCCAAATAAACTCTTTCTATTTTGTGATGTCTCTAATTGTTTAAGAAATTTTTCCTTATGAAATCCATTCACTGGAAATACCTGTACTTCCTCTGAACCTTTCTGAAATCTATTATCTCAAAGTTTCAGGAGTCAAATCATGACTGGCTTCCATCTTTTACCCATCACAAATTCTAGGAGGGAGGAGTCACTTCCCCATCATCCTTCCATGTTCCTATCACTTTTATCGAAACAACTAGTTCTTCTTTAACGTTAAGAATGAGATCCAGTTGGTTCTTCCAGTTTTTTATGGATGAAATAATCATTATTGCAGGTCAAGATGATGCTTGCTTTCAACAGAGAGAAAGCTTCAGTAGACTTTTGGATAGGTAGGTAGATGAGAGATGATATATAGATGATAGATAGATAGACAGACACAAAGTATGAAGTGCTTTGTATGTGTCAGGAACTATGAGGATACAAATATAAACAAGAAAGACAGTCTTCAGAGTGGCTAGGTAGTGCAGCAGGGTGGCTAGGTAGTGTAGCATATTGAGCACAGGCCCTGGAGTCAGGAGGACCTGAGTTCAAATCCGGCCTCAAACACAACACAAAAACCAGCCGTGTGACCTTGGGCAAGTCACTTAACCCCAATTGCCCTCCAAAAAGCAAAAAAAAAAAAAAAAGAAGAAGAAGAAAGTCTTTGCCCTTAGATTCACTTAAAAATTTCAATTTAATTTTATTTTTCAGCTCTAAATTCTCTCCCTTCCCTATCCCCTCTCCTACCCACTGAAAAAGCAAGAAAAACAAGACATGTTACAAATGTATAGGCAATGAAAACAAATTCATGCATTAGCCATGTCCAAAAACAAACAAGAGAGAGAAGAAAAGAAAGAAGTGTTTCAATCTTCAGCAAGTCCATCCACTCTTTATCTGGAAGTAGATAGCATGTTTCATTTGAATTTTTTGTTGGTCATTTCAAATGGTCTTTGAAAGTTATCTTTAAATATTTTTGTTATTATATAAATTGTTTTCCTGGTCTTCCTCACTTCACTTTGCATCAGTTTATTTAAGTCTTCCAGATTTTCTTCTGAAACTATCTCCACCATTTCTTAAAGCATCATAGGACTCCATCACATACATATATTATAATTTGTCCAGCCATTCCCCAATTGATGGACACCCCACCTCAAGTTTCCAATTCTTTGACAGACATCACAAAAAAACTTCATATTTTTGTACATATGAATCTTTTTCTTCTTTATTTGATCTCTTTGGAGCATAAATCTAGTTGTAGTATCACTGGGTCAAAAGGCATTTGTGGTTTAAATACATTTTGGGCATATTTTCAAAGAGCTCTCCAGAATGGCTGGACGCATTTACAGCTCCCTAAATGGTGCAATAAAGTACTTATTTTCCCACAGCCCTACCAAATGAATGTGAGGTGCCCCCTCACAGCTGTTTTAATGTGTTATTTCTTTAATGATTAATGATTTAGAGCATCTTTTCACATAGCTTCTGATAGCTTGTATTTCTTCCTCTGAAAATTGCCTACTGACATCCTTTGAACATTTATCAATTGGGAAATCACTCTTATCCATGTATTTTTGACTCAGTTGGTACTATATTTTATAAATGATAACCTTTATCAGAGAAAGGTGTTGCAAAGATTTCCCCCCTAACTTCCTGCCTTTATTCTAATTTTAGCTGCATTTGTTTTGTTTGCGCAAAAGCTTTCAAATTTTATAAAATAAAAATTGTCCATTTAACCTCTGTGAATCTTCTATCTCTTGTTTGGTCATGAACTCTTTCTCTATCTATAGATCTGATAGGTAATTTCTTTCATGCTACTCTAATTTGCTTAAGATGTCCTTTTTGTTTAAATCATATACCCATTTTGAGCTTATATTGATATACGGTTTGAGAGGTTGGTCTATACCTGCTTTCTCCCAGGCTGCTTTTCAGTTGTACCAAAAGTTTTTGTTGAATATTGAGTTCTTGCTCAAATAGCTGTGATCTTTGGGTTTATCAAACACTGGGTGACTGTGCTCCTTTGCTTTTGTATATCTGTTCTCAATCTGTCTGTTTCTTACCCAGTAGCAAATTGTTTTGCTGATTATAGCTTTGTAATACAGCTTCAGATCTGATGCAACTAGGCCTCCTTCCTTCCCACTTTTTTCCCCTTTTAATTCTATTCATGTTCTTGACCTTTTCTTCTTCCAGATAAATTTTGTTATTTTTAATAATTCTACAAAATAATCCTTTGATGGGTATGGCACTGAATGAGTAAATTAATTTAGATACTATTCCCATTGTTATTATATTGGCTCAGTTTACCCTTGAGCAATTAATATTTCCCTAGGTATTTAGAGCTGTCTTTAATTGTGAAAAGTATTTTGTAATTATGTTTATACAGTTCCCATGTATCTTGACAGCCTCCCAAGTATTTTGTACTGTCTGTAGTTATTTTATTTTTAGATTTATTTTACAATTTTAACATTCATTTAAAAATTTTGAGTTCTAAATTCTACCTCTAGTCCTTTCTACACACCTTGAGAAGGCAAGTAATTTGATATCCTGTATGTGTGAAGTCATATTTTCATATTCCAAAACCTATTTCTGCATTAGTCATGTTGAAAAAAAGCAAGAAAAATAAAGATAATAAAAAATATGCTTCATTTTGCAGTAGTTAATAAATCCTTTTTCTGGAGGTGGATAGCATTTTTCATCATGATTCCATCTGAATTGCCTCAGATCATTGAATTTATCAGAGTAGCTAAGCTTTTCTTTCACATTGATCATCCTTACAATATTGCTGTTACTGTGTACAATGGTCTTCTGTTTCTACTCACTTTAGTTTGTCTCAGTTGATATGTCTTCTCATGTTTTTTCTGAAATCATCCCTTTTGTAATTTTTATTGCACAATATTATTCCATCACAAGCATGTACCACAAATTGTTCAGTTATTCCCCAATTGATGTGCATGCCCTCAATTTCCAATTCTTTGCCACCACAGAAAGATCTGCTATAAATATTTCTGTACATATAGGTCTTTTTCCTTTTCTTAGATCCCTTTGGGATACAGGCCTACTAGGTATTGCTAGATTAAAGAGTATGCACAGTTTTATAGCCCTCTGGTCATAGTTCCAAATTGCTCTCCAGAATTGTTAGACCAATTTACAACTCCACCAAGAATGCATTAGTATTCCTATTTTTCCACATCCCCTGAAGAGGGATATTGGAATATTTGTAACTTTCCTTTGGTGCTATGTTAGTTAACCATGTAAGTGTGAGGTAGTACCTAAGTTCTGTTTTAATTTGCATTTATTTAATCAATAGTGATTTAGAGTATTTTTTTTCCTATGATTATGGTTAGCTTTGATTTCTTCTTCTGACAACTGCCCATTCATATCCTTTAACCATTTCTCAATTGGGGAATGACTCTTATTTTTATAAATTTGACTCAATTCCCTAATTTGAGAAATTTTCATGTAATCAAAAGTATCCATCATTGTTCCCATGAGCTTCTCTATCTCTTGTTTTGTTATAAACTCTTCCTTTATCCACAAATCTCACAGGTAAAGTATTCAATATTTCCCTAATTTGTTTGTGATACTACCCCTTATGGCTATTTCATGTAACCATTGATGTTGGTCAATGCCTAGTTTCTGCTAAACCACTTACCAGTTTTCCCAACAATTTTCAAATAATGAGTTCTTGCCCCCAAAGCTTAGGTCTTTGGGTTTTTCAAACATTAGATTACTATGGTAATTTACTACTGTGTAGTATATAACTAAACACCATGTTATTTCTTAACCAGTACTAGATTATTCTGATGATTACTATTTTATTATATAGTTTGAAATCTGATACTGCTAGGCTGCTTTCTTTCATATATTTTTTTCATGAATTCCCTTGATATTTTTGAACTTTTGTTCTTCCAGATGAATTTTATTATTTTATTTCCTAGCTCTATAAATTTTTTGGTAGTTTGATTGGTATGTCACTGAATAAGTAAATTAATTTAGGTAGAATTATCATTTTTATTATACTGATTTGGCCTGTCCATGGGTAAGTATTATTTAAACCCATATTTTTGTGTATGAAAAGTGTTTTGTAACTGTTCATATAGTTTCTGGGTTTGTCTTGGCAGTTATACTCTCAGTTATTTTATATTATTTGTAGTTAATTTAAATGGAATTTCCCTATCTCTTGCTGCTGAACTTTGTTGGTAATATATAGAAACACTGATGATTTATGTGGGTTTATTTTATATCCTGCAACTTTGCTAAAGTTCTTACTTGTTTCAACTAGCTTTTTAGTTATTTCTTTAGGATTTTCTAAGCATACCATCATATCATTTCCAAAGAGTGATAATTTTGTTTCCTTGTTGCTTGTTCTTATTCCTTCAATTTCTTTTTTTTCTCTTATTGCTATAGCTAGCATTTCTACTAGAATACTGAATAATAAGGATAATAATGGACATCCTTAATTCCCCTCTTATCTTATTGAGAAGACTTCTAGTTTATCCTTACTAAAAATGATGCGTGCTCTTGGTTTTAGATATGTAGATACTGCTTGTCATTTTAAGAAAAGTTTTATTTAATCCTAAGCTTTCCAGTATTTTTTTTAATAGGAATGGGTGTTGTATTTTGTTAAAGCTTTTTCTGAATCCATTGATATAATTATATGATTGCTTTTACTGATATGGTCAATTTTGCTGGTATTGAACCATCCCTGCATTTCTGGTACAAATCTCACTTGGTTATAGTGATATCACCTTTGTGATGTATTGCTGTAATCTCCTTGTTAGCATTTTATTTAAAAATTTTACATTAGGGGCAGCTAGGTTGCATAGTGAGTAGAGCACTGGCCCTGGAGTCAGGAGGACCTCCTGAGTTCAAATCTGACCTCAGACACTTAACATTTCCTAGCCATGTGACCTTGGGCAAGTCACTTAACCCCAATTGCCCTACCTCCCCCCCTCCAAAAAGAAAGCAAAACCAAAAATACATAAACAATTTTACATTAATATTCATTAGGGGAAGGGATCTGTAGTTTTCTTTCTCTGCTTTTGCTCTCCCTAGTTTGGGTATCAAAACCATATTTGTGTCATAGAAGCAATTTGGTAGGGCTCCTTCACTTATTTTAAAAAATAGTTTATATATTATAGGAATTAATGGTTCTTTAAATATTTGGAAGAATTCACTTGTAAATCCATGTGGTACTCGAAATTTTTTCCTAGTTCATTTATGGCTTGTTTAATTTCTTTTTATAAATTAGGGTTATTTAAGTATTCTATTTGCTCTTCTGGACAACTTACACTTTTGTAAACATTCATCTATTTCATTTCGAGCGTCAGTTTTATTGCCATACAATTTAGCAAAATAGCTTTTAATAATTACTTTAATTTCATCTTCATTGATGGTGGACTCACCCTTTTCATTTTGATTTTGGTAATCTGGGTTAATTTTTCCTTTTGAAATCTAACCAATGATTAATCTATTTTATTGTTTTTTAAAAAATAAAATCAGCTCCTATTTTTTATTTATTAGTTCAACAATGCTTTTATTTTCAGCTTTATTAACCTTTCACTTAATTTTTGGGATTTTGATTCCAGCATTTAATTGGGGATTTAAAATTTGTTTTTTTTAAGTTTCATGCCTTCAATGATCTACTCTTTTCTATTTTTTTAATTGATGTAAATGTTTTGAGATATAAACTTTCCCCTAATTATTACTTTGGCTACATTCTACAAATTTTGGTATGTTGTCTCATTGTTGTCATTACCTTTAATAAAATTATTGATTGTTTCTGTGATTTGTTCTTTGATCTACTCATTTCTTAGGGTTAGATTATTAAGTTTTCAATTAATTTTTAATCCTTGCTTCCAAGACTCTATAATTTTTATTTCCTTATGGTCTGAAAAGAGTGCATTTAATATTTCTGCCTTTCTACATTAATTCAGGAGGTTTTTTTTAATGCCCTAATACCTGGTCAATTTTTATGAAGTTGCCATGTACAGCTCTGAACAAAGTATACTCCTTTTTATTCTCATTCAGGTTTCTCCAGAGATCTATAATATTTAACTTTTTAAAAAATTCTGTCAATCTCCTTAAGTCCTTTCTTATTTATTTTATGGTTAGGTTTGTTTTTATTTTTTTGATTTTTTGTGTAATTATTATTATTTTTTGCTTTTTGGAGGGGAGAAGGTAGGGCAGTTGGGGTTAAGTGACTTGCCCAAGGTCATATGGCTAGTTTTGCATTAAGTGTCTGAGGCTGGATTTGAACTCAGGTCCTCCTGACTCCAGGGCCAGTGCTCTATTCACTGCACCACCTAATCACCCCTATGGTTAGGTTCATCTAGTTCTGAGAGGGGAAAGTTGTGATTTCCCATTAGTATGGTTTTGTTGAATCTTTCCCCTTATAACTCATTTAACTTTTCCTTTACAAATTTGGATACTCTGTCATTTGGTAATATATGTTTAGCATTGATATTACTTCATTGTTTCTATTTCCTTTTAACAAAATACAGTTTCCTTATTCATTTTAATTAGTTTCCTCAGTTTTGATTTGCTTTGTCTGAAATCATGATTGCTACTCCTTCCTTTTTTTTTAAACTTTAGATGAAGCATAATAGATTCTGTTCTAGCTCCTTATCTTAACTCTGTGTCTTTCTGTTTCAAGTGTTCTTTGTAAACAACACATTGTTGGATTCCAGGTTTTTATCCATCCTGCTATCTCCTTCCATTTTATGGGTGAGTTCATCACATTCACATTCAGTTATACTTGCTGTGCATTTCTCTCCACCTTATTCTCTTCTGTTTATCTTTTTTCTCTCCTTCTTTTAACCCTATCCTTCCTCAAAAGTCTGTTTTGCTTCTAAACCTTCCTCCCTTAATCTGCCCTCCCTTTTGTCACTTTTCTTTTATCTCCTCCTATTTTACTGTTTGGTAACATAGATTTCTATACTCAATTGACTGTGTGTAATTATTCCCTCTTTGAATTCCAGTGAGAATAAAGTTCAAGTGTTGCCTGCCAGCCCCTACCTTCATATTTTCTCCTCCACTGTAAAAGTTCTTCCTTGGATGCCTCTTTTATGTGGGATGATTTTCCCCATTTTCCCCTTCCTTCTTCCTTATCCCAGTGCATCCTTCTTTATCATCCCTTCATTTAAAAACATCATCTCAACATAGTCAACTCACACCTGTGTCATCATGTATACAAACTCCTTCTAACTCCCTTATTAATAATAAAGTTCTTAAGATTGACATGTATTGGGGCGGCTAGGTGGCACAGTGAGTAGAGCGCTGGCCCTGGATTCGGGAGGCCCCAAAAGTTCGGTTCCAGCCTGAGACACTTAACACCCACACAAAAATACTAGCCGTGTAACCTTGGGCAAGTTACTTAACCCCAATTGCCCTCCAAAAAGGCAAAAAAAAAAGTTACATGTATCATCTTCCCATATAGGAATATAAACATTTTAACGTTATTTAGTGCCTTATGATTTCTCACATTCACAGTTATGATTAATATCTGTGTCTTTCCTCCATCCTATTGCCTCCCCTGTTTATGTTTTTGTTTCTCTGGTCCCCCTTCCCCTCCTTAAGGGTTTTCCTTTTGACCACCACCTCCCTCAGTATTCCCTTCCTGTGCCCCCCTCTATACCTACCTTTTCCTCTTACTACTATTTCCCTCCCTTTCAACTCCCTCCCCCCCCACCCCCCTTTACCCTCTCTTACCCTCCTACTGCCTGTAGGGCACAATGGATTTTTATACTTATCAAAGTTTGTTATTCCCTCCTTGAACCCAAACCAGTGAGAGCAAATTCCATACAGTGCTCCTCTCCCTCCCTTCTTTCCCTCTATTATAATGAGTTTTTGTGTCTTTTCACATTAGAATCCTAAACTTAACTGATTATGTTGATCCTTCTTTGAACCAGAACCAATGAGAATAAAATTCATATGATGTTCATCTCCCTCCCTCCTTCCCCTCTACTATAGTATATTTTTATGCCTCTTTGTGTGGCGTAGTTTACCTTTTTCTGCCTCATCCTTTCCTTTTCTCCCATTACAATCCATTTTTACCCCTTAATAAGTTTTTTTTTTTATCATCAGATTAGTTCATTTATACCCATGCCCTCTATGTATATTCCTTTTAAATGTCACAATAATTATACAAATTTCAATATTGACAGGTATCTGCTTCTCATATAGGGATGTAAAGTTTGCTCTTATTGAATCCCAAGTTATGTGTGGGTGTGTGCATGTGTGTATGTGTGTTTTTCTTGTTTACCTTTTTATGTCTTTCTTGAGTCTTGTAATTGGAGATAGAATTTTCCATTGAGCTCTGGCTTTTTCATCAGGAAACTCTGGAAGTTCCTTATTTCATTAAATGACCATCTCCTTGTCTGAAAGGTTATGCTCAGTTTTTTCCAGGTAATTGATCTTAGGTTACAGCCCTAGCTCTTTTGCCTTACAAAATATCAAATTGAAATCCCTCCAATCTTTTAATGTAGAAGCTGCTAGGTCCTGTGTAATCCTGACTGTAGTTCCACAACATTTGAATTGTTTCTTTTTGATTTCTTGCAGTATTTTCTCCTTGACCTTGTAATTCTGGATTTTGGCTAGTATATTTCTTGGAGTTTTAAATTTGGGATCTCTTTTAGGGGGAGTCTGGTGAATTCTTTTGAGTACTATTTTATTTTCTTCATGGCTTTCCAGTGGAACAATAATTCTTAGGTTATCTCTCCTGGATCTGTTCTCCAGGTCAGTTGTTTTTCCAGTGAGATAATTTACACTTTCTTCTAATTTTTCAATCTTTATGTCTTGTTTGACTGACTCTTGGTGCATCATAGAGTCCTTAGCTTCAGTTGGACTGGTTCCAATTTTTAGTGAATTATTTTCCTCAGTTTTTTAAGCTCCTTTTCCATATGTTCAGTTTTCATTTTTAGGGAGGTATTTTCTCCAGTTTGAACCTCCCACCCCAATTCACCAATTTTACTTTTTAAGGATTTGTTTTCTTCAGTGAGATTTTTTCCAATTTGGTCACTGTAGACTTAAATTTATCTTCTACCTCTCTAATTTTGCTTTTAAAATCTTTCTTGAGCTCCTCCAAGAATGCTTTTTGGGCTTGAGACCAGTTCATATTTCTTTCTGTGGTCTCAGGTATGAGTGTGGAGTCCATATTGTCCTCTGAATTTGTTTGTTCTTCCTCACTATAATAGGATTGTATCATTCTTTATTTCACAGATTCCTTCTTGCCCATTGTGATTGCCTATGTCCTGAAATTTTAGAGTAGATATCTGCTTCTGGGGTACAGATGTACCACACTTCTCAGGCTGGGAGGTGGGGGTTTAGTTGTTAACTTTGTGTGCTGTAGCCTCTGGGTATCTAGACTGAGGCCAAGGCCAGGATTCTCAGTGTTTCCCTTGAGTTACCCTGAGGCTCACAGAGTAACCTGTGGGGGAGGGGTGGTCTGGCCACTTCAGGTTTCCACCTCTGTGCCTCTGGGCTACAGCTCAGGCAGGCTCAGCTGCTAGTGGCCAGCAGTGTGGGTGTCTGCAGATTCCCCTGGTGGTGCTAAAGCACACGTGGGCTTGTGTTGTTAGTGCTTGCTGGCTCCACCCCCCGGGCTTTGGGAGCTCCTGCTAGTCAGCTGAGGTGGGGCTTGATGGGACACCTCCCACCCTTCGCTTCAGACTTCATATTGCTTCAGTTAAGCCCTTCTTCAATGTCTCCCAAGCCTGAGTCTGTTTCCACTAATTCAGGATTTTACTCTGGGTGGGACATTTATTTCTGGGTTTTCTGGGTCAGGGAGGGGGGAATCAGAGCAGCTAGGGTTTGCTCTGCCATCTTGGCTTCTGGAAGATCAAGTAGGTGATTTTTAAACATCCAGGCTGTGTGCTGGTAGCTCCAGGAGAAGCTGCTGTCACTGCTGCAGGCCCTGCTCTTTCTCTTACCCAGCTCCAACTGATCCTCCGTCCTGGAGGATTCACAGTTGTGAATCACTGTTGGGGTGGGTAAGTCCACTGGCTGGGGCTCCTTCTCACTCTGCTATAGTCTGCTCTCAGGTGTGTGCTGATGAAGCCCCCATGTGCTCTGCACTTCCACTGCCCAGATCTATGTAGGCACTTTCCTGGACTGGAAATCTGGCACGCTTTGTCCCTCAATGGGTTCTATTGCTTTAAAATCCATTCAGATTCACTTTTTAAAGTTTAGTCATGGAATTCATGGAGGAGCTTAGAAAAGTTCCTGATTCCTTTGAGAATTCTTTTTTAAAGTTATTTTCTTCCTTTTTTTCTTCATTCTTTTATTATCAAGCTGTTAATTCTCTTTTCATAATTTTCTTGTATTACTCTTATTTCTTCTCCCAATTCTTCCTATGCCACTCTTATCTCTTTCTTTAGCTCTTTCAGGAATTCTTCTTGGGTGTATGTGCAATTTGCAGTTTTTTTCCTTTAAGGCTTTCCTTGTAGCCCTTTTCATGTTGTCTTTTTCTCAGTGTGTGTCTTCATCATCACAGTAATTTTTTTAATGTTGGATTCTTTTTTGTTGTTGTTTGCTCATTTTCCCAACCCATTTCTTGACTTTGAACTTTATATTAAAGTTGGGCTCTGGTTTTTCCTGGGGGTGAGCAGGCACTGTCCTGAGCTTCAGGCTTTTCCACCCTGCTCATTCTGGGGATCTATAATTTTTTGGTGTTTCCCAGATTGAGTGATCTGGGGAGAGCTGTGGTCACCATTTTCCTGGTCTGCACTCTGGTTTTTTACCAAGAGAGGGCCTATGTTTCCCTGTAGCTACAAGAACTAACTCCTCTTAGCCCTCAAACTGTGACCAGGTCCTTTGCTCTCCCGCAGCCAGAAGTACAAGTGCTCCCGTTGGTCCTAGAACTGTGACCACAGTCCCAACCTTCTTGTGACTGACCACAACTACTCCTCTCTGTGCTAAAACCGCGACCTAGAACAGCATATGGCCACTGAAGTTTCCAGATAGCACCAGGTTCTGCACCCAGTGACAGCAAAGGGTCTCGGGAATCTCTTTTTTTTTTTTTTTTACCAGTTGTCTGTCTTCCTTACTGTTCTTGGGCTGAGAGCTCCTGAAGCTGCTACTGTCACTTTGTTATCACTATCTCTAAGGCTGACTACTGACATTGCTGCTTCCTACTTTCCAGGCTGGACCCTACTCTCCTACCAATCTCTTAAGTTCTCTTGGACTAGAAAAATGTTTCACGCCAGTCTTTTTTTTTGGCTATACCACTTCAGAGTTTGATTTGACATGTTATTTTAAAGTTGTTTGGAGGGAAATATTGGGAGAGTTCAGTTGGGTTGCTGCCTCTACTTTTCTATCTTGACTCTGCTCCCCTCCCTTCATTGTTAGCCATTAACCTGATCAGGGCACATCATGTTTTCCTGTCTTCTTCCTCCCCTCTTCCCTTTTACAAGCTCTATTTTTATATCTACAATTTTTTTTGTCTTAATGTTATTGTTAGTACTTCTAGGATTATGTCAAATAACAGAAGAAAATGGGTACATCCTTGATTTACTCTTGCATTTATTGAGAAAACTTTTAGTATTTCCCAATTGCATATAATACTAGCTTTTGGTTTTGTATGCTTTTTATAATATTGTTAGAAAGATCCTCTTATGCTTGGTTTGTAGGGTGTTTAAAATATATATGAATGTTGTGTTCTGTCAAAGGGTTTTTAATTATATATTGATATAATCATGTGGATTTGAATGTTTTTTGACATTTTAATTATGTTAGTTGATTTTCTAGAATTGAACTCACCATGCATCCCCAGCATCCCCAGGGTGGCTGCCAACACAGGTTCTTAGATCTGCTTTTCTAAATGAAAGCAATTCAAAATGGGTTAACAAGCTTACTTTAATCAATCAAACATATATCATTTACCTAGTTCAGGGGGAAAACTTAAGTACCCCGAACTTCAGAGTATACAGACAGAAGTTACAAGACAGAGAAACAGATCAAGCAGACAGGCTTCCAAACTGTTCAACCATTACATTCATACCAAATCACAGTTACCAGAGAGGGAAGCATCAACTTCTGGGTTTTTCAAAGCTGGGAGGCTCTCAACAGCTGTCCAGAGTCTCATCTGGTCAAATAACACACCACTTTTCAAAATGAGCCCCAAAGCAAAGCCTCACATCAGGGATTATATAGCCTTCCCCTGGGTCAGAGAATGTAACCATCCTCTTGACCCTCTGCCCAATCACACAGCATCAAGGTGTGGGCATTCCTGAAAAACAAGCGTCCCACCACAGGCTCCAAGTGAACTTAACCTAGGGGCAGGGAAGATCTTAAAAATTTACATTCGTATAACATAAGTATAGAATGATCATGGTGAATTAAAAAAAATAATTGCTGTACTTTTTTGTCAGAATTTTATTTACATTTTTGAATTGATATTAATTAGCTATACTGATGTGTAATTCTCCATTTTTGCTTTGTTCTTCCCTGTTTTATGTATTAGGACTATATTTGTCTCATAAAAGGAGCTTGATAGAGTGTTTTATTCCTCATTGTTTTGAGAAAAATTTTAATAGTATAGACATTCTCAGCAAAGTTCTGCTCTTGTGCCTCACTGTGGCATAGAGGTAGTCTTGTGACCTCAAAAGCTGTGCTAGTGGAACACAAGTTCTTGCACTACAAACAGAAGAAAAATGGGAAAGGTTTTTAAATATACATGTGTGTATTTATATAATATGTATATATATTTCCCCAATTACATGTTAAAAGTTTTTAATATTTGTCTTTTTTTAGTTTTGAGTTCTAAAATCTGTCCCTCCCTCTCTCTTTTTCTTCCCCTTCCCCTCCCTGAAATGGTAAGCAATCAGATATAGTTTATACATGTGTAATCATGTAAAACATTTCCATATTAGACATTTTGTACAAGAATATTTGAAAGAAATGAGAAAGAAAAAGAAAGTGAGGGAGCAGCTAGGTGGCGCAGTGAATAGAGCACCGGCCCTGGAATCAGGAGGACCTGAGTTCAAATTCGGCCTCAGACACTTAATACACACACACACACACACACACACACACACACACACACACACAAACTAGCCATGTGACCTTGGGCAAATCACTTGACCCCAATTTCTCTGCCTTCCCCCCTCCAAAACAAAGAAAAGGAAAGGAAAAGGAAGTGAAAATAGTGTGTTTCAGTCTGTATTTAAACAATACCAGTTCTTTCTCTGAAAACAGATAGGATGCTTCATCCTTAGTCCATTGGGATTGTCTTGGGTCATTGTATCACTGAAAGTAGCTAAGTCATTCATAGTTATTCATCAAATAATGTTGTTGTTACTATATAAAACATTCTCATTCTGTTCACTTCACTTTGCATCAATGCATGTCAGTCTTTCCAGGTTTTTCTGAAACCATTCTGCTGTCATTTCTTATAGCACAATAATATTGCATCACAATCATATACAATATTTTGTTTAGCCACTCCCCAATTGATGGGTATCCCTTCAATGTCCAATTCTTAGTCACCACAAAACGAGATGCTATAGACATTTTTGTACAAATAGCTCCTTTCTAAAAATGGGAAAGATTTGAAAATATGTTTCCAACAAACTCTTTCTCTGTCAAGGATAGTGGAAACACCACATTTAGAGCCTAATATTTCTTTCCTTGAGATACTTGTGGAGAAGATAGAAAGGGCAATAGAGAGCATAAAGATTTACAAAGCAGTCAGATGAGACCATATGTATACATACACATTTATGCATACATGCATATACACATATGTATATACATTTATATGTGTGTGTGTCTGTGCAAGAAATAATACAAATGTGAGGACACTGAAGGACCCAGATGTAAGGTCTTAAAGGTACCTGGGAGAGACAAAGATCCCAAAGATGTGGAAAAAATCTTGCACCTTGTTAATGCCTTAAAGTTATTCTCTGTTCTCTTATGCCTCAAATATGGTAGTATGGCAAAAACACTGAATTAGTAATTTTTGAGGCTTAGACTATTATAACTTTAGACAAATCATCCACCTTCCTCATCTGTAAAAGGAAAGGATTGGATTGATTATCTCTAAGGTCCCTTTGAGTTCTAGTGTTCTATGAATCTATGACTAAAGGAGGTAAAAAAAAAGATCCATTTGCCTTTTTTTGTATATTTTAAGGAATGGACACAATTTTTTCATTTTACTGGAAAAACAGGGATTCCTAATGTGGCAGGGCAGGGGAGAAGAGTAATGAGATCAATACAAACTAAAGTAATTTTGTTAAACAAATGTAAATTATTTGTGACACAATGAATTGGATACTGAGGGGGTGCCATCAATTGGACAATGGTCAAACAAGTTATGGCATATGAATGTGATAGAATACTACTGAGTTATAAGGTATGATGTAGAGGACAGTTTCAGAGATACCTGGGAAGAACTGTATGAAAAATGCAAAGTGAAGTGAGTAGAACCAGGGGAGCAATTTATAAAATGATAGCAATATTATAAAGACAAATAATCTTGAAACAATTAGAAACTTTAATCAATGAATGACCAACCATAATTCCAGAGAACTCATAAGAAAACATGCTACTTACATCCCAATAGAGAATGCAGATGTAAAGTTTTAACAAATGGACAGTTTTTTTTAACATGGCAGGAATTTGTTTTATTTAACTACATATGTTTGTGACAGGGGTTCTATTTTTCTTTCACTTTGGGGTGGGGAGGAGGAACCTGGGAAAGAGAGAAGCAGATTTTTGTTTTGTTAGAACAATCATGCAATAAATAATCACTGCCCCTCCTATAAGTCTGTCACTATATCTAATACTCACAAATACTATGCTTTTCTCTGGTATGTGTTAACTATGGCAAGCCATAAGGAGATTGAGCAGATATGGACAATAATATAAGAATATGTTTGGGAAAAATATATACATAAGAGTATATACACACACACATATATGTATACATTTATAATGATTTTTATAGTTGTTGAATCCCCTCATGTACCATGTTTTCTTCATTGATTTTAAAAATAATATTGTTAGTATTTCTTAAAGTGATCAGCATCCTCAAAGTTCTTGTGAATGCCTTATATATCTACCATGAGATCCTTGAAGTTGCAGGGTCTGTTGGATGACAAACATGATGAGTTTTAAGTTTCCTTATTTGCCCACAAAAGCCTAAATAAAGAAGAGTGGTTTTTGTAGTGCAGAGGTATTCTTGTTTTATCTTTTTCTCTCCTTCCCTTATCTTCCTTCCCTCCATTCTCATAATGGCAGTTCAGAGCTGGTACCCACTTTACATTTTCCAGATTAGGATCAGCTAAATCAAGAACTGCTGATACTATATCTACTTTGAAATTGAGTTAGCCTGATATTGAATTTAGCAAATTTTGCCATCAAGTATGAATTAATTTGCTTTTGAAATAGTAATTGGAGAGGTCTGACAATTCTCAGATCAACCAGATGAGATTGCAAGGGGTAACTCACTATAGATGGAGTAAACATGCCCAATGGTACCTCATTAGGAGGATTTAGACCACCTCTTTTAGTCTCTAAATTGATTGTAGATGCTTTGGGTCACTGAGAATTTTGTGCTGGGCCAACTGAAAAAAAAAAAAGGTCAAGATCGGAGAAATCCTAGGATAACTGAGCACAGAATGGAACCAGTGGGTGGTAGTGGTAGTACTGATGGCGATACAGGGTGGATTATGCATGAGGTGACTGTATCAGTGGATACAGTGTTGGGCCTAGAGTCAGGAAGACCCATCTTCTTAAGTTCAAATCTTGTCTCAGATACTTACTAGCTGTGTGTCCATGGGTGAGTCATTTAAACCTGTTTGCCTCAGTTTCCTCATCTATAAAATGAGCTAGAGAAGGAAATGGCAAATCACCCTCATATCTTTGCCAGAAAAACCCAAATGGGGTCATGGAGAGTCAGGCACAACTGAAACATCCTCTCCTGTCCTCCCCAGATGTTAAGGTACTGAGAAAAGTAAGGAAGCCTCTTTGGCTTCCTTAAATGGAACCCCACAGAGGATGGAGCCACACACTCAGCATCCAGGGCAGGGGGACTATTCAGAGAGAGAAGGTAGGGGTTTGGGATCACCACTTTTTTATTTTATTTATTTAATATTTATTATATTTATATCTTCCTTATTTTATTTATATCCTTCATTTTAAGGAAAGCACCCAGTTAAGGCATGTCTTCTTGGGCTCCATTCCTGACTCTCTGGACTTTCATCACCTTGCCCCAACCCTTGAGGGAGTCCTCCACTCTCACCTGCTTTTCAGCTCCCTTTTATTTTTTGCTTCAACCATTAGAATGTAAGCTCCTTGAGAGAAGGGATTCTTGAGTCCAATCTCAGACAGGATTAACTAGGTACGCAAATCACTTAATCTGGTTTGCCTCAGTTTCCTCCACTGTAAAGTGAGGATTATTAAAGCACCTACCTCAAAGTGTTGTGAGGATCAAATAAGATAATACTTGTAAAGGTATATAGCCTAGTATATAGTAGGCATTTAATAAATGCTTATTTCCCAATTTTTACAGCCAATATCTCTAGTAAAGGCTTAATTTCTCAAATAAATAGAGAACTGAGTCGAATTTATAACAACACAAGTCATTGGGGGTGGAGCCAAGATGGCAGCATAGAATCAGGAAAACTCTGTGTGCTCCCCCCCATAATCACCTCAAATGCCTATTAAAAATTACTCTAGCTCACTTTGGATGTACCCCCTTTATTTGTCCTTTCCCTTCCCCTGGCTCTAAATTCTCAGACTAGGACAGTGTCCAGCCTGAGACTGAGCAAAAATGGAAGAAGTTGCTGCTGTTGTCATTGACAATGGCTCTGGCATGTGCAAAGCTGGCTTTGCTGGAGATGATGCTCCTCGGGCTGTGTTCCCCTCCATTGTTGGATGCCCAAGACACCAGGGTGTCATGGTAGGAATGGGGCAGAAGGACAGTTATGTTGGTGATGAGGCCCAGAGCAAGAGAGGTATTCTGACTCTGAAATACCCCATTGAACATGGCATTGTTACCAACTGGGATGACATGGAGAAAATCTGGCATCATACCTTTTACAATGAGCTTTGTGTAGCTCCTGAGGAATACCCTGTTCTGCTTACAGAAGCTCCCTTAAATCCTAAGGCCAATAGAGAGAAGATGACACATATTATGTATGAGACCTTCAACACCCTAGCCATGTATGTTGCTATTCAGGCTGTGTTGTCTCTCTATGCCTCTGGTCGAACCACTGGTATTGTTATAGACTCTGGTGATGGTGTCATCCACACTCTGCCCATCTACGAGGGTTATGCCTTTCCCCATGCCATCCTTCATCTAGATTTGGCTGGCCGTGACCTGACAGACTACCTCATGAAGATAGTGACAGAAAGAGGGTACAGCTTCACTACCACAGCTGAAACGGAAATTGTTCGTGACATCAAGGAGAAGCTGTGCTATGTTGCCCTGGACTTCGAGCAGAAGATAGCCACTGCTGCTTCCTCCTCTTGCCTGGAGAAGAGCTATGAGCTTCCCGATGGCCAAGTGATCACCACTGGCAATGAGAGGTTCAGGTGTCCAGAGGCCCTCTTCCAGCCATCCTTCCTAGGTATGGAATCCTGTGGCATTCATGAAACAACTCTCAATTCTATCATGAAGTGTGATGTTGATATCCGAAAGGATCTATATGCCAACACAGTATTGTCTGGTGGTACTACCATGTACCCTGGTATTGCTGACAGGATGCAGAAAGAAATCATAGCCCTGGCACCTAGCACAATGAAAATTAAGATCATTGCTCCCCCTGAACGTAAGTATTCCGTCTGGATTGGTGGTTCTATTCTGGCATCTCTCTCCACCTTCCAGCAGATGTGGATAAGCAAGCATCCATTGTCCATCACAAATGCTTCTAAACGGACTGCTAGCAGTTGTGTAGCATTTGCTGCATGAGTATTCACAAAGTAAAAATTTGCCCTGGCAAATATACACCTCATCTTAGCCTCATGAAACTGGAAAAACTTCTTTGAAAAGAAACTTGTGCTTGGGAAAGTTTGTATATGATATTAGACAAATATCATCACTTTCTAGATTGTTGAACCGTTACTGATTTGACCTCGTATTCAAGTTAGCAGTTGTTCCCTTGGTGTACATTTTAGCATACCTTGTACATATTTTTGATCTAAACCCTGATACAGGTCACTTCATTTTGACAGGTAAGGCTAAGAGTTAACTTCCATAGAGAATTGACCTGATAATATGGCAATATAGTATCTGGCTGGCTGACACTCAACAGCTGTACAGTTTAGTTCTATAAAGCATCAGATCTGTACAGGGTATCTAAAGGTCAGATTTCCAGCATCTAAAAGAGCTGACTTGCAGAATTTCTCTCCTAAGGCTGGCAAGAGTTTATTAAGTGTGTGTTGCATCTTGCCACCATTCTAGCAGGAATACATATTGAATCCAAGCCTTAGGAACCAGTTTTTTTTTCTTAACCCACTGTTTTCCCCCAATGTCATGAGGCTAAGTTACTCAACATTGAGTTGCAAAAGTTTGCATTAACAACCTGTAAATTTGTACATCTAGTTAATTTATGTAAGATTTTTGTACGTAGCTTTAATGTTCTCACATGACAGTTCTCACTTACAAAATTTGTAAGTCATCCTAAGAGTTAAGAATTGTAATGCCCAACATGTCATTGTGTAAGGAAAAATAAAAGTGCTGCAAGTAAACTGAAAAAAAAATTTCTCTAAACAAACTTTAGGGCTACAGAGTCCAGAAAGTGACAGAGAGAAACAAACCTCCCACTGAAGGCAGCCCGGCAGTTGGACAGGAAGGGTCCACTGCAGCATGCTGGGAACAGAGCCCAGTGTCACATGAGCCCATGGCTTTAGCCTCAAGGTGGCCCAGACTAGCTGTGGCTGGAGGGACTTTGGGAGAGTGGATCACCAGCAGCTGTGGTGGTTTGAAGAATTATCAACCCATAAATGCCAAAGACAAAGTGAGAGGTTAGTGTGGACTTTGGAAACAGGGGTTCGAGAGTGTGATCTGGCCTCTGCCCCCAGAGGGAGAAGTGGCTAAGGAGCAGCGGCTGCCATGCTGTGGCTATTTCAGAGTTCCTGGCCTGCAGATTGTAGGGGGACCAAGCAACCAATCTGAGGGGTAATTGCTGTTGCTTTAACCTTCTTGGATCTAGTTCTCTGTCTTGGGTGGAGGTCCTGGGGTGTGTGACCAGGTGCCAGAGCTGATGGAGGATTCAGAGAGGGCAGCCAACTAATAGCTCTGGCAGCTACAAAAACCCCAGTGATTTGGAATGAAGCTCTCCTCTGTGGAAGCAGAATTCTACTGTAGCAAAAAGCTAAAAAGTCAAGTAATTGAGTGGCAACATGATCAAGCAAAGGAAGCAAAGCAAGCACAGCAATCCAACTTTAGATTCCTATTTTGGGGACAAAAGGATCAAAGCATGGAACAGGAGGAAGACAATAAAGTCAGAACTCCAAGAAAAATATGAACTCTTTCCAGGCCATAGAAGAGCTTAAGAAGGATTTTGAAAACCAAATAAGAGAAGTGGAGGAAAAATTGGGAAGAGAAATGAGAATGATGCAAGAAAATCATGAAAAGAGAGTCAAAACCTGACTGAATAAAATAATACCTTAAAAATAGACTAACTCAAATGACAAGAGAGGCTCAAAAAGCCAATGAGAAGAATGCCTTAAAAAGACAAATTTGCCAGATGGAAAAAGAATCTCAAAAGCCCACGGAGGAGAATCATTCCTTCAGAATTAGATTGGAGCAAATGGAAGCTAGTGACTTTATGAGAAATCAAGATACTATTAAACAGATCCAAACAAATGAAAAAATAGAAGGCAATGTGAAATATCTCATTGGAAAAACCACTGACCTGGAAAATAGATCCAGGAGAGATAATTTAAAGATTATCGGACTACCTGAAAACCATGATAAAAAAAAGAACCTAGAAATCATCCTTCAAGATATTCTCAAGGAAAACTGCCCAGGTGTTTTAGAACCAAAGGGCAAAATAGAGGTTGAAAGAATTCACTGATTACCTCTTGAAAAAGATCCCAAAAAGAAAACTCCTAGAAATATCAGAGCCAGGTACCAGAGTTCTCAGCTCAAGGAGAAAATATTACAAGCAGCCAAGAAGAAACAATTTGAATATTGTGGAAACACAGTCAGGATAACACAGGATCTGGCAGTTTCTATACTGAGGGATTGAAGGGCTTGGAATATGATATTCTGGAGGTCAAAGGAGCTGGGATTAAAACCAAGAATCACCTACCCAGCAAAATTGAGTACCATATTTCAGGGGAAAATATGGTCATTCAATGAAATAGGGGACTTTCTTGTTCAAAAACCAGAGTTGAATAGAAAATTTGACATTCAGATATAAGAAGCAAGAGAAGCATGAGAAGGTAAGCAGGGAAAAAAAATCATAAGAAACTAATCAAAGTGAACTATTTACATTCATACTTGGAAAAATGGTAATTGTAATTTATGAAACTTTTCTCAGAATGAGAATAGTTGAAGGGAATATACATATATATATGTGTGTGTGTATGTATACATACATATATGTCTATATAGGCGGATATATGGGAGTATGAATACATATGTGAGTGTGTGCATATATGTGTACAGATATACATAGATAGAGGGCACAGGACCAATTGAATAGGAAGGGATGATACAGGGTGAAATTGAGAGATGAGAGAGGAATATAATGAGAGAAGATGGGGAGAGACAGAGTGGGGTAAATTTTCTCATATAGAAGAGGTAAGGGGAAAATGTTACAATGGAGGGGAAGAACGGGAAGGCAAAAGGGAATGGGTCAACCTTATTCTCATTGAATTTGGCTTAAGGAGGGAATGACATATGCAATAAATAGGGTATCTCCCCCTACAGGAGAGTAGGGGTGAAGGGGATGAGAGGGAGATGATGGAAGTGAGGGCAGGCTCGGGGTGAGGTAAGTTAGAAGCACACACTTTTGAAAAGGGACTGGGTCAAAGTAGAGAATAGAACAAGTGAGGGGTTGTGATAGTAATGGCAATTAAAGATTCCCCTGTATTGGCTTGGTTTTCAAATTGATTGTGTTAAAACCCAGAGCTTGTTAATCCCACCTGTGGGATGGACTTGTTGATGTGAAAAGAAAGTCCTGAACTGGGAGGAGCTGGTGACGTAGATTTGGAGAGACAAGAGAGAGGCAGAAGAACTTTTTTGGAAGCAGCACCTCGTGGAGGGAGAGAGACTAAGAGAATTGCTGGTGGCCGCTTTGAATTGCCCTGGACTTTTGAGACCTGCCCCCTGAGCTGCCAAGGACTGAGGAGACATGGCTGTTTTGCTGGTACTTTGTCTGTCTGTTTTGATGTTCTTTTGCCAGATTTGTCCACTGGTGAAAGACAGTCTTGTTGAAGAAGTCCTGGAACCTGGCTGTTCACTAAGAAGCCCTGAGACTGTCCTGCAGACAGAGAGTGAATACTGTCCACTGGTGAAGGACAGTGCTGTTGTTGCAGGGGTCT
>NW_027187378.1:13530824-13648277 GCF_028583685.1 Petaurus breviceps papuanus
TGAATACTGTCCACTGGTGAAGGACAGTGCTGTTGTTGCAGGGGTCTGGGAACCTTTCTGTTGGTTCAGAAGCCCTGAAGAAGGATTTTCTTGTTGTATGTTTACAGAAATCCTGGGAGAGGGTTTTGCTAATGTTTTCAGGGGTTCTAGGACTGTTCTACAGACAGAGGATGAATTAATGAAGGGACTGGCAATGTATCTTGTGGCCTTGCTAAGCCTTGTCTCCCCAGGAACTAAGATTGCTGAGAACTTGCCTCCTGTCAAGATGAAGAAAAGACCTCCATTTGGGTATTAAGTGCTGTGTTTAAACTTGATGTAACTCTGGGGTAGATTCAATTGAGATCCAGGGGTGGGGAACTTTTGACCTTTTTGTGCTCTGTGATTGACAAATGAAGGTACTTTACTTATGTTTGGAAACTAATCTCCATTTGAGAAGAGGGGCTTTGTGGTGGACTAAATGAAGGTATAGCCTAGGGGTGGAGAAGTATTTAGAACAGGGACTTCGTAATTGATTGAATGAGTGGAAGGTCCTGGGGTGGGGTAGTCCTTGGAGATTATTTAAGCACATTTAGTAAATGCTGTATTTGAAATGATGTCATGTTTTGATCTTCTCTGTTCTTAGTTGGTCACTGAATAAAATGGAGAGCACCTATGCTGGTATTTTGAACCTTGGGAAGTTGCCTTTCCTTGGTGTTAACAGTACAGGGGTGGAATAGGATGGAGGGAAATATAGTCATTCTTTTACAATATATCCACTATAGAAATGTTTTACGTAGGTACACATGTACAACCTATATTGAATTGCTTATATTCCCAGTAAGGGTGGGTAACAAGGGAAGAAGGGAAAGAATCTGGAATTCAAAGTTTTAAAATCAAATGTTTACAAAATATATTATTATTATTATCTTTTTTTCACATGCAACTGGGAAATAAGATATACAGGCACTGGGGTATAGAGATCCATCTTGCCCTACTGGAGTCAGAGGGGGGATGTGGGAGGATATAGGAGAGAGCAGATTGGGGTAGTGGGTATACAGTGGGATCACTGTTTTGGCATGGTGGGTAGGGGAAAGACAGGGAGGAAATATGTAACTCAAAATCTTGTGGAAATGAATAATGTAAGCTAAAAATAAACATGAATTTTAATTTAAAAACAAAAAACAAAAAAGAATATATACATTTTCCTCAACAATTACAGCAAATTCTTATAAAATTTGGATGTTATATATGTTATATAACTAAAAAAAAAAATACAAGTCATTCCCCAATTGATAAATGGCCAATAGATATGAACAGGCCGTTTTCAGATGAAGAAATCAAAGGTATGTACAGTCATATATGTGTATATATGTATAATGAAATACATGCATACACATGTCGATATATGTACATACATATGTACACATGCATACATACATATAGTGAAAAAATGCGGCATTGGCCCCAGGACCTGAGTTCAAATCCAGCCTCAGACACTTGACACTTACTAGTTGTGTGACCCTGGGCAAGTCACTTAACCCCAATTGCCTTGCCAAAAACAATGCTCTAAATCACCACTAATTAGAGAAGTGTAAATTAAAATAACTCTGAGACACCACCTCTCACCTACCAGATTGGCTAACATGACAGAAAAAGAAAATGATAAATATTATTGAAGATGCAGGAAAATTGGGCACCAATGCACGGTTGGTGGAGTTGGAACTGATCCAACTATTTTGGAGAGCAATTTGGGACTATGCCCAAATGGCAATCAGTTTGATCCAGCAATACCACTACTAGGTATGTATTCCAAAGAGATGACAAAAAAGGGGAAAGGACCTACATAAATAAAAATATTTATATCATCTCTTGTTGTGATGGCAAAGAACTGGAAATTGAGGGGATGCCCAGCAACTGGGGAATGGCTGAATAAGGTATTATAAATGAATGTAATGGAATACTATTATGCTATCAGAAATGACAAGCAGATTGATTTTACAAAAACCTAGAAAACCTTACACAAACTGATGCTGAATGAAGTGAGCAGAACCAGGAGAACATTTTATATAGCAACAGCAACATTTTGCAGTGATCAACTATAATTGACTTAGCTCCTCTCAACAATACAGTGATCCAAGATAATTCCAAAGAACCCATGATGGAAAATGCTATCCATATCCATAGAAAGAACTGATGGAGTCTAAATGCAGATTGAAGCATACTATTTTTAACTTTATTTTTTCATAGTTTTTCCCTTTTGTTCTTTTTTTTCTTTCACAATATGACTAATTTGGAAATATGTTTTACATGGTTGTACACATATAACCTATATGAAGTTGCTTATTGTCTTAGGGAGGAGAGAGAGGAATGAGAGAAACATTTAGAATTCAAAATTTTATTTTAAAAATGTTGAAAATTGTCTTTACACATAATTGGAAAAAACAAAATACTATTTAAAAGAAAACAAATAAATGCTCATTTCCTTCCTCCCTGCATTCCTTTCTTCCTTTCTTTTTATTGACTAGTGAAGACATTGGCCTCTATGTGGTCCATTCTAATTTTTCAGGGAGTTTGTTGTTTGGGTAAGGTTTTGTAGCTTTTGTACCAAGCTGCTAATTTCCTTTCCAATTCTTTCTTCCATAGCTCTGTTTCCTTTTCCATATTTTCCTTTAGTACTCTCATTTCATTTATAAAAATATTTTAAAACTCTTTAGGGAAAAAAATACCTCTTGCCTCATTTATTCCAGGAATTCTAGTTGAATTTATGTGTAAATTATTTTTTTCCTTTGAGATTTAGTTAGTAGATGTTTTGGAGTAATTCTTTCTTTTTTTTGGGGGGGGGGGAGAGGTTGTTTCTTGATCATCCCTATTACCACAATAGCTTTTAATGGCAGATTTCTTTTTTTGTTTGTTTATTTTTTCCCTGTCACTGTTAGCCTACTTCCTCCTTTTGGACTTTATGTTAGGGCCAAGCTCTGTGCAATTCTAGAGGGAATGTCTGGGCCAGTCCTGCTGCTGATTTCTTGAGGTACTGAATGTTGCCTCCTGGCATCTCAGTGAAAACTGAGGCTAGAGACCTTCTATCATTCAGTGCTTCCAAAGTAGTCTAATACAGGGCAAAGTCCAACAGTTTGAGCTTTGCAAGTTCATGACCTGGGATTGTGCAATATTATTGTTGGCTTGGTCCTAGCCAGAATTCCAGTAGACTGCCATTGAACTCAGTCTCCATTAGCCAGCTAGAAAGCATGACAGATTCAGAGTAATGCAGGCTTGGTTTAGTTTGGGATTCCTCCCCTGGTTTTTCAGCTGCAACCTTCTGATTGGGCTTGAAACTGGAGTGAAGATCTCACTCAGCTCACAGTAGCTCTTACAAATACAGAGCTGCTACTTGCTTCTGAACTTACTCCTTGCATTGATCACAGACTAGAGCCCACAACCACTTTTCCCTATAGAATATCACTGTTAGGCACAGTCCCCTCCTCAATCTTCCCTGGAAATATGACCCAGAATTTGATTGCCAGCAACAAAGTTGCCAGTTGGCACTTATTCTCATATCTTAAACAAGTCTCAGATATTCTCTGCTTGGATTTGGGATCTCTTCTTACCTCGGTGCACAGGCTTTCTCTGTGTTGGAATGTTCCCCTGGACATTCCTGGTTGAACCTTATTGCCAATGTTTTCAAACCTTTCTGTTTGTCTCCTCATACCAACCATACTGAGTGATTGTGGTAGAGGGTGGACCTAGAAATGGCAATGGGGAATAATGAGTATTACTCCTCAAACAGTGGGTTGGGGGTAGAAGGAATGAAAGAGCAGACATTGCTGGAAATGGAGGCCAGGGAGGCTGTATCATCAGGAGGAAATCAGGTCTTAGTGAGAGTCAAAAGATAGAAGTAGGAAAGGAGAATACTTAAGATGAATGCCTACTGAGCAAGCATTACTGAGAGCATAGCAAAAGGGTTGGGTAGATTTAGAGTGGGACATGGCAGGGGGTTATTAAGAAGATTGGGAATAAAGACAGGGCAGTGAAGAGATAGGAAATGGGATTCTAATGATGATAGTTGATGGTTCAGAATCACTGGGATGGGGAGAGTATGACCAGGGCACAGGGGGAATTTGTTAATTGAGGAAAGAGTTTAGATAGATTTTCATTGTCCATAAAGCTTTGGCTTCAGGGGAATCATCATGAAATCAGATTACTACATCAGTAGGCTACCATTTCTACATGAACTTTCAATCTAAAACCCATTTGTTTGTGAAAATCAGTTATTATTCTACACATGCAGACATTGAAACAGATTTATTGAAAGAATATACAGTAGCAATTGGCAGGACTATCAGAAGTGCTGAAGCTTGATTTGGCTAGGAACAAGAAAAGCTCCCTTTTTTCCTAAAAGACATGAGACATTGTAGAGAAAGGTAAAGGAAGAAATACTTTAGTTCACAATAAATGATAGAAGTACCATATTCTGACAACAAAACAACAGATCCTTGGCTGTGTGTAGAGCTGTTGTACATCAATAATTCCTCTGGGGTAACCTTTCATACTCTTGCGGAGAGGAATGTAATCTTCTCTTGTGTCCCATTGGCTTCAAACAGAACTGTACATAGAATATTTTCTGTATATTCCCACATATTTATGTGGAATATACATACCACATATTTACATGTATACGTACGTGTATGTCACTTATATTTATTTATACTTTTACAAGAATGATTAGCTGCTGCTAGGGATAAGGCTAAATTCAATGAAGTTCATCAATGAACAGTTTGCCTTCTGGTAAATGAATTTTATTAGGTCAGAGAAACTCATGAATGTCATCTACTAAGTAATGGCGGACCTTGGAATATTGAATCATAGCTTTAGCACTAGAAGAGGTTCTAAAAGTCATCTTATTCAACCTTCTCATTTTACATATGAGAAAGTTGAGGTTCAGAGATATGAAGGGTGTGACTTACCTGCTTAAAGTTACGTGGGCAATCTGAAGTGGCCCTAAGATCTAATTCAGTTCCTCTAGCCCTAAATTCAGCACTTTATCCTTCATACCACATTTTGTTTTGTTGGAGGAAATACTATTAAAGCTTCCAAATGCATAAAGATTTTTGGAATACCTTGTATGGTATTCTGATCCTCAAAGTGCTTTGAGATACTTGACAGTGTCTCAGCTTGACAGTTGATAGAATCTTAGACTTAGACTCTGGAATCCCTGGCTTTAAATATTGCCTCAGATACTTACTAGCTGTGTGACCCTGAATGAGTCACTTCAGTCAGCTTCAGTTTCTTCATCTGTAAAATGGTAATGATAATTGCATCTATCTCATTGTATTATTGGAAGGCTCAAATGAAGTGATGTATGTAAAGCACTTTGCAAACCTTAAAGTGCAATATCAATGTGAGCTATTATTATTTCACATAGAGCAAGTCACCTAGATTTCACTATAACCCAGGGATATAGTCAGGACATAGACTATTAACCTTATATTACAGTTGGGGAAATAGTCTTAGGTTAAGTGACCTTCCCAAGATCAATTGGCTAGTTTTGGGCAGAGGTGGTACTGAGATCCTTAGCCAGTTCCTTTAAGCTATACTACCATGGCAAGAATAAGGGCTCAGAGGAACCCTGATTTGTAACCAACATTATACACATTAAACATTTTAACTGCCTTTAGCACTAAAATGCAGAAATGGATCCTATTACACCTTTATTCCAGAAACCAATAAAACAAGCACAAATAAAGAGGTCTTTTTTGTCCAGTTGAGAATTGGTAGGCAGGATGTTCACTTGTATTTTGCCCTAATTGCAAAAAAAAAAGTTTATTTTTGATCCTCAAAAATGTCAGGAAGTTAACTTCTAGAATATTTACTAATAGAAACCCAATAATGCACAATAATCTACACAAGTATATCTTTTGTGTAAGAAGAATGGAATAGTGGACATAATATTAGGCTCAATGTCAGGAAAACATTTCAAATCTTGCCCCTGACACTTAATAGTTGTGTGGGAGAGTTTGTAAACTGAGTGTGTTGTGAATTGTAGTTGTTAGACCTCTCTATGCCTCCTGGCTTCTTTCAAAATCTCTAAAATCCTACCTTCTATAAGAAGCCTTTCCCCTAAGAGCATCTCTAATTTGTTGTAACTATATCTTATACCTAGTTGTTTGCAAGTCATTTCCACCAAGATTCTGAGTTTCTTGGGACTATCAATGTTTTTTTTTTTACTTTTCTTTATATTTTCGACACTTAGCACAGTGACCAGCCCAAAGTAGGCACTTAATGTTTGTTGACTGTAGACTTGTTTATTCACTCTGAAATCATGTCCCTGTAGCTTTTAGCTACATGCCAATTTCTTATGGTTACAACTGGTGTTAAAATCAGTTGCTGTTGTTCATCCTTCGTCTTCAAAGAAGACTAATGACATCACAGGTGTTGTCTTGACTTCCATATCAAAATCAGTAAACTCTTTGGAAAGTTATCATTGTAGGGCACAGACAAATGGGAAATGCAGAATGTTCTCTCTCATGTCGAGATCTCTTCTTTTGTTTAATAAAATATTTTGCATTTTGTCACTATAGAACGCTGACTTTTCTCACTTTTGCTTAATTTTTTTCCCCTAGCAGATGGACAGTTTGATGAGGTTTATTTTCATGAAAAAGCCAAGCCTGGCTTCATTTACAACTAGATTCTCAATAATGAACAGGTAGAGTTAAAATATATGTGTACTTAGAAATATGACAGGTGTAGTACACGTCTCATGTATACTTTTTGGCTACTTCACTGAAGTTATAACAGATAATTGTTACAATACCTGCTTTGATTATATAATGTTCCTATTTGAGTTCCTGTAGCAAAAATATTGTTGTTCTCTTAAAAAATCCAGAGTTTTACTTCCATAAATTTTTAAAAGGAAAAGCACACGAATACATTTCTTGGAATGACTGGTGGATAAAGAGCAACCAGAGGGTTAGTAATGGTTCATAATTGCAGATGGCAAAATGGTGTCACTTTTTTTTTTGGAGGAAGTAGAAGATAATACTATTAATGCCCAGTCTTCACTGGTTGAAACTGTTTGACAGATAATTGCTAAAAAATGCTCTGCTGGATCAGGAAGGAGAGCTCTTATCAATTTCCAGCTTTTGCACTTAGCCCAGCTGCCATTTCTTTGAAAATATTGATCAAAAGTACTTATTATCATCTGAGTGGTATAACGCAAGTCACTAAGTATTAATGGAAAAAATGTGATTTTGGAAGGATCATTTCAGAAGACAGAGCTCCTTTCTAAGAATAAGATTTGTAGTTAAAAAATAAAAATAATCTTAACTACTTACCCCTTTTTTATGAAGAAAATTGGAGAGTATAATTAATGGACATTAAAAATAATTTAAATTTTAAAGACACAACAGCTCAACTCATCTTACAATATGGCATTCTGACAAAGGCAGAAGTATCACAAAAAAAGTGGGAAATTAAAGCTCTATCCTTACACATGGAGAGACTTCTTCTTGCCCTAAAAGAAATTCGTCCAATGGAGTTGGATTTAAAGTTGAGGTTTCAGGATAATTTCCTTTTCATGCAACAATGTGATCTGAGTAGTAATAGCTTAACCCTTACCCTGCCTGCTATCATCCTATATCTCTCCTTCATTTCCCAGCTAAAATCCTTAAAAAAGCTCTATACATTAGGTGCCTCTACTTCCTCTCCTCTAACTTGCAACTAAGCCCCCTGCAATCTGACTTTCTAATGTCATCATTCAATTAAACATACCCAAAATTACCACTGATCTCTTAATTGTCAAATTCAATGATCCTTTCTTAGTCCTTCTCTTTTTTGGGCCTCTCTGACACTGTAGATCGCCCTTACTTTTTGAATATTCTCTCCTCTCTCGTTTTTCATGAAACTTTTCTCTCCTGGTTCTCCTGACCATTATTTCTCATCACCATTGTTGAATATTTATCCAGATAATGTACAGACAATCCCCCAAAGCCCTACGACCTTTACTCTTTCTTCTCTGCTATCATATAAGTGATCTCATTAGCTCCTTTGAATTCATTTATCATGTCTATGAAGACAAGCCCAGATCTGTGCATCTATCCAGTCCTAATTTCTCTTCTAAGTTCCAGACCTATATTACCAATTGTGTTTTGAACATCTTAAATTGAATGTCCCATAGAATATCAAACTTGATATGTCCAAAACAGAAATCAATATTGTTACTCCTAAAGCCTCCCCATATATGAATTTTCCTATACTGTCAAAGACACCATGATCTTCCCAGTCACACAGGCTCAAAATCTCAGTCATTCTTGTCTCCTCACTCACGATTATCCCACACATCTAACCTGTTGCCAAATTTTGTAATTTCTACCTTCACAATATCTCTTGCATGTGCCCCCTTCTCTTTACTCAGAGAGCCATCACCTTTATTCAAGCCCTCATAACCTCTTTCATGGACCTTTATAACAACCTTCTAATTGGTCTCCCTGCCTCAGGTCTCTCCTCAGTCCAATTCATTCTACATTCAATTACCAAAGTGATTTTCCTAAAATAGATCATGTCACCCAATGAATTCCTTTGCCTCTTTATTGTTTTCAGGATCAAATGTAAATTTTTTTGTCTGGCATTTAAAACTTCTCACAACCTAGTCTTTTCCTACATTTCTCATCTTTTAGTTTATTCTTCTCCATTCACTCTTCACTAGCTATACTGGCCTGCTTACTTATACTGCCTGGAACAAGGCGCGCCATCTTGTAACTCTGCCTTTGTACTGGTTGTCCATGCCTCCCTCCTTAACTAGGCCTCTTCCCTTCTCTGGCTTCTTTCAAGATGCAGGTTAGAGCCTGCCTTGTGCAGGAGGCCTTTCCTTGTCTCCCCCTTCCCTCCCACCCTTTAAGAAAATGATTATCTTCCTTACAAGATTATCTTCCACTTACACTGTATACATCTTTACGCACCTTGTCATTTTCATGTTGTCTCCTCTATTAGCATGTGAGATCTCTGAGGATGGGGTACTATGTTTTTGTCTTTTTATCCATAGTGTCTAGCACCATGCTTGATGCATAGTAAGAACTTGCTGACTGGCTGAAGATAAAAAAGAATGTAATGGTGTTTTTGATATCAGCTGTGGAGTATGGGGGGAGCCTACAAAGAAATCATAATGCCAAGGAAGGAGGTTTTCCATTTGCTTTGATTCATCCCTTTGAAAAGGGAGCAGTGACTATCAGAAAAACATTTCAACATGACAAGGTCTTAGAATAAAACTAATTTTGTGTGTGTGTGCACGTGTGTGTGTGTGCGCGTGCATGTGTAGTACAGCTAAGATTAAAACATAAAAGCTGAAGAATGGATTTAGAAGTCAAAAATAGTTTAAGAATTTTTTTTTAACTATTTAAGCCCCAAACAAAAAAGGGTAAAGAAATGCTATTATTTTGTTGCTGCTGTTCAGTCATTTCAGTCATGCCTGACTCTTCATGTCTCCATTTAGGGTTTTCTTGGCAAAGATACTAGAGTGGTTTGTCATTTCCTTCCTGGTAAGCTACCCACTGTGCCACCTAGTTGCCCACCATCATCATTACCTACATCTGTCTTATCTCTCAAATGGACTATAAATGCATTTAGTAAGCAAAGTCTAGGTCTAACATTGCACTGAAGCACTGATTATGGTACAATATTTGTTTTGTAAGTAATTCCAATACCATTTTTCTTATAGGAAGCTTCATGTGTTATGAGACTGAAGTTTCTGTTTTTATTCTTCTTATTAAAGGCAATTAAATGCAAAACATTTGTGCTGAAGATTAGTAATTTGGGGGCAAAGTTTTCACTGCTGCTATACAAGACATAGCTGAAATGAGCACAATGCTAGGGGCATAGTCATACTGGTGTCTCAGGATGATGGACAGTTTTATTACCCATGGATTAAGAAGAGTGGGTATCCAACAGTGTCAAACGCTGCAGAGAGACCATAAAGGGCCTGGAGAATAGCTGGGTGGTACAGCTGGTAGAAGGAGTCAAGAAAACCTGAATTCAAATCTCATCTTAGACATTTAATATCTGTGTGACTCTTTTCCTGGGAAGATAATCTTGACTATATATATATGTATTCAGCACAAGAACCTGTTAACATTCACTTAATAATGCTAGTATAAGCTGGGAGTACATATCTTAAAAATATTCTCAACTCCAGAACAAGAGTTTGTTATTTTAAAATTTTGCTTCTGACCTGTTTTCCAATGTTATGTATCTTCCTGAAGATTTTGCTGACATTGAACCACAATGATTTGTAGGTCAGTCACTAGCAGCACAGTATGTCAGAATCCCTTCTTTATATAGTGTTTGTTGTTCAGCTGTATTTGACTCTTCATGACCCCATTTAGGGTTTCCTTGGCAAAAATACTACAGCGGTTTGCCATTTCCTTCTCCAGGTCATCTTACATTTGAGGAAACTGAGATAAACAGGGTTAAGTGACTTGCCCAAGGTCACATAGCTAGTAAGTGTCTGAAGCTGAATTCGAACCCAGGTCTTCCTGACTCTAGGCCCAGTGATCTATCCATTGTGTCACCTAGCTGCCCCTCTTTATACATCACTATTCAATGAAAGCAGGGGCGTCCCCTTTGAAGTAAGGAGAAGATATTTGTTACTACATTCTTGGAATTGTAAGCCATGGGTTCTAAGACTGAAGAGCTTTGTAAAGGGAGAAGAATCTGAACAGTTCAAGATACAGGCATACCTAATTTTATTACACTTCAATTTACTATACTTCAGAGATACTGCAGTTTTGGCAAATTGAGGGTTTGTGGCAACCCTGAGTCAAGCAAGTCTATCAGCACCATTTTTACCAACAGCATATGCTCACACTGTGTCTCAGTGTCAAATTTTGGTAATTCTTGCAATATTTCAAACTTTTGAGTATTGTTATAGTGATCTGTGGTCAGTGATCTTTGAAGTTATTACTATTGTCATTATCTTGGGGAACCATGAACCACTTCTATATAAACCAGTGATAAATGCTGTGTGTTTGTTTTGACTGCTCTACTCTCTCCTTCTCCTCTGAGATACAACAATATTGAAATTAGGCCAATTAATAACCCTACAATGGTCTCTTAAGTGTTTAAGTGAAAGAAAGAATAAATGTAGCAAACTGCATTGTCATTCTTATTTTAAGAAATTGCCTTAGTCCACCCAACCCTCAGCAACCATCACCCTGATCAGTCAGCAGCATCAACATAGAGGAAAGACCCTTCACGAGGCAAAAGATTATGACGTGCTAAAAACTGATGGTTAGCATTTTTTTTTTTAGCAATAAAGTATTTTTTAATTAAGGTATGTACATTGGGTTTTTTTTAGACATAATACTATCGCACACTTAACAGACTAGAAGTATAGTGTAAACTAACTTTTATATGCACTGGGAAACCAAAAAACATTCATGTGACTGGCTTTATTGTGGTGTTTGCTTTATTGCAGCAGTCTGGAACTGAACCCACAATATCTCTGAGGTATGCCTGTATTAGTAAAGTTTACCCTCAAATCTAAAACCATAAACCACAGTGACTGAGATAGCTAACAATGAATAGTAAAATCATTACAGCATACAATCATTTCAGTTGTGTTAAAACAGTCACTTTTAACAGAAAGTATACATTTGATGGGTTGTTAGACCTGTTCCTCCTCATATTTTTGGGCAGGGATTAGGTGTGAATTTACTTGTATAAATGAGAAAATGGCAAGTCATAGAAGCACTTTATCCAAGGAATTAGTGATGAGACCAGCCCTTGGGGAACTGTCCTGACTCTTGGTCCTGTTCTCAATCTTCTAGACCAGTGGCTCTCTATCTTTTAAAGCAGTTTAACATCAAAAGAAGGTACAATTCTCTTTATAACAGTAACTGTATTGTCATCTGTTGACTAAGAAAATGTAGTATATGACAAAAGGTTTCTATGAATTAATATTTTAAATTGAATTTATATTTCGTTCATTGGAGTAGCATTTACATACATTTGAAAAAATAATGAATATATGAGCAAAACATTGTTCACTTTACAGAAATTATATTTGCCTTTTTATCAGTTAACAGCATTGTGCATTTAGTTGCAGCTAAATAAAGTTAAATCTAGTCATGCTTGTGCCCATGTAGATTTATAAACTCTTAGAAATAGCTTGGCAGTTCCCCACAAATCTGTAGGCTCAAAGGTTTATAATCATCATTCTAGGCTATGTTCTAGGCTATGCAAGTGATTGAACTTAAGCTCAAACAATCTGCTGGAAAACTGCGCATTAAAAAGATGATATGCTTAAAAAAATATCCCAGGTTAGCAAAAGAACATGGGGAGAATTCTCCCTAAAACAAGGCTAATTCCAAGAAAGAAAATGGAGCTTCTCCTTTATTTTTTGTTTTCCATTTCTCTTTTTATTGTCTTTCTTATTTAGTTTAATGAATGATTTTAAAGCCCACAAACAAATATAAATGTATTTTGGAGCCATATGGTATTAAAAAGATTAGTTATATTTTGGTTCAAAACTTGTCTTGCCCTCCCAAGTTCATAGTGGAATGAACTCCCTCACTATAATTTTAACCTCAACTTCTTTTTTTACATGCATTTATTTTCTGTCCTTTCCACTTTATTCTCCTTTTTTTCTAATTGAATTAAAAAAAACAACTTATCACAAATTCTCACATTGACCATGTCCAAAATGTATCAAGTTTCTTCCTGCATTTTAAGCCCACTGCATCTCTGGCAAGACATAGGTGTCATGCTTCATCTCAGTCCTCTGGAGTTGTGGTTTATCATTGCACTTAGTTCTAAAGTCTTTTGAAATTGGTTTTCTCCCCCCTAATGTTGCCATTGTATAAATCAGGTCTCTTTTCAAGCAGCACTAGCTTTTTTAGACCTTTAGATATAACCTAACAACTTGTTGCTTTAATATACTCACCACATTAATGCTGCTCAGAAAAGGGAGCTCCTTTACTTACCAGTACAGGATGAAGGTCTAGGGAATGGGACATGATGGGTAGTTCCCTTCCAGGGGTGGGAAACATGTGGTATCAAGGCCACATATGGTCCTCTAGGTCCTCAAGTGCACTCTTTTGATGGAATTCAAACTTCACTCCTGCTCCTAAGCTATTAGAATGGCACTACTGTCTGCCATACAAGATGCTACCACCACCATTTGTGTATGTCCATTCAAATTATTACATCTACATCTTTCATTTAGGTGCCTGGATCTTAATGAGATCTGTGAGATCTTGCTGATGTGGGCTCTCCCTCCACAAGCACTGATTACCATTGGATCTTCTTATTCTGTTCAATTTGTAGCCATGTCTTTTTACTAAATCTTTCATGGTGGAAGCCTCTATCATGCTAAAATCCTTATTGTGGTTTTTGTGTGTGGATATATTGGGGTCTGTCAATTATTCCTCACTTTTGCTTTTAATGCTTCTCATTTTATGCCTGACCTAAATGAAACTATATAACAAGAGACTTATGACACACAAATTATGTAAAAGCTATACACCTCTCATTTAAATATTAGGGACAAAATCCATGAAAATAAATGTGTAATAGCCATCTGTTTTATCAGTGAGAAAACCTGGTATGTAAAATTTTTAGTGTGTGGTAGACAGAGCATCTCAGAGTGGAAGAATACTAGAGGTGGCATTATAAAGCCTGTGTCTGAATCCTAGCTCAGCTACTTCAATAACCTTGGACAAACCATAACCTCTCTGGGCCTCAGTTTCTTTATCTATAAAGTAAAGGGGTTGTTTAAGATTATGTCTAAATCTTTTGTCGACAATTCTATGTTGACATTTTTAGGGCACCAAAGGAGCTACATCAAATCAAATGAATCATTTTTGGATTTTTTAATGCCATTTGCTTTAACACATGAATAAAAGGGATTTTGATTCATTAAGAAATGGATGCACAAACTGTATGCAAATAATATTTCTATGAATTCAACTTTTATTTTGCTCTTAGCACTATACTTCATGGATAGAGAAAGAATTTTAATTAATGCACTTCTGAATTTTGTGTAATTTTGCAAGATAATCTTTTGGGTCACCATTAGGGGAAAATGTCATTTGAATTACATCATCCTGTATAAATTTGACACTTGTTTTATTAGTGATTAATAACTAATTCCTCACATCAAATAATGAAAAAGCAAATAAATTAAATATACAGCACACAAGTGCTACTTTTCTAAATTACTTTATCAACATACTGTAACATCACAAAAGAGAATCTTAACTCCAAAGTCAATCTGTAGTAAAGAGGAACAATTTCTTTCTGTTGTTTTCAGGGATTATGTCTGCCTTTGCCAACAGTTCTTGCCTTGCTGTGAAAAGATGCCTGCAAAGGCAGGTTCTATATAAGCTTGCATAAGGAGTAGTGACATCCAGTGATGGATTGGATAGTCTTATAGTTTTAAACCTTGATGTTGGGTTTTAATTAAATAAATGAAAAATAAAATCAAAAGCAGATGACACACTATAAGTTAATTTTTACTGCATTTATCAAATACCTTTCCTTATTTACACACACACTAAACATTGTAGATGTGGAAACAGAAAACATTCACTTAATGTATATATCATACAGATACAATGAATGTAACTAAAAACAATGGCTTGTCCCATATGGAATTTAATTTCACATACAGAAGAGATAAAAATATAATTATGGAGAAGTCACAGTAAGTTTTAAGGTATTCCTCAAACTGTTATACAACATGATAAAAACAAATTCAACATTGGAGGAAGAACAGCTTAATTAGACCTGAGGAAAGATCCAGAGATTATTTGCATTGCTATATGAATCTGCATGATTTTTTAAAAATAAGGCTCAGGGTTTGGCCAATCAACACAAGCCACTTAATCCAAGGCTACAAACCCTACCCTTACCCTGTAGTTCCTAGGTCCTGTGTCACTGACAGCATGCATTTAAAGACACTTGTGAGAGTCACTTGATATTGCTGAATCTTTCTGTTTTTGTCTAGTTTAGGTGTTTCATTTCTCCCTTTAGTAGTATTATTTTAAAGAACAAAAACAGTCCATGCGATTTTGCTCCATTAGTTTTTAGTTATAGAACATCAGAGTAACATGCCAATGAAGGAGAACTCAGCATACCTAACGTTGTCTTAAAGCCAACAAGTCTTATCACATTTAGGTCTAATTAGGGACACTTTAATTCACAGATGGTTGACCTGCTAATGTGATTTGTCAGCACTGGTACCTAGGGGTGTGTGCTGACTGATTATCAACTCAATTTTGCTGAAAGGCATTTATTATGAAGGTGCAATATTTGCTTTTTAAGTGAGATAATGAGCATTTCCATTTGCCACCCCAATAGCAAAAATGATTATAGTCCATTTGTACATAAAATTATTTTCCTCAAAAAAATCTTCAGATTAAATGTTACCAAGCATGTAGATCATCTCTAGTAAGAACTAATTTTTTTCCTTTGTAATATTTGATCATAAAATTTGCAGATGATATTAGCCCCTCCCCATTTTTTGCCACAGAAAGTAAAGCATGAGCTAAAATATGCTTGTGCCTATCCTGAAACACACTGCAGCATCTCAGTCCCAAGCCTCTGAAAATCAAAGTCTGTAATGGGAAGGCCAGGAAATCTATATGCCTGGAAATACATCAGCACAAGCTTGTGGTTCTGTAACATAATCATTAAGAAATAAACGGACTTTAAGTTGGCCCCCTTATATGTTGATATGTATCATGATCACTTCTCCTAGAAACCCAGTTATTTCACATGCCTTCATAATACCTGATGTTTCTATGTTCCTCAAAGAGTTATCTGAATGAACTCTGGGCCAGCTCCAAGTTTAGAAAGACTAAGTATACTTAGCTCATTAGTCAGGTTCTTCTACATTGTTTAAAAAACAAAAACAATAAGAAGCTAGTCAGCTGTTTCTTTGTTTCAGGTACAGATTTAAAATATAACAAAATGGGGATGAGGTATTTGCTGGCATAATCAGGAAAAAAAAAACCCTTGAAAATCAACTAGTCTTGATACTATGATAAGGAGACAGAGAATACTTACATAGACTAGTTTACAAAACAAAAACAATCTGAAGTGACTGAATTTTCCCTTATGCTCCTTGAAATGCCCCAAGTACCTGCCTATGTCCAGGTTACAAACATACTACTTTTTTTGGTGGCTTGTCTCTAGGACCTAGAAAAAAATTCTAATTCCTCATGGGACACAATTCAGTGGCCTACAAAGCAACCGAATAGAAAGGCTGAACGCTTCCTAAAGAGTACTGAGAACGTTCCTGCCTCTTGACTAACAAAGCTCACACACATTGTTAAAAGTCAGGTAAGGGCTTTAGGCTGACTGCACGCACGAGTTCTGTCCTGCCTGCAGTTAGTGCCATCTAAATGGTCAAAATGCTGTGTACACAGGAATAGATGAGCTGTGCAGATACCATTTCTGCAGGCCTTCACTGTACCCCTCAAACGAAAGGTGTCGTGAAGGTATTCCACAGAACAACTGCATGAAAATATAAAGGGATATGAAGAGTTAATGTTATCGTTACCCACGCGGTCGGATTTCTTCTGTGACCCTGAGCATTTTGTCACAACGCCAGTTGCTAGTCCTGACTTGCTCACACTCATCTCCCTGTCTCATCGGGGTTTACTTCTCTTGGTTTATGAGAAATTTCAAAGTTGGCCAATGGGGATCTATGTATGCACTTTGGAGATGATCTTAAAAGAAAATGTACTTACTAGGTGTCCCAAAATTCGTAGTGCATTTCAAAGCTTTAATAACTAGCTAGTAGGCCTTTTAACATTAGCCAATTAGAACAAAGTAATGATTGGGGCCATAAAACCAAATGTGGTTATTTATCTACTCAGAAGCTGGGTTAATTCCAGGCAATTCTCCTTTTGTATTATTGGCCTCTCATCTGCAATAGTGCATGTCACACTTGGCACACAGTAGGCCCTACAGATATACTTGATGGTTTTTATCTCCACAACATCTAGTACAATATTGTGCACAATGCTGTCTCTCAGTATGTGTTTGTGCCTTGCTTGAGAGGCTGAAGAAATGGAATCTATAGGCTGAAATTCTTCTGTGGTTATAGTTATGGTGGTAGTAATGCTCAAGTTAAGATTTGGGGCATAAACAGTAAAGTGTTCCTAGCAAATGAGGCTCTCCTATGTGTCAAAACTCAAGTCCTTCAAGAGTACTCTAGTTGGGGTGGCTAGGTGGCACAGTGAATAGAATTCCAACCCTGGAATCAGAAGGACCTGAGTTCAAATATGACCTCAAACATTTAACACTCATTAGCCGTGTGACCTTGGGCAAGTCACTTAATCCCAATTACCCTGCCTTCTCCCCTCCAAAAAAAAGAGTGCTAGTCACATCCTAATTAGTTACTGTTATAATGACAACATCTGCATGAAAACAGATTCCAAGGTTTGGATGATGGTCAAGCAATAGAGGTTACAGATTCAAATTGCAGAACTTAAACTATCTGTTTGGCTAAGCAACTTTTGCTATAGTGAATACTGTCTTGTTCATCCTTTTCCATATGAAAGATTACCAGTGAATGAGGATTTGCTATGATTGCTATAATTTTATTTGACCTGTATTCCTAGAAAGTTGTATCTTTGATGCTTTGATATCTCTCAACAATGACCTGGAAGCTCTACAGACTATCATTAAAACTTGTCCAGTGCTAGGAAAATTACATCCTGATATCTGACTAGGTAGTGAAGTGAGGGAATCAAAACCAAGTGAAATCACTTCTGGGCCATGAGGAAAAGCCCTTGGGGAAAGCCAGTTTTCTATGATGATGAAAGTTTTTTTTTTCAAACTAAAACACAAATCCTAAGATCAGAGTGGAATATTAAAAAAATCAATACAACCCAAGACAATTCCATAAACAATTTGCTTCAATACCTGTTTTGTATCTTCCTATGACAGTTGTGCTTCTACCTATAAATAAGAAAAAAGTACTTGAGTTACACACAACCTACTACCCGTGACACATATCAAAAGCCATGTAGGATCCCTTGTACTTGCTGTTCCTAGTCTAGTCACAAATAATGCACAAGGGAGAGTGAAGTGAAACTGGTTTGGTGGTGAACTTTTCTTTTCTTCTTTGGAAGGAACTATGATTTTATAGCACAAAGTCATCCTGTGAAGTTCAGACAATCGTTGATATAGATTATTTTGAGGTGGCTCAAACATTTCCTTTGAGCTGACTCAGTTTCTAATGTATTTTAATTTGAAGATTTGCTGAGGGCACTAGCAGAACGGCGAAGTTTCCCAGAGCTCTTGAGTTTGGGGGCACGAGTTAGCGATGGAGACGTTTGACTAGTCAACTCTCCTCCAACAGAAACAGGAAGGTCAGCACTCACACTGGTGGTGAGACTATCTGCAAAGGAAGCAGAGAAAGGACAAAGGAAAGAAGAGTTAAAGGCTTCTTTTCTTCAGTGGTCCAAATGAAGAAGGGCTCGGGAGTATAAGCTCAGCTCATTGGTAAGATGGCTCTAGTCAGTTTCTCATTCAAATGGACATCAAGCACAGCAGTGTTTTCTTTACCCTTGATCTCTGTTAAGTGTTTGAATATATGGCATATATGTAGAGTGGAAACCATGCCAATTTTGATACGAGAGGACACCAATTCAAATCCAGTTTGCTACTTGTGTGACACCAGGAAAGGAACTTGGAATCTCTGTGCTTCCGTTTTCTCATCTATAAAATGAGGATATTAGATTAGATGATTTCTAAAGCTCCATTCCAGCTCTAAATTCCATGTTGTCTGAGGGGGATGTTTTAACCACAAATCAAACCGAAGAATACAAAGACTTTCTAAGAAGCAATATTAGAGTCTCATTTCTACTGGTACTCCAAAGAGCTTCTAGAAACTTTATGCAAAGCTTAGTGAATCCCTGATAGTGCCAATGGCATCTACAAATATTTACACATTGATATCTGACACATTAAATTACAACTCAATTATTTCCCCAAGGTGGCTATGACTAGAGGTCAGAATTAAATAACTGGTTTGTACCAGAACACAAGCGGATATAGCCATTTACCTCTGGAAAAAATGAATAAACTTAAAACCTGCCCATCTGCAGCTCTCAGCTTCTCCCAAGGCACTTCTAATCACACTCCAAGGAATACAAGAATGTCTCCTGCAATAGAGGGCGGTTGTTGCTGCTGCTGCAGACTGGCCTTCCCCAGGACAATTCAGTCAGCGAGAAGGCCATTTCATCAGCCTTACTTCGCTTACAGCCCAGGTTTCCCCATAAGGAAAACATTCAAGAGCTGTACTTCTATAGTCTTATTAACACGGCTTTTCTTTAGGGGTTTTGCTTTTCAACAGTTCATGTTTCAGATTCATTTGATTTAGACCATATCATAGGGGTTATTTCATGCATAGTCTGTATCTTTCCATTGGTCTGCCACTGTGCAGTCTCAAAATCAGCTCTTCCAACAATCCCCAGTACACATGGAGCAATCTGAGACCGCTGGTAGCAACTTCCTTGGTGTGTAATGAAAATCAATAGTTTAAAGGGTTATAACCTCAGAGAAGTGTTTTCTCTTATTTCTTTTGCGTCAAACTCAGACATTCTGTAAAGTTGGTGAAGCACTGAGAATGAGAGCTCTCTGTTTCCCTCCCACTAGTTTTGTCTTTAAAATCAGGCTGCCTGTGACAAAGACAGGGAGCCATACTTTGTCATAGTAGGACAAAGAAGGATCATTAAAATGCATCTCCCCATCAAATAAGCATGCTAATGAAATGTACTAGCATTTAACTAAAAAAAAAAAAACCCAACAAAAACAAAAAACCACACAACAACAAAAAAAGAAAAAACAAAAAACAACTGTGCTATGACTCAATTGCTAATTCCAGGCAATTTTCAATCCTGAAATACTTAATACTTAACAAGCAATTGTATGATCAACTTCACATTACAAACTAGAATTATTTTTCACTTACCAGATGTATATTTTAGAGAGAGAATATAGGTAGGGAAAGAAAAAGGAAGAATATTCTCTTGCAAATAAATGTAAAATATGTGTTGGTGTTTAAAGAAGTTAACTGTGAAAAAGTAGGCCTTTGTTAGTTCTGGATTAGGAGGAGAACCATTCTCATTTTTTCCCCAGGGAGAAAGCAGGAGGGTAGCTCGCGTTCCTACAGCTAAGCAGAATGGCAGATGGTCAAAATAATACAAATTTTGCCAACTGGGCAAGCTCAAGCAATATTCATGCAAGCTCTTTAACAATAGGGCTCCTGTGCTTATGAGAAGCTGTACAGTTCAAACAGGCAAAAGCGTGTCAGGAAAAAGGCTGAGCCACACCTCAGCACCTAGAATCACCCACAGCATTCCATGAGCCTTGAGAGTTTGGACATTCCATCAGTCAAAAACTTTCTTCTGGCAAGTCCTTAACTATGCAATCAACCTTGAAGTTCCCACTAAATTGTCTTGATTGATAGGGAGACAGCAGCTGCAGAATGAGCAAGCAATAACCACAAAAGATAAAGGCTTTCATACAAATATTATAATTCCACTTGCAAGCTGTCTGGCATGAACTCTAACGACTTGGCCATTTTCTTGCAAGAGAAGCTTGGAACTCTATTCTGGTAACATGCTTGAGCCCACTTCATGACGCTGGTCAAAGAAAATGGGAATACATACACATACATGTGGACAGATAAGTAATTGAATGAAACATAACATCTGAAGGAGAATTTTAAAATCCGTTTTTAGGGTTACAAACTTGATGATTTGAGATTTATGGCCCATTTCTCCTCTCAATGGCCAACTGAAGCCCTATTTAGAGCAATTAAAAAATTTGGGCTTAATCCATCACTTAAGAAAAAGAATTTTCAGTTCTGAAATGGGTTCTACAGTAAATTTCTGCTCTTCTGAAAAACGCAGATTTAAAAGATCAATGTTTGTGGGTGCTTTCTACAAACCAAAATACTAAACTGAACTGTCATTCCAAATGATCAAGCGATCTGATAGAAACAAATGGATTGATTCTGTCATATTTTCCAACATGCTATGATACAGTTAATAAAGAACCATCCGTCAATCTACCAATTTTCTCCTCAGAAAGGTAGCTTTATTTTTGTTTTGTTTTTAAATTTCAAAGGCTTCATCCATCTGGGAATCGGATCTCAAGGAGTTAATTCGGTACAGCAGCCCCCTCTGCCTAAACCCAGCCTACCAGAGAGTGTATCCAGCCAGGATGCTGCTTCTATTCGATCAGTACTTTGGAAACTGCCCAGACAAACAAGCAGAACGGAGAAGCTTGCAAAGGTCACACCTGGCGTGTGGCCGGCCTGCTCTCTGGGTCCTAAACCGCACCCCCAATCTCCAGGTTCACGGCACTCTGAGCTTCCCCGCCTTTGTTTCCTTTTCCTCCCCCAGCTGTTCCATTCAGCAGCCCAAGCTCGGCAATCTGCCCTCCCCAGAAAGAGAGGCATTTATTAAGCTGAGCTAACTCAAAGGGCCAGCACAGCACGTGCCGCTTCTTATCGGGCCCCATCTCAAGATCCTATTCCATGGTGCTTAGGCAACAAAAAAGTAAATGGACTTAACTCCCATTGGCTCCCCTGCAGCAATTCAAACAAAAGTGGAAGCAACAAAGACATTTTCCAGTATGGCAGGTGTTGGTGTCAGATTCCGCCTGAAGCAAACAGGAGCAGAAGAAAGACAAAGTGTGCGTTTTCCGTGGAGGCTCAGACATGCAGGGACAGGGCGAGCCTGTCAGAGAGCAGCCAGGCAGCAGGGCTGTTAGTGCCGCTACTTAGTCAGGTGGGAATTGTCTGGGCTACTTGTTTCCAGCCTGGTGCTTGGAATGCACATTTTGGAACAGAGGATGAAAGGCAGTGAAAAAGGGAGAAGGCCAGAAAAAGAGAAGGATGGCCATATTTCAGCTTAATACGAGCAACCAAGGAAACTGGTTAGTAGATCTGCTGAAAAGAGAGTTAGCACCGTGCACTGAGCAAACCTGGGAGCAGGGTCAGGCTTACCTTGGTCAATTACGGTATTGAGACCTTTATATATTCTAATCTAAAGGGAAAGAACACAAAGTCAAATGAGTATCGGTATAGCATACCTCCACCTCATGTGAAGATTGTACATTGGTAACAAGCTTTAACTCGTGGATCAATTTGGGACTTCACTGCAAGTCGTGCTAGCACACTTCCTCATTTGTATCATACATATTATGAAGAAACAAGGCATTAGAAAATCACACTTTCCATGTCTAAAAATCACACTTTCCAGCCTAAACTAAGTCTATATTCATATTCAAAAGTTTTTGCGTAGAATCCAATTTACCATATAAAAAAAAGCCCCAGCCCAATGTCCTCATATATATTGTATCTAGAGTGAATCAGAAGGCATAGTTTAGAAAAAGAACTTCTCAAATTCAAAGGTGGCCTAAAAAGCTAATCAGTTACTGTTCAAATATACAATTCTAAAGCAACTTTTATATGCTATACAGTACACAGTATATTTATACAGAAATGCTTTCACCATCCAACATAGCTATCTTGGAGTAAAGGAAATAGCGAGGCTGACAACCAGTATCCATCACACCACACAAGAGCAAGGAGAAAGGCCATTTGGAAGGAGAACCCTAAAGGCAAAGCTATTCTTTGATGAAAAGAGCAACAAGATTATTTGTGACCACGCAGCAAAGAGAAGGCTTTTTATCATTTTAACAATTTTCTGCTAAGTTTTTGTTCTTTTCCCACCAGTTTCAACTTATCCTTTGTAAACTTTCCTTAGAAGGTGCATTATCTTTCTGAAGCAGGCAATGGTCCCTTTCTACCCCCCTTTGCTGTATTCAATGTCATTAGACTACAATCAGATCTGGACAAAGGACATTTATCAATGATGTGTGCCATTGTCTGCATTTGGCCACAGTTGTAAACTTGGATTTTCCTACTGACCCCATCTGTAAAGGTTGGCACAGTGATCAGGGTCAGTTTCAAACAGCACTACTGTGATTTTAATGATAAAATTCCCCCAAACAAATGTAAGATTATACATTCCAAATATATAGTTGTATGTAATGATAAAAATGAAGTTATACAGCTCAAAATATTAATGAAACAGGCATTCTCCTCCAGAATGAAGCTGGTGGACAACAGAGACAGCAAGCTATATCACTGAGCTTTATTTCAAACACAAAAATGCCATTGTTGTGGCTCAAGGAGAAGACCCTTTAGGACTTGGTGATAATATTGCTCCTTCCAAACCAATGATCAATGGAGATGATGAAATTTAACAGCTCTGATTTTGAGGCATATTTTTGGTAGTAGTAAGTGTATCCCATAACAATAACAACACTATATAGAGCTTTAAGAATTCCAAAGCACTCAATTAATCCTCACAATGACTATTAGGTAGGAATTATTAATGCTTCCTTCCACTTTACAAATGAGGAAACTGAGATATAGAAAAATTAAGTGACTTGCCCAGGATCACACAATTAGTATGTATCCGAGGCAGGATTCAAACTCTGGTCTTCCTGACTCCAAGTCCTGGCTACTGTGCTATAATGGCCTCCACAAGTTTAAACAACACTTACACCTTTTGTAAATGAAGTGCCAACCCTTCCACTTAGCAGGTCATACTAAGTCTCAGTTTCCCTTGCTCTCTTCCCCTTATTGTAAACACTTTCTAAATATCATCCCTTGACTCTGAAGATTTCAGAGGGAAAAAACCACAGTGTTCTAGAAGTCTCCCCGTAGACAGACTTACTGCTATTGCAGATTTCCACCACTGGGGCAGCAGTACTGGCACCCAAAGCCTTTTGAAAGGTGTTGTGTTGATCTCTTTCCTCTAATCCAACTGTCTAAGTCCTGGCTATGCATACAGGATATGGTGGTAGAAACCAGGAAAACAGATGGCACAGCTAACAATAAAGGACTTCTTTGTAATTGCTGATGAGGAATGGTTTGTTCCTCTCCCCAGCATATTCCCCAGACACAAGCTGATGTGGTATGTATGCTGCACCAAAGAGAATGTCTCAATAACTGCCAATCTGTAGCTGAGTTAAGGAGATGCGGAGACAGCCATGTTCGGGGGTTGGTCTGAATTATTCCAGGAAGCTCAAGCATCACATGCCCTTAACATGAAATCAGAGGTGCCTTGAGGCTATGAATCAGTAGACAAGACAAAATGGGTTATAAGAAGAGAAACAGCACGGTACAGTAGAAAGGACATTTGACTTGAAGTCAGAAGACCTGCTTTTATATCTAGGTTCTAACACTAAGAAGAACCTTTAAGGCCTCAATTTTTTAAACTATAAAATGGAGCTAATAATACTTGTACTATTTTATCTCCTCTTACATGAGATGATGCTCATGAAAGTACTTTCTAGTTGTATAGTACTATTAAAGAATGAGTTTTTTTTTAAATCAGTGTCTTAGAGTATTTGAATATATGCAGAATTCTAGGGACTGTTATAAATTAAAGCTATATATATATACACACACACAGCACTACATTAAATGACAAATATGGAAAGATGACATGTATTTAGGACTAATGAGTGGTCAGAGAAGCTAAGTAAAGACTTCTGTTTTGTGTGGCTATTTTCTATAGGAGATGGTGAAGAGGGAGAATGGGGTTTCTGAGGTCTGTTCTAATTCTGAGATTCTGTGATCTAGATTCATTAGGGCTAACATGCCACTTACCACTGAATAAACCAACACTACATTAGGACATCAGTCACACTACAATGAAGACTAAGACCAGTTATTTACTCTTTTCATACATTTCTTTTAGTTCCTATATGCACTTGGAACCATGACCAACAAAGTACTGTTCATTTCACCAATACCAACTGGCTCAAACAAGGGGCTGATACATGCTGAACCATATGAAAGAAGCATCCTAGAAAAAAAAGTAGCAGCCTGGAGTTGCTTTCTGGAAATTACTTTCATGTACTTTCATGGAGAAAGTTCTGTAATTTAAGCAGGTAAATAAGTTAAAAAAAAATACCTAAAGTAACAATACAAATGAGGAAGGTTTTATCCAGTGCAACTTTTACTAACACTAAATATATGAGAGTTGCCAGACTTTTGGCAGTTTGTCTTGTCTAATTCTATGGGGTGGCTCATAGAAAAGAATATAAAGAAGTTCCTTACATACTTTGGGAAAACATTGCTGTACCAGGAGGTTAAAACATGTGGGTTCCTCTTGAAAGAGAGGTGATGTACTCAAAAGTGCAGTTGGAGAAATTATTTTGGACAAAGCTAATGGAAAAATTTGTTTAGCTTGACTTACATTAGTTCCAAGGCTTTTGTCTTTCTTTCCCTTTTAATGATGGGAGAGTGAGAAGTAGGAAGGAGAGAAGATGGCTTTTTGTCCATTGAAAATTCTTTTGAAAATTTAAAAATAAGGTATGTGGGGCTCCTCCCAGAGTTTTGGTGGGAATGTGCAATTTTCAACAACAAAGGATCAATTAACCAGTCTATAAACATTTATTAAGTGCTCAGTATATGCTAGGTACTGTGCAAAGCACAGGGCATACAATACAAAATAGATAACAAAGTAAAATTAGAAGGAAAGGCTTCCTCTTCCTATAAAAGATAAATGTTTGAGAAAAGTCTTCAAGGAAAGCTAAGAATTCTAAAAGATGTAAGTAAGAGAGAAAACTCCAAGCACAAGGTAGACTGTGAAAAGACAGCATTGTATATAAGGAACATCAAGGAAGTCATTATGGCTGGACCACAGAGGCCATGCAGCCAAGTGATATATTAAAAAGGAAGGGTCCAATTTTTGAAGAGCTTTAAATGCCAAATAGTGGGTTATATTTGATCCTAGAAATAAAAGGGAGTCACTGGAGTTTACAGAGAACAGGAATGAAATGGTCAGACCTGTGCTTTAGGACCATCAACTTGGCACCTCTGTGGAGGATATACCTTCCAATGTCTTGTAATTGAACACTTATCACAAGAAACGATTAACTGGTTTTTTTGCAGCTGGAGGTAGAAGAGAATAGCCGATGTGGTCACCAATGTAAGGGGAATTCTAAATGAAGTAATGGAGAAAGGGAGAAAGAGCTGGAGATGAGAAAGCTCACTGGGGATGGCTGCCTGGGCTATATTCAGATCCCTTGGAATAGGTCTGAGTGAGGGAACAGGTGCAGGTAGCTGTTGGATTCGGCCTACAAACTCAACTCCGACATTTCCTATTGTATGGGTTGGCAACCTAAGACCCCTGGGAATTATCCAGATTGATTAACATTTCCAAATGGCCTAAAGGCTCATCCCAACATTTCCAGTCCAGTAGCAGGGGCCATGTACTGGCCCTAGCTCAGGGCTTGGCTACATCTTTCTAAAGCTTGGTTCTTACCCCTGAATTTCTGGTTCTGTCGCTAGAAGCTAGGACAGCTGGACAAATGGTAGCTCATGGACTGCGGCTAGGAGAACAAATTGGTGGAGGAATTATTTATTTGCTTTTCTACTATAAGTCATGGTGGTCTGGGACCAAGTTTAGCTTGTGTGAGAGTTATCTGATCTTGTATGGAGAAAATGCTGACAAAATTTATTTCACTGGAAGTCAAGTCACCTGGTTTATAGCTGCATAATTACAAGACTCCAATACAATATTACATGATCATAAACAATTCCACCACCCTGGGGTGTCCAGGTGAAATACACAGCTATAGTCAAAAGAGGAAGCATTTTGGTGGTTGGAAAGATCACTGGACTTAGAACCTAGATAAGTCTCTGTCTGCCAATCAGCAACCATGTGATCATGGGCATGTCTGAGCACCTACCTGCATGAGCCTCAGTTTTCTTATATGTAATAATATTAGCTAGAGTTTATATAATGCTTTAAAGTTTGAAAAGCACTTTACAAAAATAATTTTATTCTGATAACAATTTTGGGAGGTAGATGCTTTTATTATCCTCATTTTACAGATCAGGAAACTGAAGTAGAAGCAGAATGACTTGCCAAGTTTCAGAGGCTGGATTTGAACTCAGGTCTTTCTGATTCAAGGTCAAGTACTCTATTTACTTTACCACGACCTGTCCAGAACTACGTGCTTGCATTGCCTATCTCTGGGTTGTGAGGAAAGTACTTTTAATAAAATGGTAAATATTTTTTACATCATTTTCATCAAAAACCTAACCAGTTTCTAATGCACCCTTAGGCCTTTCTTTTCTCTTTAGCTAGAAAGACTATTCCTTGAAGTGATAGGTAATGATTAGAAGTCTTTGATGACTTCAGTTAACTGAAGTATCGCTTGAGTTCACCTTGACTTGAATAGATCCTTACGGAGATTGTTATAGACCTGAAAGAGGGACTGAATAATTTTAGAAAAAGAATTCTCTAGGATATGCTCAAGCTACTACTGTTTTTATGAAGCAAAATGTTAATAACTGATTTTCCACCTGGGCTTTGTAGCAATGTTCTCACAGATTGTGGAATTTTTTTCTCTTGTCTGGGAATACTATGAATTTTAATTCTAAAATGACTTCTCTTAGAGAAATATTCAAAGGTCTGACAGAGAGAAATGATACAATAGGATAGGACAATTCCATAATTCTACTCAAAGCAGAGCAGCTAATCACATCTTGCCTTATTTTAGTGAAAATTTTATCCTTCAAAAGGTAGGGTAAATAAATAAGAGTATATTTCAAAGAGTTCAAAAGAAGGCCAGGTAAGATTCTATGGACTAAAATTCTACAGGGGAAATAAGCCCAAGAGAGATGAGAACATCTCAAAAATGGAATTCTAAAGACCCAGAAGAAACAATCCAGATCGAAAGAAAAGATCTGTTTGTATGCATTAAGAACTCACAAATCCAATTTAGATAAAAAAAAAAGATATGAGAACAAATGATGGAAGCAGGAATAAGTAGCTTAAAGAATACGAAAGCATGTCATTTAAGAATATTGTCAGGCCCATTATAGCTCTGAATGAGCTGAGGCTAGTGAGGAAATCTAAGGACAGCCTCTTTTGGTTAAGAGTTTTTTTTTTTTAAAGCTATATAGGGAGAAAGCAGAGGATCCTCCCCTCCCCCCCAAGAAGTTATTATAGCCCCTTTCAATAATAACTGACAGGACAGAGAAGGTGGGCCACCCTTGGCTTCTGTTTTCTCTGCCAAGGAGAATGATCTTTGGATGAGAAAGAACAGAACTAAACTGTCTAATGGGGAGATTAGTAAGAAGTGTTACTTACCTGTCCAGGATGAATACAAGTTACCTGATTTAGATGAACCATATCCTCCATCAGCACTGAAAGAACCAGAAGATTGCTGAGTCACTGTCAGTGATGTTTGAAAGACAGTGAAGAACATAAGTAATGGAGGATATAAGAGAAGTGTCAGCAATGTACCAGTTTTCAAAAAAAAGGGAAAACAATAGAGTCTGAAAACTATGGGCCAGTGAATTTGACCTCAATTCCTGGGAAAATTCTAGAATGGGTCATTGAAGAGATGGTTAGTGAACAGCTAGAAAAGGAAGCAGTAATTATTATGAAGAACCCAACATAACTTTAATAAGTACAGGTTGAGCTTGGCTAATCTTATTTCTTTTTATGACAGGGTTAATTAATTTGCAGACTGAGGAAATGATATAGACATAATTTATCTAGATTTCAGAAAAGAATTTAATAAAGTATCTCATACTATTCTTACGGAGAAATTGTAAAGATATGGGCTTGACAGTAGTATAATGGTATAATGGTTTCATAACTGTTTAAGTGGGTGGAAAGATTGTGGTAATTGTTGATGGGCTCCTAATGGACTGTTCTATATCACACTGCCACATTATATTGAGCTTAAAGCCCACAAAAAATACCCATTTTCCCCTTTGTAATTGGCCCTGTTCCAATTATATGAATGAATTGGATAAAGCTACAGTTGGTATAATTGTCAAACTTTGTGAAGATGACACAAAGTTGGAAGGGATAGCTTAATACAATGGATGCCAGTCAGGATCCAAAAATATCTCGAAAGCCTAGAACACTGGGCTAAATATAATTAGATGAAATCCAAAAGATAAATATAAAAACTTACACAGGTTAAAAAAATTAGCATCACAAGTGCAAGATTGTTAGACAGCAATTTTTCAGAAAAAAAGACTGGGGATTTTTGTGGGCTCTAAGCAAATTTGATAAACAAAAAAAAATTAAGATATTTGCCATACTAAGAGAAGAGGAGATTCCAGGAATAGGAAGATGATAGTCATTCTGTATTCTGCTTTCATCAGATCACATATGGAATACTGTATTCCATTCTAGGAACCACAATTTAGGAAAGATACTCATAAGGAGGCAATCAGGATGAAGGTAAAGGATTTTGATTCCATGTCATATGGAAATTGGTTTTTAAAAGTGGGAATGGTTAGCCTGGAGAAGAGAAGACTCAGGAAGACATATACCTTCAAGCATTTATGTGGAAGGGGGATTAGACTTGTACTGTTTGGTACTGGATTGCAAACACAAGAGTAATAGGTTGAAAGTGCCAAGAAGTAAATTTCAGCTGGATAAGAACATTTCAATTCTTTAAGAGTAAGAATTTTAAAAAAAATTGGCATGTATCCTCAGTCCTCAGATACTATAAGACTGTTTATTTTCCATTGCTCAGATTAGAATATGCATATCCATCACTGTATACATATGCATGAAAATGGGAAAGAGCACAAATGGATAATGAGTTGTGCCCAGAATTAAACAGGACCAGAAGAGGCTAGATTGTCTTCAGGAAATCAATGCTTTCCATCAAAGTAAAGGCGCTCTCTCTCTCTCTCTCTCTCTGAAAAATTAAAGAATGAATGTCACACAAAGAGCAATGGAGAAGACCATTGCAACTCTTTGGAGAAACTCTGAGGAAACAGGAGTAACATGTCATCAATATGATAGGACGAAGTGAAGAGTTGGTATGGCAAAGGCTAGGGATGGCAGGTAGACAGTGTCCAGTTGGCACCTGTGCAATCTCAGGAGAAAGAGGAAGGCCTTCCCAACATATTGGGTGGCTCCACTTTGATAAACTTGTGCAGGAACAGGGACAAGAGTAGCACAGGAGAAGTTAGCACGAATGGATAGTTTGCAGTCAGTATCATCAAATTGAGAAGGATCATAGATTCATTTGAATTTCTGAGTCAGGAGAAACTTCCTAACAATTAGCACTATACATAAATGTAAAGGGTTCCCTCAGTTATTAGTGGGTTTTCTCTCATTGGATTGCTTCAAACAGTCTGGGTGACCACTTGTCAAATGTGTTGCAATAGCAATTCCTTTTTTTGAAATGGATTAGTTTAAATGACCACTAAGGCCCCTTTCTAATTCTAAAATTCGGTGTCAAATGACATCATTTCATCCTGACTTTTTCGACAGATTGCCCCTTATATCATCCCTATTCTTTGATTTATCTCAATCTCTCCCTGTATACTGGCTGCTTCCCTACTGCTGATAAATCTGTCAATGTCTTCCCCATCTTAATAAAAAAAATCCTTATTTATCCATTCATCCCCACTAACTATTGTCCCGTATCTCTCCTCTCTTATGTGGCTAAACTCCTAGAGAAGACAATAGGTGGCTCCACTACCTTTCCTCTCACTACCTTAACTTTTTACAGTTTGGCTTTCAGTCTCATAATTTAACCAAAACTACTCTCTTCAAAGTTACCAACAATCTCTTACTTTCCAATTTAGTGGTCTTTTTCTCTATTTTTCTTGGGGATCTCATCAGCTTCCATGGATTCAATTATCATCTCTACACTGATGATTCTCAAATCTACTTATTCAGTCCTAATAGCTCTGTTGACCTCTAGTCTTGCATCTCCAATTGCCTTTTTGACATCTTGAACTAGATGTCCTATAGAAATCTTAGACTCAACATGTTCAAAACAACTCATTATCTTTCTCCCCAAAACACCCCATGACTGTTTTGGGTACCACTATCTTCCTAGTCACTCAGGCATACAACCCAAGTGCCGTTCTTGACACCCTCCCCCTATATGAAATCTATTGCTAAGGTCTGTCAATTTCATTTTTGCAACATTTCTCAAAATGACTCTCCCTGAAAATGCCACTACCATGCAGAGGCCCTTCCCACTTTGTGTTTGTACTACTGCAACAGCTTGCTGCTCTTTGATCTCCCAGCTATAAGTCTCTCCCAACTCCAGCCCATCCTCTAAGCAGCCATCAAACTGATCTTCCAGGTCTGGCCATGTCATTCCTCTATTCAATGAACTCTAATGGCTCCCTATAACCTCCTGATCAACTATAAAATCCTCTGGTTGGTGTTCAAAGGTCTTTATAACCTACCACCCCCCGGTATTCTTACACCTTATATTCCACAATGTACTCTGAAATCCAGTGACACTGGCCCCCTTGCTGTTCCTTGAACAGGGCATTCCATTTCCCAACTCCAGGCACTTTCACTGGCTATCCCCATGCCAGTAATGCTTTCCCTCCTCATCTCTGACTCCTGACTTTCCTGGCTTTCTTCAAGTCCCAGCTAAAGTTCCATCTGCTACAGGAAGCCTTTCCTGATCTCTCTGACTTCTAGTACCTCCCCTCTATTGATCATTTCCAATTTATCCTGTCTATAGCTTGTCTGTTACATCGTTGTTTGCATGCTGTCTCCGCCTATTAGACTAAGAGCTCCCTGAGAGCAGGGATTACTCTTCATATCCTTAGTAGAGGGCCTGGCTGGTAGCAGGTACTTAATAAATATTTATTGACTGACTCACGGACATATGAAAGAACAAATCTTTATTAAGTAGTTGCTAAGTGCCAGCCACAGTTCTAGGTGATGGGGACACAAAGACAAAAGAGAAAATATCCCTATGCTCAAGTGCTTACAGTATATTGGAGGAAACAACATGTACACATAACAATAAATACAAAATAAATGTAAGGTAACTTTTGTGAGGGTTGAAAGCTACCAGCAGTTGGGGGAATCAGGAAAGGTCATATGTGGGAGATAGTATTTGAGCTGAATCCTGAAGGAAGCTAGGGATTATAAGAGGTAGAAGTGAGGAAGTATACTACATTAAATTCATATACACAGTTTATTCATTCTCTCTATATCCTCACTTAGTGATCTCATCAGCTCCCAAAGGTTCAATTATCATCCCAATGCAGGTAATTCCCTGACCTATTTATTTAGCTCTGGCTTCTCTCCGGAGTTCCCACATTACCAAGTTCCTATTGGTCATTTTGAACTCAGTGCCTATAGGCATCTAAAATGCAACCCACCAGTGACAGAATATTATCTCCTCCCAGGCCCCTTCCCACTCCCTTCTCTGTTGAAGGGATGACTATCTTTTAGGTTGCCTAGGTTTGCAACCTCAGTGTCATTTCTGACTGTTCTCTTATTCAACCCATAAATAAAATCACTTGACAAATCTTGTAATTTGTTTCTTTCCAAATCTCTCTCATATATCCAGTGGCTCCCTATCACCATCAAGATCAAATATAAAGCTTTGTTTTGGGGTAGCATTTAAAGTTCTTTATAACCTGGCCCCTGCCTAACATTGTAATTTTTATTTTTTATATTCTACTTCCTACAACATAGTCTATAAAAAAGCTATACTCACTGATTTCTCACATGACACACCATCTCCTGCCTCTATACCTTTGCATGGGAATACCCCATGTCAGGAATGCTCTCTCCCCTCATTTGTAAGGGTATGCCCGCCTACTGAGGAAAGGCTAAGCAAATTATAGTATATGAATGTAATATTTTTGTGCCATAAGAAAGGATAAAATTTGCGGTTTCAGAGGAAGCTGGGAAGATACCTATGAACTAATGCTGAACAGAACAATTTATACCATGACAACATTAGGAAGTAAAACATTTTAAAAAGACTCTAACATTCTAATCAGCGTAATGATAAAACATGAGGGTAGATGACTGAAGATGAAAAACATCACCTACCTCTCGCCCTCTGCAGAATCAGTTGTGTTTTTGAACATACTGAATGTTGGAATTTGTTTTAGTAGACTGTGGATATAAGGATTTTATTTGTTCTTTTTCTAATTATCCAATTGGGGGTGCAATGGCAAGGAACGATAATGAATGTCAAAAGAAAAAAAGAAAGAGGAAGGAAGAAAAAAGAATGAGAGGAAGGAAAGAAGGAAGAAAATTTTGGCACTCCAGGAGTAGATGGAAATGAAGCAAGAGAGAAAAAAATGAAATCAATTCTTAAGAGGTTTTTATACCCTAGTAGATAGTTAATTATTAATATGCAAAGCTGAGAAATATGCATGTTTCTTTTCCCCCCATTCAGTAATTGCTAGAGATCTCTCATATTTAACTTTTCTAAAATTATTTTTAGGCTCTTAACTTCTTTATCTGTTCATTAAATTTGTTGATGTCTAAATGGGACACATTAAGACCCATAACTATTATATTATTGCTGTTTATTTTCCCTGCAATTCACTGAACTTTTCCTTCAAGTCCTTAGATACTATGCAATTAGGTAACTATGTCAAGCATTATTTCACTATCTATGGTCTTTAAGTTTTCTGCTTATCTCTTTTAACCATACTTTTTTGAATTTATATGAAGCATAATAAATTTTGCTGGTGTCACATTTTTTTTTTAACACTGTGAACTGTGTTCTGAGCATGTTCCTGACAAACACCACTGTTTTCTGCCTTCTAATCCTTTCTAACGCTCCTTATACTGTTTCTTTTTTTCCTCCCACTTCATTATTTATAAAGAAAGGGCAGAGAAAGAAAGAATCTGATTTACATTAACCCCTCTTTTCTTTACCTAGCTCAGACTCCAATCTTTGACAGTTACATTTTTTTAAAAAATCTTTTGAATCCCTATTTTATGATCCATCTTTGGAGTCTAACTTATTTTGCTTGGAATTATTCTCTCTTCTATTACGCACGTTTCCTCTTGTATTTATATTATACTCCCTTTGTGCTTATATTTTTGTTGGGTTTAATTAGTATTTCTACATGGAGCTTTGTGCCTGTGTGAACCCTCATTTATATGATAAAAGCAAGGTCATTAGATGACCACTCCTCCCACCATGTCTGTATACTTTTTTTTTCATGTACCTCATTTATACGATGTTGTTTCTCCTTCTTCTTTAGTGTATTCCTTTCCCCTCACATTTCTTTCTTCTTTTAAAACAAAAACAATAAAAAAATTCCAGGACAAAACCATGTCTTGACTCTGCATTTGTCTTACTTATCTCCCTCTGTGACCTTTGAGGATATTAGGAATCCTTGTGAGCAGGGACTAAGTTTTATTTTTTCTATTTCTTTGCATCCCTAGTGCTTAGCATGGGCATTTGGCACATAGTAGGTATTTAATAAATGCTTGTTGACTTGTCTCTTCTGTCCCTATCAAAATGTAAATAATTGATAATCATGTAGAGCCTTCAAACTGCTCAAACTTATTTACTTTTCTAGATTTCTCTTGTACCCAGAGTTTGCATTTCAGATTGTCTCCAGATCTGATCTTTTCTATCAGATCAGAAATGCCTGGAATTCCCCAGTTTCATTAAAGGGACATTTATCTCTTCTACTCCACTCCCCCCACCCCTGCCCCAATAGGATTATATTCAGTTATGTAAGGTAACTTGTTCTTGTTTTTTTATGCCTTTATCTAGGGTCTTAGAATAATGTATTCCAATATTTTCTTTCCCTTGAGTCATTTGCTATGAAGTCTTATATAATACTGACCATTTCTTTATTTCTTGGTTCCTTTCTACTTGAACTCTTTGTTCCTGGCTACCTGTATCTATTAATATTAGTATTATCATTAACATGGAAACTCTGAATTTCAGTCAAGATATTTATGGTTTCTTTTAGGAATCAAATAACAGGTTCTTTTTATTTTTTTTCCCCCACTGAGTCTAGTAGACTGGGCAGTTTTCTTTTATAAGTTCTCGAAATTTGGTTTTTAGATTTTTTTGTTTGGTCATGTTATTTAGGGAGTCCAATGATTCTTAAATTCTCTTTCCTTGACCTATTTTCTGGGACATTTGTTCTGGATAGAAGATAACTTACCTTTTCAATTTTTTCAATCATTTGACTTTTTTTCTAATATTTCTTGCTGTGGTATTGAACTGTTCGTTTCATTCTATCTTTTCAGGGAATTCACTGCCTGAGTTAAGATTTTCTACCTTCTATTCTTAGCTAGCTATTTTCATTTTCATTTTTACTCCTAAACCCTCATTTCATTAGAAAATTTCACTTTTTGTCTCTTTCTTCCTTTATTCTAGCCATTTTTATCTTTGTGGCCATCCATTTATTTCTCCAAGGGCCTCCATCCAGGTGTTGTGGGATTATACTCTTCTTCTGAGTTTACTTCTTGGGCATAGTAATTTTTTGGTTATTTTTGGTGATTGCTTCTGTTTATTCATATTTTCAGTCTCAATTATTGGTTTGCAATTTTGTTCTTAGTACAATTCCCTTCTGTCTTTTGGATGGGTTGAGTAGGGCTTGTTTTTGTCTTTTCTCACTTGTAGTCGATGTTGCTGCAGTTGCTGCTGATGATCTAGATGGGGGAGCTGGTATGAGGCTGTACAATAACCCTCAGTCCCTGGTTTCTGTTTCAATTATCTGTGGGTTTGGGATGGCTAGGTGGCACAGTGAATAGAGCACTGGTCCTGGAGTCAGGAGGAACTGAGTTAAAATCCGGCCTTAGACACTTACTAGCCGTGTGACCTTGGACAAGTCACTTCACCCCAACTGCCCTGCCTTCCCCCTCCAAAAAGCAAAAAAAAAAAAAAAATCTGTGGGTTCACTCCACTGTGGATTCTAGCCTCAGCTATATTCTGTCTTCTTTCTCTTTGCACAATCCCCAATTGTGAGTTGGTTCACTTCCTATTATAGCTCTCAAAGGCTCAATTGGGGTGCTAAAGATCATGTGATAAGGCTTCCTGCAGAGCCCTCTTAGTGTTATTAGTCAGATGCTGAGTTAGCCCTGATTCCTGCTATAGTACCTCATTCTCCAAAGAATGTATACTCAGGTCTAATATTCCCATGATGTATGGGATCTGGGTCTGTCACTGCTCTTGTTTTGACAGGCCAGGGTGGAGATCTGACTTCAAGTCCCCATTACTGATGTGCATAATGGTTTCTGAAGTGCTGCTCAGTGCAATGGTTGGCAACTTCAGATAAAATTATGAGAGCTTGTACTGATATTACTGGTGAGCCTCCTTTCCCTGGCTTGGATAAGGTCTGGGTATCTTTTTTTGTTTTCTAGTTCTACAGTAGAGGAATTTATTTCTAATTTTTCTCAGTTTTCTTTATTATTAATCTTTCTTAGGTACTTTTAGTTACTGGGATTTATACATGAGAACTAGACTTCTCTACTACATTTCATGGCACCACCTTAACTTGAAATTTCACCAACTCAGACTTTTTTTTCAAAGAAAATAACAATATGACAATTGTTTGAAATTTCAGTATTTTATATAATTTGGAAAAATTGAAAAAGGCATTTTTAACAACTCTTTCTATGAGATGACTATAGTTCTTATTAGGGCAAGATAATTCAAAGAAAGAAGAACATAAACCAGTTTCTCTAATAAATATTAAATAACACATATTAAAATTATACCAGAAATGCAGGGTTTGTTAAGTAGTAGAAAAAACAGAAACATGATATACCATATTTGTAACAAAAACAATAAAAATCATATTACTTTGTTTGAGGAAAAAAAGCTTTTACAAAATACATTTTATGCTTTAAAAAAACTTCTAAAAACAGAAGAATAAATGAACCTTTCTATTAATAACTAAGAACTGGAATTATTAAAAAAAGAAAAATACTAGGGAAAACCTTTACAGTAAGATTAGGAGATAAGAAAGCATGTCCAATGGCAACATTAGAAATGCTAGCTACTGCAACAAGATAAAGAAATTGAGGAAAATAGCACAGGCAAAGTACAAATAAAATTTTTACTCTGCTTTGATAACTTGCTGGAAAATCTCTAGAGACAACTAAAAATTCAAATAATAAATAACTTTAATCAAGTGGCTGGATATAAAACAACTCATAAAACACCAACAAAACCAATAGGAAGGGACAGGAAAAGAAATTACATCCACATGACTAAATAATTTACAAAATATCTGAGAGTCCAGTTACCAAGAAACATACAGGAATTATATGAATACAACTAAAATATTCATTAGAGAAATAATAAAGATGAATTGGAGATATATTAATTCCTCATGATTGGGCCATGATAACAGTAAAAGATAACAATGCTATCTAAATTCATCTACAGATTCAGTGCGATATCAATTAAACTACTGAATATTGATTTTATAGAACTAGAAAAATTAAGAAAAAATTCATCTGGAGAAACCAAGAATCTTATGGGAAATAATGAAAAAAGGTAAAAAGGAAGGGTTCTAGCACTATCAGATCTCAAGCTATACTATAAAGCAATAATGATAAAAATGATTTATTTATGGTTAAAAAACAGAAAGGTTGATAAGTGTCCAATTATGTCCGTGACCCAGAAATAAATAAACATGGTTGCATAGAGTTCAATATACCCAAGGATGTAATCTATTAGGGTGATTCCCTATTTGACAAAAGTTGCTGAAAAAGCTGGAAAGCAATCTGAAAGAATTTAAGTTTAGGTCAAATGTGATCAAAATATAAAAAGTCACAAGATAAATGAAATAGAGGAGAGAGGAAAGGATTATCTTTCATAAATATGGAGAGGAAGAGTTTTGATCAAATAAGGGATATGTAATAGTTATGATCACAAATGATAAAATGCACAATTTCAATTACATTAAATAAAGATCTTTTCCATGAACAAAAAATCAATGCAGTTAGAATCAGAGAGAAATAGCTGGGGAAAATTCTTTGTAGTAAGTTTTTCTGATATAAGTCTGGCTAGCCAAGACATATATTAAAAATGACTCAAATATATAAGAAGAAGAACAACTTCTCAAGAGATAAATGATAAAAGGATATGAATAGACAGCTTTCAAAATATCAATGACCATATAAAAATGCTCCAAATTATGAATCATTAGATAAATTCAAATTAAAGTAACTCTTAGGTCTCACCTCACATTCATCAGATTGGCAAAAATTATTGGGGGGTACAAGTATACTAATTATACTAATGCTGGAGGATTTGTAAATTGGTTCAGTCATTTTAGAAAGCAATTTGGCCCTAAAAAATCACTAAACTATGCATAACCTTTGGCCCACCATATTAGGTCTATACCCATAGATCCTGAAGGTGTTAAGGAGCTGAAGTTTATTGAGTAGAAGAGTAATTCTGGCAGTTGAGTGGATAATAGATGGGAAGTAGGAAGAGACTTTAGGCAGTAAGACTAACCTGAAGGTTACTACAATAGTCCAGGTGTAAGATGATGAGGGTCTGCACTGGGGTGGAGGAAGTGTCAGAAGAGATGTGTGTGTGTAAACATGAAAGATGTTGTGAAGGTAGAAACAAGACTTGGCAACAGACTGGATATGTGGAATGAATGAGTGAAGAGTCAAGAATGACCTTGGGTTTGCCAGCTTAGTTGACTGGAAGGAAATGAAATCCATTTATTACAATAAAAAATAACAAAATGCATTAAGGTCCAGAATGATAATATGAAGGCATTCCCAATTTTATGTTGCAAAGAATATAAGCCAGTGGGCTCTGTAATCTTTGGGGTAAACTTATTTTGGTATGCTGTTACCTCTGTAGTCTTATGGATTACTCATTTTAATTGATTCAATTTAAACATATTCCTTCTTGAATCAATGCCTCTGTCATATTCAACCACAGGGAACAATGCACTCTTTTATATTTGTTTACTTAACCTTTCTCAGAAAACTCAAAATTGCTTGAAACTTTCTCATTTTCTGAGATAAGAAAATGCATATTTGATCTTAGTTTACTAATACAGAGATTCAAAATCAAGAAGTAAAATGACTTAATTGTTCTATGCTCACACTGTCCATGTATTAAATTTGATACCAAGAAAATAAACATATTAGTTTTTCTGATTTGATAGATGTACAGAGAATAAAAACTTCATCTTAGTTGAAGTATGTTTTCTTCTCAGACATATGTGTATGTATATGTTTATGTATTTGTAATGGTAATGGGAATTTGAAGATCTTCCCTGCCCCTTGTATTGGCAAGCTAACAGGTAGCTAGTACTTAGTTTCATGTCATAACTGTGTCAAGTATTAAGACCCAGAACTTGTGAATCCCACAGTGGGATGGACTTTTTGACATAACAGGAATGGGTAGAACAGGGAGGAGCTAATACCGTTTATAAGGAAAAGCCCAAGCTGCGAGAGGACAGAACTTCTGGGAGCAAGCATCTGGAGGCTGGGCTGCTACTGCTGGAGAGAGAAGAGAACTGAGGACTGAACTGAGATCTGAGAAGAGAGGAGAACTGGGAGGAGGCATGGCTGTGGTGTCGATACTTTGTCTGTTTTGATGTTACTTTGTCAGACGCATCTGCTAATAGAGGATGGTACTCTTGTTACAGAAGCCCTGGGACCTTGCTGCTGGTTCAGAAGCCCTGAAAGAGGATTTTCTTGTATGTTTACAGAAATCCTGGAGGAGGGTCTTGCTGATGATTTCAGAGGTCCTGGGACTATACTAATCATTTGTGTTGATTCCTCAGACCTTGTTGTTGGGTCTATGTTGATTTCACAGGCAGAAAGTGAATTAATGAGGATGCCTGCAATGTGCATGGATGTTATTGTGGCTTTGTTAAGCCTTGTCTTCCCAGGAACAGAAACTGTGAAGGACTTGAGGTGGACCAGACACTGTGGGCTTTGATATGGAACAGGAACTGCACAAGAAGCTGGACAAAGAACGGAGAGCTGTCTGCCTTTGAACCCAGGCGGCAGTTGGACAGATTTGGGCAGGAGCTGGGACCATGGAAGAGGAACCATGGAAGCTGAGAGCCTGCCTCAAGTCAAGATGAAAAGACCTCCCCTTGGGTATTTAATGCAAACTGAGAAAATCATGATTTACTGTGGCCTAGGGGTGGAGAACTCTGACCTTTATATTTAGATGATTGAGTTAAGGACTTCTCCAATTAAGAAGAAAGAAGACTTTTTGATTGAAGAGATTAAGACAATGTGACTTAGGGTTGGAGAATTTTGACCTTTGTATTTTGTGTCAATTAAGAATCCTTAATCCTCCTTAAGGATGACTGAATTAAGGATTTACCAAATGACTGTATTACTAAATGAATGTTATCTTTTGCTTAAAACTATGTGACCACTTTGGTGAAAACCATGTGGCCATTTTAGTGACAAGTTAAAATATTGTTAATGCTGTACTTTGATTTCTGCGAATATTTTGCCTTAATTTGTTACTGAATAAATAGAGAGTTGGCTATACTGTGTAATCAGAATCTTGGGTCTGTTCACAGCAGCAGTCCTCTGGAAAGCTGCATGTGTGTGGCTTTATAGTATTATAAAACTATGTGTGTATATTTGTGAAATTTTTGAGAAAATGACTCAATCTCTCCCATGTGTTTTCCATCTTCTCTCCATACAAACACCTCCCCTTCCCAAGAGGTAGGGAATCTCTATTTTATCCTTACACCTGGTAGAAGAGGTGCTGAGTTAGCTTCATGTGGCCTGTGGTTACTGGAGTCATTTGTAATTTTGGAACAAAAGGAAAAAAATGGGTTTGTGATCCCATTGACTTGGATGTTCTTTCCAAAGATTTGATAGCAACTCATGCATTCCTGTTAATTTTATGTCACATTGGGTGGCCTTCCTTGCTTTTTCTTGACACTGTGAATATACCAGTGGAGCCATTTGGGCTGTTTGTCTGTCATCACTGATAGCATGAGATAATCATACACTTTATTTTTTTGAGCTATTGGGGTTAAGTAACTTGCTCAAGGTTACACGGCCAGTTATATTTCTGGGTGTGGTGCTGAGTGTCTGAGCCTGGGATTCAATCTCCAGGTCATCCCAACACTGGAGCCGGTGCTCTTACTCCCTGTGCTACCTGGCCGCCCCTATACAATTTCTTAATGAGATTTTTTGTTTTTGTTCTTCAAAGTTCCTCTTTGGTTATATACTGCAAAGTGATGACATCCATCATGAACTTCTTCATTGTCCTCTGTGTGATAGTCATTTTCAATTCTTAGGTAACTGCTGGAATTCTTGTTTTACAACCACATAGCAATACCAGTTTAATTTATTTTTAGACAGTTTATTGTCTGTGGGAGGAGTTTTGGGTCACTAAAGAAGCTCTGAGATTTCCTAAAGGAAATCCAGGCCATTATTCTTCTCATGTTCAATTCTGGGGCCCAACTTATTATCCATTATAGTACCCATTGTAACGTCTGTTTCATGTAGACATACTTAGGGACAAACTCTCTATGTTACGTATCCAGCTCCTGGGCAACAGGAATTCTTTATCTGTTTGTTCTTTGTTTGTTCTCTCCCATGTGGAGAGTCAAGTCAAACTCATCTGAGTTATAGATCTCTTCTTAGAGGTTCTGTAACATTCTGAGGCTTGATGAAACAAACACAGTATGATCCAACTGAAGGATCTCACTGTTCATAAGAATTTCCTCTTTTTCTTTAAAAAAAATTTTAATGAATATTTTTTTCTTCCAAATCCTCCCAATTGAACAATTAAAAAATACCTTGTAACAAATATGAAATAAAAGTGAATTCCCATAATGGTCATGTCCAAAGATATATGTTTCATTCTATATCTTGAGTCTATCACCCCTCTGAAGGAATACCTCTTCAATATATTGGATCTCTTGCATTATAGTGGTGAAAATCTTTGTCAATCATACTTCCTGTTTTATGTTTCATCTAATATTTATGATCAGAGTCATCGAAGAAGGTAATTTTGGTTGTTATTTCTTTCAGGGAATCTTGAAAAATATGATATATAGATGGGAGGTTCCTTCTGGGGAGTCTTTAATGTATCATTTTTGTTTAATGAATGAAATGCTTTTTCATAATCAACAAATATTAAATACATGAGTACCTTGCATTCTATGGTCATTATGGGAACTTACTTTGATTTCCCATGCATATTTGTTACAAGGTCTCTTGTTATTTTAAATTGTTATTCAATTGGGAGAAGAGAAAATAAAAATGTCTTTTCATCAATTTTTTTTTAAAGAAAAAAGGGGTATTCATTGTGGATAGTGAAGTTCTCCAGATTGACCATATTTCAATGAATTTCAAAACTATAATGCTAAAGATGTATATGGTCCATTCATTATGGAATTTTTTTCTTAATTTTTTTTTCAATAAACAAAAATCTATTTTCTCTCCTTTCCATCTTCACTCACTCACTGGGGAAAAAATAAAAACAAAAGCCACTTAGTAGCAAATATATATTATCAAGCAAAACTAATCCACGCTGGCCATATTAAAAAAATGTATTAATATGCATCCTGAGTTTATCATCTCTCTCCTTTAGAAGGTGGGGAACATGTTTAATCATGGGTCCTCAGGAATAGTTGGTCATTGGTTGATTAGAGTTAAGTCTTTCAAAGTTGTTTGTCTTTATATCCACTGTAGAATATCAATTATGAAAGCATGCTTATTCTCTACTAATAATCTCATAGGTAAATTTAACAGGAAACTACCACATAAGGTTTCTGGGATACTAAATATCCCTAGGGCCTGCTAAAGCATAACAGCAATAACAAGGTAAGGTATTTCCTACTCTTTCTAAGCAGGCCTGGGAAGGTCAGTGAGGGTATTCAAGACTGGCTTAGAGATATTTGACATTTTCCAGGCAACCCTTTAAGAGACCAAGCAAAATACCTTTTGTAAGTTACATAATTAGATGGAGTCCCTATTTCTTCTAAATATCCTACTGGTTGGAATAACAAGCAAAAGTTGAGTGTGGGAAGCAGAGCAGTAGGAAGTGGACCTTAGAATGAGGGGATTCATTTAGATGGCTACTAGGGGTTTGTTTATTTTAAATTGTATATTTTTCTCCACTGGTGACTTTTTCTTTCATACCCTCCTAGTACTTTTTCATACTTTTGCAAAGAAGAAAATATACAATTATAAAACCTAATGTACTTGGGTGCATGGTGAAACAGGTATGCTTATACATTGTTGGTGACACTATAAATTGATTTAATCTTCATGGAGAACAATCTGGTAATGTGAAATGAATCTAAGCCAGTAAGTTCACTTTGTGACCACGTAAAAAAGTAATAATGAAAAAGAAAAACAGTATATAGAGATTTTCATAGCAATGTTATAGATAAAGAAAACCAAAATTGGAAATGACCCAAATGGTCTACAAAACAATCTAAGTAACATAACAGGTTAATTAAATATAACCATATAGACTATGTCGAGGTATAGAAATTTTATATGAAATGTTACATGAAAAACTGAAAATAAAATAATTGTTCACACTAATTTATAACTATGGAAAGATATATGAATTAACAAAGATTGGAAGATAGAAAAGGTCAGTGAGGTGATCTAAGTTCTGAGAGGGTGTATAACCTTTTTAAGTTGGCCCCTTGTAGACTAAGAGACCTTTTGAAAATCTAACAAGACCTCTATTTCCTTTAAAAATAGACGGTCATGAGACAGTATAGGCCTTGTGATAAAACAGGTAAAATAGCTACATGTGGGAAAGCAGAGTGGTAGGAAGTGGAACTCGGAGGACTCATTAAGATGGGTACTGTGAATCTGTTCAATGTAAATATGGATTTTTCTACATTTGTGATGTTTGCCTATATCCTTCTGGAACTTTCTGGAATGATGCTTTATATTTTCTATATGCTGAGAAATGTATTTTGGACTACATAATTACTACTAAGTGCTTACAGAATATGAAATACTGAAAAGTTAGTTACTGTGCTTTCCCATTTTTTAAAAAAGATCTTTTCTCATATTGAAGAAGCTGAAAAAGATGAGGACCAGTTCTTTCCTAAGTATGTCATTTGGGGGTTCATTTCCCTACTCGGTTTCTCTACTCATTTCCCTACTCTCTATATAATCACTTTCAGGAAAATGACCCTGTGAAACACTTATTCTTTCTATCACTTGACTTGAGCCAATTTAGAACCTAATTATGGAAGGTCTATTTTAGAGCGAGTTTGGCAGTCACTAGATAGAAAAATCTTCAAGGTAAATGCAGAAAAAAAAAAAACCCACTTAGTCCGTCTGGTCTCCACTGCTAATGCCCTAGCCTTTTCTTTGTTCACCTTCTCAGTAATGGAACAAGAAGTAATAACAGCCATAGTCACATGTTCACACAAATGACTGTTACCATGAATATGAAATATCATTAAATTTTTTTCTTTTTGAAATAAATTCTTTAAATTATTCCAAATGAAATTTGGTTGAATATCATTTCTAAAAGCTGATTTGGAAAAAAAAAATTGTTGGCAACTGATGATCATTCCTGGATAGTTGCTGAATAGTTCCTTATGACCATGAAGAACACTTGAAGAAGCAGGATTGTTTTGCTTCATTCAGAGTGCAAAACTTAGGATGAATGTGTGGAAGTTATACAGAGACAGGTTTTAGTTCATTATAAGGAAAAATTTTCTAGAAATTTCAGATGTCCCAAAATGAAATGGGATATTTCAATGGGTAACTTTTTCATTACTTCATATGAAATTGGGATGATGACTTGTCAAGATACTGTAGGGGAGATTCTTGTTTCAGGTATGGGTTGAACTACAGTATGACTTTAAAAATCTATTACAGCTCAAAGGGTCTATAATTCTTCATAGGCAATGTAAAATGGCATGGCAACTTTCCTAACTAAAAAGAACATTTCAGATTTTTTAAAACCTTCAGTTCTTTCAGAAGACTAAATGAAATGTCCTCATGAGACTCCATTCTAATGTAAGTATCTCAGCTTCCTTATCTGTAAAACAGAAGTATTAGACTAATAAGTTCTAAGATCCTATGATCTTAGGTCTACTGTTAGTCCATATTGTTTATATATGTTATCAGTAATACCATAAACAAAGTCAGTATCCAAAGAATAACTTTGTGAAACAATTTCTTCTCTGAAACTCCTATTTTTACAGAGCTTTGGCCCCATCCTTTTAACCATGAATGAAGTTTTAGATTCTTGTTCTCCCTAATCATATTTCCTTGCCAATACATCAACAAGATAATTGCTAAGAGGATTACTATATTATTATATATTAAGCTAACTTCCACCTGCTTTTCAGGCACACGTAACAATCAGAATAACCCTTCTAAAACAATTTTTTATCATGTTGATTTTCAAGAACATAGAGAGGCAAATATAACTTGTCATATAAAACTGCTCTATACCTCCCTTTTCAAAGTTCTAAGTCTGTACTATTCAGATGTAATAGAGTTCTTCCAATCATACTTCTACTCTATTTTTGTTGCTGTGGACTCTAAGAAGGAAATAAAAAGACAGCTCTTTTGCCATTAAATTTATATTTTACTGGAGATGGACAATACATAAAAGACTAAAAACTTTCAAGGTTATAAATTAGTACAAATTAATATATAACACAAAAAATTAAAAGGAAGAACAAATAAGCAATTGCAACAATGGTAGGGTCTAAAGGAAGTTTGTTGAGGAATTTTAAGAAGTGAGGTTGCTGAAATTGGGTGAAGGGTCTTAAAAGTCAGACAGATGATGCTGGAGTTCTTGTCAATCTGCAATGGAGACATTCTGAAGTGGGAGGAGTGGAAGGGAAGAATTTAATTTATTAAATGCCTATAGTGCGCAAGGCTCACTCAAGTCTCACTTTACAAATATTATCTCATTTGACCTCCACAAAGAGGCTGTGAGGTAGGTTCTAGTGGTATCCCCATTTTACAGATGAGAAAAGTGAGGCAGACAGAGGTTAAGTGACTTGACCAGAATCCCACAGCCAGGAAGCATGTGAAGCTTCATTTGGCTTCTGGATTTCAGACCCACTGCTCTATCCACTGTGCCACCACACAGTTCTCTTTTACAAATATGCTACAGAGCTAGAATAAATCACTGCACTTTTATATGGCCTGTTTCTTTCTTTTTATATGTGAAGCAGGATGGTTGGTAGAATATGCCAAAGTCCTCTAATAACATATAATTTGTGCACTATCCATAAATAATGACTTGAATTGAGTATTACTCTCCTAAGACATGAGATGAAGAAGCTGTCATTAAGTATCAAAACGTCCCAGGATAATCGGAGAAACAGAAATCCTGCACTTTAAAGGACAGATGGTCCATTAGACAGAAAAAATATTGAAAACAGGAGAGTTCTCAATTGGAATTCCACCTCTGACATTCAGTACCTACATAACCATGGGCAAACCACCTAGCTCTGCAACTCAGTTTCCTCATTCAAAAATTGGGATGATGTTAACAAATAACAGGGCTGTCATATGGAAAAAATGCTATAATGAATTTTATAAATATTAAAATGCTATGTAAATGTCATTATTGCAAATAAAAATCTTGAGGAGAAAAGACTCTATACAAAAGAATGTATTATCAAGTACTAAATTGTAGTACAAATTATAGTTTCAAGAAATGCAGATGATTATCAAATGTATATCTCCACCTCTGAATTTTCTTTTAACCAGTACTGTCAACTGACTATAGTTATCAACCCCAAATGTAAATACCAGCACCACAAATACGACATGTTCCAAATAGTATTTTATCATTTTTATCCCTAAAATGCTATTTCTGGCTTTAAAGATTTCTCACGTGGGAAATCTTGGCATTATTTTTGACTTTTCCTACTCCTTTATCTCTTATATCACTGCTCCTCTGCTTTTTTCCTTCATTTTTCTTAAACCAAGCTTACCATATGTCCTTTCAATTTTGCTTTCCCAACATTTCTGTCGATGATGACCATCCTATTTGAAAAACTGCAATAGCCTCTTGATAGGTCATCTTTCATTCTCTCATCTAATACGTCCTTCACACACCTGCTAAACTTTTCTTCTACATGCTTATATCTGGTCACATGTCTCCTACTGTCACCTATGGTTCTACTCAATTTGGTACCATACTAGCTTTGTGTCACATTATTTATTCTCCTATACTTTATACCTCAGACAAACAGTCCTTAAGACAAGCCCTCTGGCTTCCTACAGCAGTTCCCTTGTGCAAATTGTTCTCTATGCCTGGAATAGTTTTCTCTTCTTTTTTTCTATGTATTGAATTTCTCCCTCATTTTCCTAGCTTTGTGCCATATTATTTTTCTCCTCTTTATGCTCTAGATAAATACTGTTTCTTATTCCTAGAATATTTTCCCTTTTTTTGCCTACTGAATTACTACTCCGATTCTTATATAGTCCTACTCAAATCCCTGAACCTCTCCTCCCTGTCTCCCCACCTACCCCATGTCACATTGTGCTCTTTTAAAATTTATGTTTGCACTTGTCGAATTTAATTATCATATAATGTCATACATAATCATTGTTGTTGTTTAGTTGTGCCTGACTCTTTGTGAAACCATTTGGGGTTTTCTTGGCAAAGATACTACAGTAGTTTACCATTTCCTTCACCAGATCATTTTACAGATGAGGAACTAAGGCATACAAGGGCTAAGCAACTTACCTAGGGTCACATTACCTGTAAGTGTCTAAGGCCAGATTTGAACTCAGGAAGATGAGTCTTTCTGACTTCAGGTCTGGTACACTATCTACTGTGCCACCTACCTACCCAACATCATCCTTACCTGTATCTCTGTCATATCTCAAATTGATTACAAACTATTAAGATAGGAATTTTGTTTTAGTTGAACTGTCTATCTTCCTCTTCACTCATTCTTTGTATGCAGCAGGTATTTAAAAATGCTGATTTACTGATTGTATTCAATATTATAGGACTTGAGAGAGAGAAGAGATCAATGTAGGCTAAAGAGTTCAGCCTTGAAAGAATCTGGATAGATAGTAAAAAGGTGGAGGTGATGGGAGACATTCCAGAGGGAATGAATAAAGTGGAAAAGAACAAATCATAAATGAGATTGGAAAGAAGACAAATCTTGAATAAAACAGAAACTTTGTTTCTGGGAATAGGAAAAGGCTGGATAAGTATGGTGGATACCATTTATGGAGGACTTAGAGAGCAAGAATGAGGAGTTTGCTTTTAATCTGAAACACTATAAATCTGGAAGTATGGCAATGACATGAGCATAGGGATTTGTAGCAATATTAATGTGGAAACAACATTTAGAATGGACAAGAGAGCAAGAACTGGGGACTTAGAAAAAGATAGAAGTATTTCATAATTTAATGAAATGGCAGGAAAATCTAGGGGAAAGCCAGTGATAGATAAATTAAATCTTAAAGACTTTCTAAAGTACAAGTGTTTCTTTAGCCCATATCTGTCTTTTATCTTTATAAAATTACTTGGACCATTTTTATCAATATTTAACCAGTGTAAAGCAATTAATTTAAACAGTCAAATATAGAACATGGAAAAACTTAAATTTGTTCAATATGTTTTACAGTTGGAGATGTAATATATAAGGAATCTGGGGAAATCTGGGGATAAATAAATATTCCTCCTAGGCTCATAGACTTGGAGCTAGAATGGTCCTGAGAGGCCATCCAGTCCAACACCCTCATTGTACAGATCAGGAGTTAGCTTAGAGGCTAGATGACTTGCCTATGATTATTCAGCTAGTACCTCTCAGAGGTAGGACTTGAAATCGAGTCTTCTTGTTGTGAAGGCCAACATTTGATCCAGGATTCCATGCTGACTTTGAGGATTTTAATCTCATTCAGGTAGCTAGAATTTTTCTTCTGGTTCTTATAATATGAAAGTATTAATGAACAGAAAATTTTTTAAAATTTATTTCCTCATTTTAAATTAAGGTGAAAACCATTATGCTGAGTTAGTAGTCTCTATGACAATGTTCACACCACTTTATAATTATATGATAAATGTAATCTCCTGTTAACAGAAATAGTTATGAAACCTTAAATGTTTATAAAATTTATGCTATATAAGCTTAAAAACTACTCTCCAAACTTTCCAAAATATCTCCTCCTTCCAATTTACCTTTTGTCTAATGAATGCTTAAAAGCTGAAACATGGGAAGCACTGGCATTATTAATAATTTAATAAGAAAAATTGATGTAATGACTTAAAAAAACATTTTCACTCTAGATTTGTATAACTTCAGAGATGCTCTGAATATATGTTTTGTTTAGATTCATTCCATGCTGAACTTCCTAACAGAAAAAAAAAGAAGCAAACTAATTGAATGATTAGTTTGGAAAATAATCATTAATAAGTATTTTTTTTTTGCTTGACCACTATGTATAGGGCAAGTTTAAATAAGGGATGATGACTTTTTATGTCCAATGTGATATTACATAATACTACTTCCTTTTCTGACAGGGTTATTAAACTGGTAGATTACAAGAACGCTATATAGTTTGCTTAAATTTCAGCAAAGTATGTGATAAGTACCTCATGTTTTCATTGTGAAAAGGATGGATAAATATGGGGGGAAAAGATTGTACAACTGGTTGGATGGCCAGACTCATAGAGTATTCATTAATGGTTCCATGTCCCCTTGGAAGGGGTCTCCAGCAGAGAGTTCTGGGAATCTGTGCTTAGGTTTGTTAACCAGCAGTTTAACATCTCTAGCAGTGATATGGATAAAAGGATGGATGGTATTCTTATAAAATTTGCAGATGATACAATACCAGGGGAGACAGGATTGTCATCATGCTCAATAACAGTCAAAAGTGCAACAGAAGCTCTTTTAGGACAGGGACAGTTTCATTTTTGCCTTTGCATCCCTAGTGCCTTATAGAGCACTTGTCATATAGCATATACCTAATAAATGCTTGTTATATGAGGGGATCCAAAAATACCTTGACAGATTAAAAAATTGGGTTGAAAGTAATAAGATGAAATTTGGTAAAGATAAATGCAAAGTCTTATACTTGGGTCCAAGAAATCAACTTCCCAAGTATAAGACAGAGGAGACATGACTAGACATGAATTTAGCAGTTCATCTAAAAAAAGATATAGGGGTTTTAGGGAACCACAGGCTCAACATAAGTTAACTATATGATAGCATAGCCAAAAAAGCTAATGCAACTTGGGCTTCATTTGAGAGGTATAATTTCTAGGTATATAAATGTTGACAGTCCTGTTGTACTCTATTGTTATTGGACTATATCTGGAATACTGTTTTTGCTTTGGGTATCACATTTTAGCAAAGACATTGAAAAACAAGGAGGGCAAACGATATGGTGAAGGGTCTCAAGTTCATGCTATTTGGGTGAAGGAATTGGGAAGAAGAGAAAGCTGATGGGGTAGCAATAATTATTGTTTTCAAGTACTTGAAAGGCTATCATATCCAAAAAGGATTTGTTCTGTTTTGCCCCAGATGGTAGAGTCATAAGCAAAGAATGGAAGGGAAAACTTTCTAAGATTAAGAGTTATTAAAAAATGAAATGGGCTGCCTTAGAAGATAGTGAATTCTCCCTCATTAGAGGTATTTAAGTAAAGGGTGGATGATCACTTGCCATATTCAGTATAGCTGGGATTCTCCTATGATATGGTTTAGGCTAGATGTCAAGGTTCCTTCACATGTTAAAACCCTGTGAAGCTGACTTTGTTTTTTATTGTATGGAGTCATTTTGATATAGTGGAAAAAGCATGGACAAGAATAAAGTTGTTTCTAGTTTTTGTTCTGCTTTGAACTAGCTCAAACAGAACCTAAAAGATCAAAGGCAAGTCATTTCAGTCCTCTAGGCCTTAATTTACCCATCTGTAAAAAATAAGAGAAGTTTGCTAGATGTCTAGTACCTGCCTACTCTAAAATTCTATTCAATTATTTTTTGATCACCTGGAAAAAATGAACTTACAAGGTCTCATTAAAATGAAAAGACAGATGTCCACATTATATAGAATCCAGAAAAACTAGGATTATTAAAACTTTAATTGGAAATATTAACAGGAAGAATGATGGAATAGGTTTGTAACAACTATCCTTTCAATCTAAGAGATCTTTTGGAGGGACTCTGTGTTCTCCTGGGAATAACCTAGATTACAACCCAGTTAAAAGTAGCTAATATATTCAAGACAAGACAGAAATTTGCATGTAGGAAAACATTACTGAAATATTATGGGAAATTAAAGTCCTTTCATCCTGTAGGTTTCTTAGAAGATCCATATGGTTAAATATCAATGAGTTCCAAGTACAATATGTGGAGAATTTATATAAAGATGTAACATATTTCATTTTTCCTTCACTGGTAAATCTAGAGAAGTAGCTAGTGACAGTTATTAGTGAATGTTTTTGTACACTGAGTACAATAATTTTTACCTATGATTTGAATTCCAAGAGTGTTCCTCAGATGTAGAGATACTCAAAATAGCAATTATTCATACTCTAGAAGATGAGAAGAAAAGTCTATGCTCATTACTACGACTTATGTTCTTTTAAATTTTACCCCCTAAAAATTAACATTGGAGTGATTAAGATTAATCTACTTTGTAATCTGACTAGGAGTGGTGAAAAATGCTTTCTCATTGTTATCAGTTTGTCACCAAGAAAATAGGTCTCATCTCACCCTCCTTAAACTAGATGACATGTTTATATAGGTTCAACAAATAAACAGATTTGTGCTCCCTCTGCTGGCTTTTTTCAGATACCTTAAAATAGAAGTGATTAAAATTAAAAAAAAAATTATTGTTGTTGCTGGCATTTTCAGTAGAGTCCAAAAAGAACCTAAAAGAAAGTGTTAGTTCAATTCAATCACCCCTAGAAATTTTGGTTGTAAAACAATTCCTCTCTATGAACTTTAGTTAGTTGAAGTACTTGTAAAGTTCTAAAAATCAGAAATTAGTTATACTTTTAATTCTATAACCAGCATACAATTGGATACTATTGTAGTAATCCTTTAAAATTCATTTATCAACAGATAAAACTGGATGTGTCTTAAGAACTTACTTTTAGTTCAAACAATATTTAGAGGATCCCCCCCTTTCTAAATTGAGATTGATTATTTTTATCTTTTATTTTTCTTAAAAAAAACAAACAAACCAGTAGCTTTCCTAAAGTAAAGATTTACACTATTTATATCCTTTCTGATAATGTCAAGCATTACGCTTTATTTTCCAAATCATTAGCATGCAGAAGAATGACCTCATGGTGAACAGATGCACTTGGATATGGCAGTGATTAGATCAGTCCCTTCAGCAGTCAAGTGTGCCCATTCCAATTAACCCTTTAAAGTACTATCTGTTCCTTCATCTTTCTTAATACAGTGCTTGAAAATTCAAAGGTAGAATTTGCTTTAAGTTAATCTTTTCTAAAAAGTAACTTTAAAGAGGAGCAAATACGTTATTAAAGCAAAATATGGATACTTTATTCTCTGAAAATTAATCTTTTTCTTAAGTAAAGGATGTAAAATACAAGATAAAAATAAGGAAACTTACTTAACTAAAAAGAGTTTACATTTGTATCATAGAATATGCACGAGTAAAAATGACAACTCTTTAATACATTTGTTTAGAAGGACGTGGACTTATTTTGCTTTATGGTGATGTCTATGAAATAGTAAGAATTCTGTTCAACAAAGGTAAAATACATTAGGTGGAGAGTAGGTTAAAATGAAATTTTCTAATTTGAAAAATAAGGCTTTTTCTTCTTGACTTCTGAATTTGCTTAAAAACACTAGAAGACATAATGTATCAGTTGAACAATGAAGTGCTCTACAGTATTATTTCGATGTCCAAATATATTTGATCAGAGAGACATTTTTACTGCCATTTGGCTCTTCAGCAAAAGTTTGCCAAGGTTAGATGAGTGATGGAATGTATGAGGAGCTTGAAGGTGGATATATCTTATGAGGAATGTCAGCTATGGGCATAGGTAACACCCACTTCCGCACTCTGTTGCTGAGAGTTAAAGGATAGGAGGACATCCTCTGAAGAAATGGGGCATAAAGTGATTAGGTGAATATTTTATATTTTCTTGCAGGTATATAGTGTGGATGATAATGCCTAGAATTAAGCATAATTTTAAATTCATGATGAAATTCCCTGCTGTTCTAATGCAAATTTGCAGGAGACCCATCCATTTCTAGAACTGTACATATACATATATACATTGATCATAAGTTTCTGCTTTGAAGATATTGGTGGCAAGAGATAGGGATAAAGAAGTTCTAAGTTCACTCTGTAATCTTAGACTCTTTAGGATCAAGTTTTCCCAGTTGGCTTGCTATTTGGAAGAGAATCAAATATATTTCTTATTATAATGGTCAATTCATTTGGGTTATTTCATTTATTCTAATATAAGGCAAAATATTACTAATAAGAGGAAATTCTTTTCAGTGATAAACTTTATTTTAGAATACTGCAAAGCAAAAGATTTTAAAAGTAGACATGAAAGGAATAAAAACATAATATATGTGGCATGCAGATTATTTTAGAATATGGATTTAAGAATCTGCCTCCATGGTATGCTTTAATTTTCCACTTATATTATATCACAATTACACTTCAGAACAGGTAGTGTTAAAAAATACATAGCTCATTCATTTTAAAGCAATGACAAGAGTAAGAACATCAGTACAGTGAACAGAAACTCTATAATAAAGGTGATATAAAAAGAGTATAGGAATACTTACATCCTAATTTTTATGCAGTGGTAATACTTATATTTATCACAAAATGGAATTTAATTACAAAGCACAGAATCCCCATAAAGCATAAATAAATCAGGAAATCCAATTTGAATGGTGTCATTTTTAAAAGGGGTCTGAGACAAGTATTTTGTTTTGATATCATAGATCTATTTTTTTACTTCTACTTATAATGCTTTCTAAGAAAACCTTTTATGTTCTCCTGGGATTTTCATCTCATCAAGTCATTTTCATAAATTGGATGAAAATACTTTGAAACCTCCATAAAGTGATATTAATGTAAAAATCAAATAATTTTAGATATTTTGTTTTTGTGTCAGTGGTTTCCCGTATTCATCTTCTGACTCCTCATGTAATTTTCTAAATATATAACAACTTTTGAAAGTATTAAATCAACTGAAATACAATAAAATTATAAATAAAATGTTGTCTATTCTTTAAACCTCTGAACATTTCAGTTGAGAGTATTAAAAAAAAAGCAACAGTCATTTATTAAGGGATATAAATGTTCAGTTTTTAGTTACATTTCCAAATTCATATGTTTTAAAATTATATTGTAATTCATATGTTTTAAAATTAGATTGTAAACAGTTCAACTAGAATAAGGGTAAATACAAAGCTACTATACAGAACTGTGCTGAAGAATAAAGTGCCAATGACTGATGAGAAAATGAAAAAGGATGTAAACTAGAACTTGAAAAAAGTATTTGTTAGCTCTGCTGAATACCTTTAATTTTCTTTTACTTAAATGTATAAATGACTTAAAGTGTCTAGCTAAACAGTATGAAACCTTCATTTCCCTTGAAACTGATTTTTTTCCATCTTCGTTTGTTGGCAGAATGTATAAAAGAATTCAATTCACAGCTGTTCTACTTTTTTAATGTAGGAAACATTAATCAAAGCTTTAAGTTATAAGCTTTTCTAATGTTGTTTAGTATTCCAGTTCAACAAAGATCAATAGAGGCCATCCCTGTGTTTCTTGACGCCTCTCCAGGAAGCAGAGGCACGATTATGTAAATAGCACTGGTTCCCCTTTACTTTTGCCAGCTTGCTTATCTCCAAAGCCTTCTGCCTGCTGCTACTGGCTACCAATACGAGCGCATGCATATACCTCTTATCTCCTAACAAAGCTCTGAAAGCACAAGGATTGAAGCCAGTAATGTTAAACAATGATGCATGGCTGATTTTATTTGTAAGTGATTTATTTCACTGAATTTAATTTCTTTCTTCACTGTGGATGTAAGATATTTGTTAACAAGTCAGAGTAAGAGAAATAAAGCCAGTGTTTTGAAACAATTTATACATGTTAGAAATCTATTAGGCACTCTAACAGTTGTGTGTAAAGCAGTCCAAATTAAAGGGGGCTTCTTACGGAGAATTTCAATACACACTAAAATCTTTGTGATGAGTGATTTTTTTCTGTACTGATGTGCAGAAATTACTACCCCAATTAAATACAGTCCTTTAAAACAAAAGCTCATATTAATAACACCAATAACAAGTAGCAGTAGCTTTTTTTTTCAACTTTGGAAATCTAAAAAAAACTATTATGTGAAATAAGGAATAGAGTCACAGAAATTTCTTCAAATGCCAACCAGCTTGATAGATGAAATGGTTCTAAGATAGTTTCCAAACAAGGTTCCATACCAGGTGCTACTGGAGCCTGTAATTTGGCCATATGCATAGAAACCACTCAGGAAAATGTTAGCACACTGCACTGCTGTTATGATTGGTCAAAGGAACACTATCCTTATATTTCTTCTGCATTAATCCCTGACCCTGGTATCTCAGCAGCATAATCCCCATTTAGCATTAGTAGCAACGGCTTCTACTGTGAGGAACTATTTTTCGATAAGTAAGCACTGATTCAGGCATAGCTTTTGAACAACATATTCCCAGCTCAGCAAGAAACCCACACTCCTGAATGAACTGGAGCACATTACTGAGAAAAAGTTCATTAACCTTGCTAGATTCGGAGGTTAACAGGATAGCTGAAGAAAGGAACTGAGTGAACAGCTCTGATGCAAAACAAATTAAAATGAATGTCATCATTCCTTTTGATATTCATTAGTTTATTCAGAGAGAGAATGCCCTTCTTAAATTTGCAAGCATTTATCTGTAAAAAACAGGTGTACATCTGCTGCTCAAATGCTTCTTAGTGTTAAAGAGAAGAATAATGTAGACACTCACCCGTTCCACTGAGGGAGTAACTAGGAGAGGGAGAAAAGACTTGAGCTGCGAAATCCTCGAATGTCATTACTTCTCTGTGATTCTGGATTATTGCTTCAAGATACAGAGCTCGTTCTTCATAACTACAACAATCAGTTAAGGAACAAGTACATGTACCGAACAAAAATACTACTTATTACCAAATACATAAGAATGCTAAAAGTTCATTATTTAAAATCATCTGTGAAACACAAATGTGAAAACATATCTTCTTAATGAAAAAGATCTCTTCCAAATTCTATAGAGCTGTGGGGTAGAAATGACTACCAGGAAGAGCTAAATGTTTTAAGTTGCAACAACATATTGATTTTGTGTTGTTTCTACTGCATTTTGATGGTTGTTTCATCATCAGCCTCATTAATAAAACAAAAAAAACCATTAGTTAAAATTCATATAAATGAAAAAGCACTGAAAATAATGCATTTTAAAATAAGCAAAATATTACAAATTTAGTAGCACTGGCATAGTGTTTATATGCAGTAGAATTTTCATTTTTTCAATGGACAAGAATTTCCTGAAAGTCTTCAGTTTATTTCATATACTTCAAGCACTGTGGAAAATGCATCTTTCTTATAATTAAGAAAATACACATCACTGAGAAAGTCCTAGATCAAGGCAAGATTTTATAAAAATAAACTTCAAATCCAGAAGTGATAGTTAACAAACTATGACCACTAGAAAATAAGACCTTATATGTAGTTCAACCTAGGAAATGCAGGCTACAAAGCAATTAAAAAAAAAGACTATTGCCTTTTAATTAAAACTGCAACTGGGAACACACAGCATTCAAATGTGTAATCAAAAACCAGTCACCAATAAAACTTACAAGCGTAACAAGCTGAAGCAACTTTCCAGCTGTCTTAATAGGACCCCTGCTTGTGGCTGCTTTTCACAGGGTAGAAAGCAAATCTTTTCCTTTTGTGTGCAGCTTCTGTTTTCTCAGAAGGTGAATCATGCACTTCCAATAACAGGATAACGTCTGAAACAATTCTACAATGGATGGAAGAACCTCACATACGACTTTATGAATTAACACTTGAAGTCAGTATGACATCTCATTTCTCTTTCCTCATTAGCAGTAAGAAAGCAACGGCTGAATAACACCCTTTCTCAACTCAAACTAACCACAAAACTCCTTTCTTATGCTTTAGTTATCTTGAAAAATATTCTAATACTATGGGAAAAAAAAGTTTGATAACCAACAAAGTATAATTTTCATGTTAGGAAGGAGAAAAATGGAATTAATGACTCATATTTTTGAAGTATCTGCTTAGAAAAACAGTCTTATTTCTAGAGGTTAAAAGAAACTGTGACCTAAATAAGAATGCCTCACATTTAAAACAGGGGCAGATATTTTAAAAGTTTCTTTTGGACGGATAAAGTATATGTATTGCTCTTTCTAAACACAGATGTCTGCTTTTATTCAACTATTTGGAGAAGGATTTTCACACTATCTAGGGATATACAAGCATAGTAGAACTTGTATATAAGCTATCTTTATGAAACTTTTCAAGGAAAGAAAATTAATTCTGAGGACTGCAAAACTAGTAACTCATAATGCATTATGGGTTTGTCAAAACTATAACCCACAACAGTCCTGACAGTCCAAGTATTTGGAAAGTGGGGCTGTTTCGCTCTCGTAGGCTGAACTCCTGATGACTCTTGTTAATGAATAGGCTGCCAAACTTCCTAAGAGAGGAGGCACACGCTTAGGCCCTATTCTAAAGGGACTGACTGATGCCATTCACATCTCATTATGAACATGCTTATTCTGCACAGTACTTGGCTGTTGCCAAGGCTCTGTATTCCATACTGCCACAGCAAGCCGCTGGTCCTGTTAACAGCAGGATGTTAGGCCTGAGTGGCCGTCTGGCGAACAGGCACTCTGACACTAAGCTGGCACGTGCTGGCGCAGCAGGAGCAGACCAAGGCGTGACAAATTACTGAAAGAGCTCAGCTAAACTTATGGCTGACAACCACCTGAGCCTTAGGACCTCTATGGGCCTGCCATCAAGTCTCAATTCATTGCTCACCCTTTTAGTCTGCAGTCTGCTTGTGGGTCCAGTTTAAACAAGGCAGATAACTATAAAGACTTGTCATGCTATGCCTAATAATATCCTGCTGTTTAATGAAAGCCCCTACTGCATCTAACACATAAGCATACAATGCATTGGACAACTCCTAACAAAACATAAATTCATATGCATTTTGCTAAACACTGGATAGAAGATATTAAGAAGACTAGCATGCTATGTTAATCACAATCATAATGAACAACTATGTCCAAACTTATTTATGAGGGGAAAGCCACAAGTATAGAATAAAGGCATACCAGACAACAGTATGTCAAGTTGGACAATATGTTCACAAGTCTTGTACTTAGGTAGCTGGCTAAATTTGGGTTCTTAAGAAAAGTTAAAGGTTAGTTAAAATGTAAAAATTAAAGTTTTGGATGTTACTAGTCAAAGAATATTTACTGAATGGGAGACACTACAGTAGATGCTGTGAAGATTACAAAGGAGGGTGAAAGAATGTCTACTACCCTTACAGGGTTACTGTGGGGAAAGCACTTTGCAAAGCTTAGAAATAACACCCCTGCTTGTGGCAGCTTTTCATGATATCATCCTTGCCCAGATTCAAAACCGGTAGAACTGCACTAAATTATACCATCCTATTACTTTGATCACATATTTCCAACCAAGTTTTACGTTTTTTCAGAATGTGAATAGTATCCATTAATATGTGATATGATTTTAATAAATATCCATTAAAGAATGGAGCAGGACCAGGAGATGGTCAAAGTCATTTTCATTTAAGGCCTAATCCTAGATAAGATTACGAAGAGAAAACACACTTCTGATGTGTTTAGAGATAGCAGATAGCTGATAATTTTTTGAAGGGCATTTAATTTTGTGGTCCTAAAATGAAGGTTTCATATTATTTGGGCTGTTAATAGAATTACATCAAATTTTAGCATTTTAGAAGTCTCATTCCACAGAATACTCAGGCATGAATAATTTGTTTTTTAAAGTAAAAGGCTTTTGTAAAATAGGTACCAAGATACATTTAAGTTCTCTGCTTAAACTTATATCTGCTTAAGACATGACAAAATATTATTATGGCAATAATTCTTGTCAAAGTGAAATCTGAACCGTTTGGCTAAAAGAAGGAAGCTATAAATGTACACAATTACAAACTCAATAACCTATTTTAAGAACAAACTGACTTTTTAATTATTTACTTTTTTGTGATTCTTTTACAAATAAAAAACCCCATTAGCAAAATAGAAACCTAATTCTGTCTAGACTTATTTTCACATTAAAAACGTGACATATTTATAAAAAGATTCCACCCTCCCCCGCAATGTAATCAATTCCGACAAAATTCAGTCACTGAATAATTAAGAGCACTGATTTTGCTTTCATAAGACTTGGGTTTGAGTTTCAGCTCCCACTAATTGTCTGACAAATCACAGGTCACTTAGCCTGTCTCACTCTGTTTTCTCATCTGTATAATGGAGATAATACTTACACTACCTGCCTTACTGTATTATTATGAAGAAAGCACTTTGCTTAAAATCTAAAAAATATCAGATATCATTATTATCATCCTTATTTCAGTTTTTGATCTTTTCTATTCCTTTAAGTGGCTTATATTACTTAAATTTATTGTTATTTTTTTTCTCAATTCTCTTTAAAATTTCCTTACTTAAATAAAGTGACTTATGACTAGAAACCAGACAAGGGGAAAGCCACACCATTTCTTAGCTAAGCAACTCCTAGAGGAAATGGTTTCTAGGAAACTCGGAATATAAAATGCACGACTTTTTAAATCTGTTTGCTAACCTCCAGTATTTTCTACTTCAGATCCAACTGTTGGACTCTATAGATTTTTAGGTCTATGGCTTTATAGAATACAAACAACACAAAAGTAAAAGCATATGAATTAAAATAATAGAGGTAATCTATGAATTTTGAATCTGAACTCTGGAATGAACAAAATTAAGGATTTACTCTTTAAAACTTAATTGTGTAGTTGGTAGCTAAAATATAAATAGGGATAAATAAAAATTTAATTAAAAATATTTCAAATCCACAGAAAATATTAAGCTTACTCTAATATTTAAACGTCATTAAAGTCATGCACAAATGAGTTTAGCTTTATTTTAAAACTACTATTGTGATTCCAAACATTATTTTTGGGGGGGGAGAGAGTGATGTGAGAAAGAAACATGAAAGGGTTTAAATGATTTTTAAACTTTTCAATCAGGTAGTTTTAGGATCATAAGCATGCTATGTTAGTTTCTCAGAAAGAAAAATGGTTTTAGACCCAGCTTTCCTCTTCTATTAAAAGAAAATTATCTTTCAAATAAATTGTACCAGTCAATACTGTTTATATCTCTGCCAGTGATTACAGCATCAGCTGAAATGAATTGTAGGAGCCAGAGAAAAGATTGTAAAGTAATTAGAAATTCTCTACTATACAACAACCTTTTCATTTTACAAATGAGGAAAATAGAGAAGAAAACTGACTTGCCCAAGGCAACATATCTAGTGAATGGCAGATGACAGGATTGTGGATGTAAAGCTAGAAGGTAACTCAGAGGCCATCTTGTACAACTCCCTAATTTGACAGGATGAGGAAACCGAAGCACATGAGGGTTAAGGGCATTTGTCCAGAATCAGATAATAAGAACCAGAGGTAGGATTTGAAAGAGGACTGATTGTAGAGTCAACGTTCTTTCAACATTATCACACTGTAACATCCAAGGACTAGAAATCACATGAAAGCATATAAGATGACAGATTTAGAGCTAGAAAGGATTTTAGAGTTATTTATTTAGTCTGACCTCATTTTGCCAATGAGAAAACTGAGACCCACAAAAGTTAGGAATTATTTCCAGTGTGGGGCTTTTTCCTATCTATACTCAGTAAAAGAGACAGTATTTTCATCTCATTCTTTGAGATTTCTGGGGAAGCTAATTCTGAAAATTTCTTTGGTAGCCTGTTCCAGGATCTAACAATAGTTATAGCATCTTTGTCTCTGGTTATAGTAATGGGTACAATTTTTGCTATTTACACCAATCTGACTACTTGAAAAATTAATTTGACTTAGACATATAAACTCCATTCAAGCAGGTCCTAGGCTGCTGGAGGGAGGAGAAGAAGCCATGACAGATGGTCTGCTGTGTACTGGAGATTCAACTAACTAATGGGAAATGAAGCCTTTTAGTAAATTTTAACTTAGAGGCCTGGGCTAATTTCTTTTTAAACTGAATTTGATACATTACCGTAAAGAGGTTTTGAGAGGAGGTTAACAGTATGATACCACTATACCATTAGGCTTGTAACAATAACAATGATGATGGCTAATATTTATATAGTGCCTTAAGTTTTGCTAATTGTTTTACATATGTTATCCTATTTGATCCTTACAACAAACTTTAACAGATGAGAAAACAGGCAGAGGGAAGGTTAAGTGACTTGCCCAGGATCACAGAGTAATGTCTGAGGCAGCGCTTCCTGACTCCAAGTCCAGTTCTCTGTCCACTATGCCACCTACCTGTTGCACAATGACAATCCTTCCACACATGTGGAGGCTGTAAATAACTCAATTTTGGGTTCTATTTTTCAACCTTTAATCATTTACACCTTCCTCTCCAATTCCATTCCTGATTCTTTAGAATTTTTCTGGCATGCCATAGAATTCTCACCCTGGAAGTTCACTTGACTTATGTACCGTGTTTCCCCGATAATAAGACCTATCCTGAAAATAAGCCCTCCCCTTACTGTGTAAGATTCCTCTAAAATAAGCCCTCCCCCGAAAATAAGCCCTATTGAGATTGCTACTGTAGTGAAGGTGATCCCCTGCGCTACACGCTACATTACGGTACCCTCTGTATGCACCATCCCCCTCTCCCCCGTGAAACTCACGCCGTGCTCCGAGCTGCATCCAATCAGAGCTGCAGCAGTGAGCGCATCATCCTGTTCTTTATTGAATTCATTATTGAATAAAGGTACATTTTTTTGTTCACATTTACCTGTTTACTAAAATTGCTGTCAATGTTCATTAAAATAAGCCCTCCCCTGAAAATAAGCCCTCTGGTGTTTTTCTGTCCAAAAAAAAAAAAAATAGTAACAAGACAGTGTCTTATTATTGGGGAAACACGGTATTTCTCGCACTAGAGGCACTCCCCCTCCACTGTATCCTTTTTCTTTGATTGGCTGGTTCCTCCCAGAACCTCCACTTTAAGTAAAATGCCCAGATCAGTCATGTCTTTACTATCTTAGAGGTTTCACCCCTGACCTCATCACCCTTAGCTAGCTTCCTATTATGTGTTGTATTCACCGATCAGAATATAAGTTCCTTGAAGTCAGGGGCTGTCTTTCTTTCTTTCTGTTTGTATTGGTATTCCCAGCACAGTACAGTGCTTGGCAAATAGTAAGTACCTAATACATTCTGGTTGTGGAGGTGGACCAGATTGTGAAGGTGCTAAATGCCAAACTAAGGATTATTATTATTTTTTAATCAGAGAAGTGACATTATCAGGTATGTGCATTAAGACGATTACTTTGGTATCTGTGTGAAGAAGAATATAAGAGTGGGGAGAGTCTAAAAACTAGAAGACTAATTGGGATGTTATCACCAGATTCCAGGGAAGAAGTAACGAGGGCCTGAAATAACAGTGGTGAAAGTGTGAGTGCACACAAAGGATGGATCTGAGATGTGATGGTAGAATCGATAGCACCTATTAAGTGACAAGTGACTGGATTTGGAGGCTGAGATCAAAGATCAAAGGTCAAAGTTTTGGGCAGCTAGGTGGCAGGGTAGAAAAAGCACTGGATCTGGAATCAGGAACACCCAAGTTCAAATTCAAACATCCAAAACATTTTGCAAATCACACGCTTACGAGCTGTGTGGAAGGGGCCAAGTCACTTAATCTCTCTCTCTCTATTGGTTTCTCCATTTGTGAAATGGGGATAATAAACACCACCTACCTCTCAGGGTTGTTGTGAGATATTTTTAAAGCACTTTACAAACCATTTAGTATTATATAAATGCTAGCTATTTCTATCAACAAAAATAAGCAAAATGAGAGGAAGGGCATATTTAGGGGATGAGAAGATGAGATGCAGTAGAAAAAATTAGTAAAAGGTACACTGTACTAGGGTAACTTGAACAAATATGAAACTACAAATCTTTTATTCTCTATATCTGCCAGCCAATTATTTTACTGTAAAGACATTATCTGCTTTAGAAAACCAATTGCGAAAGTGCAACAATTCCCCTCACCATGTTTTCATAAAGATACCTTTGATATGGTCATATACCATTTTCTTACATATTGTTTTAGATATAAGAAAATGGGAATGTTGCCTGGTAGTTGTAGATGTCTCCTTATTCACTTAAATTTTTTTTTCTTAATATTGTGATTTTTGTCATTCTTTTGGAATCTTCCTCTGCAATATCTTAAAATTGATTCTTGTAATGCCTTTCAAGTTGTGCCACTTCAAGTATAAAATTCTCTTGTATGTATTTAATGATACTTATTTACGTTTCCACTGTTTCATCTTATGTCCCATTTCCACTTCCCTATAAAGCACATTAGGTACTAGTGGGACAGAATCCAAATGTGGTTGCTTCAATGATGTTTGCTACAGAAACACTGGCAAATGTATTCAAATCTATAACTTTGTTGCTTACTTCTAGATTAATCTATAAGTAGTCATGATAGGCTGGCTTTGTTGGGTTTTATGCCATGCTTTTGGCAGGCTCCTTCCCTATGCACTGCATTTCACTATTTCTGAGGTGAAATGCTGGTATAATTCACTTGTTCACTGCTGCAAAGTTTTTCAGTGTTGTGTCTAGAGTACTGTCCTAACCAAGTCAGTGTCACACTGTTGACATAAAATAGACACATATTGGCATTGTTTTTCAATCATGTTTGACTTTTCATGACCCTATTTGGGGTTTTCTTGGCAAAGATACTGGAGTGATTTGCCATTTCTTTCTCCAGTTCATTTTACATTTTACTTTCTCTAGTTTACATTTTACACCAGTTTATCTGGTGATAACATTTATAGGAAACTGAAGTAACCAGGGTTAAGTGACTTCCCCAGGGTCACACAGCTACTAGTGTCTGAGGCTAGATTTGAATTTAGGAAGATAAGTCTTCCTGAGTCCAGGCACAGGCCTCTATTCACTGTACCACCTAGCTGCCCCTGATATTGGCATAGACATATTTAATAAAGACATGCTTAGAAGAACGCTACCCTTATCCAAACTTATAAACATTTGAAGATGCCAACAGTAGTATTTCTATGGGCATATTTAATAATCTATTAAAACTGCAGTACATAAGCCACGTGGTCATGCCTTGTTAAGGATTAAGCATTTAGGGTAAGATTTCAACATCTGTTCATTATGTTCAGTTCATTGTTATTTTCTGTTGAAATTTCTTTAAAGTACAACATAACTATCAAGCAAAAGATCAATCAATAGAGGAGAATCTGCAAATTGAAACAAGAAGAAATTCATTTATTTCTCCTCACCCTCTATATTTACTTTACTCCCTTTTCATTTTGTCCTTCTCCAGGTGATGCAATGAACATGCCAAGGCTTTTTTTTTTCATATTCAGAGAAATTTGTAATTCTATTTCAAAGCCTAACACCTTATAGTACCAACAGGATAGATTTCCTATTAGAAAAATAATTCTTTTAAATCTGAATCCACAGAATTGGATTTGACTATATAAATTAAATAAAAGGAAAAAAAATTGGCAGGATGGGAGATTATTAAGAACCCAGGGCAGCAGGTCAGGAGAGTCCTTGGTGAGGCCAGTCACTTAAATCCCTCTTTTCAGACTACTGAGTGCTTGCTAGGAGCTGGAGGATACAGAGATAAGTCCTCTTCAAGGAGTTCAGAAACTGGGGAAGGGATAGGCAAAGTCACAACATAAAATGATACAAAAGTAGCCACTTTCCACTACTACCTAACTCACAGGGTTGTTCAGAAGAAAGCATCCTTATGTTAATAAGTAGCATAAAGGACAGAGTGCTAGATGCGCTGATTTAGAAGTCTTGATTTTGAATCTAGCCTCAGATACTTACTAGTTGTGTGACCCAGGGCAAGTCATTTAATCTGTCTACTTCAATTTCCTGTAAATTCCTGTAAAATCTGTAAAATAGGGATAACAATAGCACCTCCCTCTCAGGGTTGCAGTGAGGATCAAATAAGATTATTTATAATGCACTTTGAAAACCTTTAATGCTACATAAATGTTAGCTATTATTAATAAATTATGATTATCACAACTCAAAATAAGTAGAGAGGAAATGATAGATAATAATCATAGCATGATAATGTATATCCATAAATTCTTTGTTTATAAGTATTTGCTAATTTGCACTTTAATTCTACACATACAAGTTGACACAGATATTCTAGGTGTATGGTAAAGTAGATTATATCCCAGATTATTATTAAAAGCAAATACGCAGTGTGGTGTCAGCTGACTCAAAGGAGAAGAATTTGAGTCCCAATCCTGGATCTGCCACTTAGTATTATACTGTATTATAGTATTATGCTGTATTATCCTGGACAAGTCATTTATCCTTGTCAGGCCTCGGTTTCTTGATGTATGAAAAGAAAGGGTTGGAGTGGATAGCCATTAAGATCAATTCTAGCTCTAAATTTAGGATTTTTATGACTTGGTAATAGAGAAACAGGTTATTTAACTGGGACATTTCACCAAATGAAATCAGTGCTTGAAAAATGAAACAGAATAAATAAATTTAAGAGATATAAGATTAGGTTATAAATAATACACTATTGGGGTTGAAAGATTTCAATTAATGCTAAAACTAGGTAATATTTTATATGAACAAGATAAAAAAATTTCTTATAGATTTTTAAAAAGATGCAACTCTATTCTTGTTAATCAGATAGAATGAAAAAAACTCATTTTCTCAAACATCAAACTTCTGAGTCTTCTGGGAGCTTTGCATTCTTGTCTTTATAACATCACCTAGAAGGTAATTAAAGCTACATAAACCTTAGAATCAAATACATTTTGAAGGTATAATGAATTTACATAAATTTCTGCTAGAAATTTTCAAATAAATTTTTGTCTTTTTTTTTTGGTGGAAGAGTGTTTTTTAACTATAATACTTTCGTGTTCCCCTTTCCATCTCCCCTCCTTTTTAAAGTTGGTTAGCTTCAACTTCCATAACGCTTATTGTGAGAAAATCCCAATGACCCCAGGTCTCCAAGTCTCACATCAACAAAAACATCAATGACAAGAAAATTAGTGAGTATGTTTATTTCAGGATTCTAGAAAGAGCTGTCAAATTGAGTAGGAAAGGGCTCAACAGGTCATTTCACTTAAGAAAATGGTATAAAAACAAGAAAAATTTTTATAGGCAAAAGAAAACTTAGCCATTCTGCCATACATATATACACACACACACTTAATTTTCAGAAGCAAGTAAATATGGGCCTAAGTCTGTTTATAGTTTCTCACTTTTACAGACAATGAACTAGGAAATTAATTTTCAAGGTTATTTCATGAAAAATTATAAAATCTATATTAATATTTAATATACATATAATTCCAACCCCTTCACAGATGACTGGGAATAATAAACTGGACTTTAGAAAAATAAGGATCATTGTTAACTAGTAAACTTCATTTTTTTTTTTAAAGTAATCAGGGTTAAGTAACTTGCTCAAGGTTACACAGCTAGTTATTTCTGGGTGTGGTGCTGAGTATCTGAGCCCAGATTTGATCCCCAGGTCATCCCAACACTGGAGCTGGTGCTTACTCGCTGAGCAACTGGGGTTAAGTAACTTGCTCAAGATTACATGGCCAGGTGTTTCTAGGTGGGTGCTAAGTGTTTGAGCCTGGTATTCGATCCCCAGGTCATCCCAACACTGGAGCTGGTGCTCTTACTTGCTGTGCTACCTGGCTGCCCCTAAACTTCACTTTTTAAAGGTTTTTTTTTTTAACCCTCTTTGGAATAGTCTTTTGAGTTTCAGAATTTAAAGTAAAAAACTATGGATTTTAGAAATTAAGTATATTATGGCTTACTAATACTTAACTAAATGATAATATTCAACATAGTTCATTCGAAATATTATTGCAGTTTCAAATGAAATAACTGCACATTTACATTATCAATTCCTTTTCAGCCTCTTCTGGGGGTAATTAGGTAGTACAGTAGAGTTAGGAAATACTTTCCTGAAGTCTGGAAGACCTCAGTTCAAATTCAGACTCAAGCATTTCTTGACTATGAGACCCTGGTCAAGTCATTTAACTTCTGTTTGTCTCAGTTTCCTCATCTGTAAAATGGGGATAATAATAGCACCTATCTCCCAGTGTTGTAAAGATAAAATGAAATATTTGTAAAGCATTTAGCACAGTATCCAGCACATAGTAAATATTATGTGTTTATTGTTATTATAATACAAATGTTAGCTATTATTATTGTTGAGAAAATATTAGTATATCTAAATTAATTTGCACTAAGGAATAAGTAAAACACACACACGCACACACATACACACAAATAATTTTCCCTTTTTTTGTTATGGACCTGTGACTTCATTGGCACAGGGGACTTCCTAAGAGAAAATTCCTTCTACCAAAGCAGACCACATCTGTTCTGCAACTTAGTCTTAAAAGAAGTGTCCTAGTACTGACCAATTAAGTAACTAGCCCAGGGTCATACAAGAAACTGCACTTGGGTCTTCTCTAAGAACTAAGTATGCAATATGAAAACACGGAAGAGCATGATGAGTCTCAAAAAGGGCAGGTTTGCTTACCATATTTCCTCCATGCAATACCCTTCTCCCAACATGAGAAAATGGAGACACATTTGATAATTTAAAAAACCTTTTTTCATAAAAGATGTCATATCTATTACTAACCTGAAATATTCTTCTAAAATGTATCACACTGTTTTTTAATGTATTAATGATAGAATACTGAAATCAACAAGGACTAGGTAAAATGTATTCTAATAACAGTAATTTCTGTCCTCCTTGGACTTACTACAAGAATAAATGAAAAGCATTTATTAACTGTGTTAAGTGTTGTGGATACTAATTTAAATGAAAACAGTCCTCACTTTCAAGGAGCTCACATTCTAAGACAGTGAGATAATACACACAGGAGGTTTCAACATTAAGTCAAATGGAAAGCCCCTGTGGTCTTTAGGGTGCAGAATATTCCTCTTAGTTCTTTCTAAGAACATTCATGCAAAATATTCCCTCATCAAAATATTATTTAAGGTTTCATTTGAAATTTACATTCCTCTGTCCACCATGTATCTTAAAATAATACACGTAAAATACAGATGAAAATAGGAAATAATTACAAATAACAATGCTTCATTTTGTCATCTCTGGTTTAAAAGTAGCTGAGGGTTTTCCAGGTTGATATTAATCATAAAACCAACTTAACATGACAGGCCAGAACCTCCAAGAAAATTTAGGGGTTTACCAAATGCAAAGCAGCTTAGAAACCAAGACAACAACCTCTATATGAAGTATGATATATGACCTTGACAGACATGCTCACGTTATTGTACTAACCACTAAAACAATATATTATATCACACCTTCAAAGTACTCTGACCACTAATTTGGAATCAAAACTCAACATGCCCTTATAGACTTATCATTTATGCTTTATATTCCTTAACAACAGCAATAACAAAAAAACCCTTACCATTATTATCTGAATATGACTGGAAATTTTGGGGAATTCTGATAGAATGGATGTCCTACCCTAAGTAGATGTACCAAAATTTTCTTTATTATCTAGTACTATAATAGCTGATTTGAAATAAAAATATTATTTGATATAAAGCAAACTAAAAGACGATGCACTTGGTAAAGAAAATCAAATGCATAAAATTTAGATCTTAGGTAATGAAAACATTAATAAACTAAATTTAATAAAAGAAAATAACTGCAAAATCCCTTTTCTGATTATTTCATCTTGAGATGAAAGCAACTTTGAGTTCTTGAAGGCTATATCAGCAATGTGCAAATTTGAAAGTTCTACCAAGCTGGAGATGCTTTAAGAAGCCAAGACAGATTATGTCTGCTTTCTGAGGGCCCAGAGTATTAGGTGATGAATTCATTGGTCATGGTCCTCACTCCTGTGCCCCTTCATTTCTGCAGTGAGAGTAGCAGGGCAGTGGAACAGGGGACGTAGAGAACTAAGAATCACACTGTACGTTTTAGTTTATCTATTAAATATTAACTTAACTTTTGGTACTCCCATGATAACAAATGGGCATATTCCTAGAGCAGGAGTTCTTAACTTTTCTTTTCCTTTTCTTTTCTTCTTTTTTGGTCATAGAGTCCTTTGGGGGTATATAGACGACAGGTTAAGAACCCCTTAAGAAGAACCAAGTTTTCAATCTACTCATCTTTCATGACTACTCCACTACACCTCAGTCACACACACAGAGGTTAAACACCCTTGATCCTGCCACAGTCCACAAGGATTTCACTTTCACAATCATAACCTAACTTTCCATATCTTCCTATGTCATTACTCCTTCTAATTGTATTTTTCCATCTCATTGTTCTCTTCAATCCCTCCCTCTATCAGTACTTTCCCAGGCCTTCACCCTTGCTCTAACTTCACTCTCCACCCTTTCCAATTTCAGTTCTTTAGTAATCAGATCAACTCTATGTTTTCCTTTTCTCTTGATCTCTTTGTTCTGTTATCTTATTGTTGGTTGTTTACGTCTCACCAAAACTTATCCTGTATTACTTCCACCATCTACCTCCTCCAGTGCTATTCAAATATTACTGAAAGGAGACAGAGGAAGTAATGCAACAGAGCTGACTGGGTCTACTAGGCATTTATGTAATTTAATCTCAGCTGGGCCCTGACTACACAGTAGTCCTTTACACCCCCTGGACTGCTTATCAATCTCATCCCTCCAAATCTTTTCTTCTCTCCTCATGTATGCCACACTGTCTTCTACCCTATCCTGCCAGGTCTCCCCCACCCCTTCTCTCACTATAAAAGAGGTGGGTTTATACTTTACTAAAGAAAAAAAAAGGACAAAAAGCCCATGACAATCTCAATTCCCTATTCCTTTACTCCAGTCTGATGATGACATTGTTCTTTTCCACATCAAGCCTCTTTATATATGTCCTTTATTTCATATCCTACTGACTTCTCTGGCAGACTGTCTCCACAATCATCTCCTCTCTCTAATCTCTAATATTCCCTGGTCTCCTAGTTCCTTTCTCGCTGGCTATAAATTTAACCAAGATTCTCCCATTAAGAAAAACCATGGAGGGGGCAGAGCCAAGGTGGCAGAAAGGAAGCAGGAACTTTTCTAAGCTCCTCCATGAATTCCATCACTAAACTTTTAAAAAGTGAATCTGAACAGATTTTAGAGTGACAGAACCCATTGGGAGATGGAGCGTGGCAGATTCCCAGCCAAGGAAAGTGCCGATGTATGCCTGGGAAGGGGGAGTGTGGAGCACACAGGGGCTGCAGCAGCACAGACCCGAGAGCAGACTATAGCAGAGTAAGAAGGAGCACCAGCCAGTGGACTCACCCAACCCAAGGGTGATTTGCAGCCATCTCACCACAGGACAGAGGATCAGTTGGAGCTGGGTAAGAGAAAGAGCAGGGCCCACAGTAGTGACAGCAGCTTCTGGAGCAACCAGACCACAGCCTGCATGTTTAAAAATCACCTACCTGATCTTCCAGGAGCCAAGATGGCAGAGTAAACCCTAGCTGCTCTGATTCCACCCTCCCTGACCCAGAAAACCCCAGAGTAAAATCCTGAATTAGTGGAAACAGACTCAGGCTTGGGAGACATTGAAGAAGGGCTTAACTGAAGCTGTATGAAGTCTGAAGTGAAGGGTGGGAGGTGTCCCATCAAGCCCCACCTCAGCTGACTAGCAGGAGCTCCCAAAGCCCAGGGGGGTGGAGCCAGCAAGCACTAACAACACAAGCCCACGTGTGCCTTAGCACCACCAGGGGAATCTGCAGACACCAGCACTGCTGGCCACTAGCAGCTGAGCCTCCCAGAGGCACAGAGGTGGAAACCTGAAGTGGCCAGACCACCCCTCCCCCACAGGTTACTCTGTGAGCCTCAGTGTAACTCCGGGGAAACACTGGAGTCCTGGCCTTGGCCTCAGTTGAGACACCCAGAGGCTACAGCACACAAAGTTAACAACCTAACCCCTACCTCCCAGCAAGAAGCTTGGTACATCTGTACCCCAGAAGCAGATATCCACTCTAAAAACTCAGGACATAGGAAATCACAATGGGCAAGAAGGAATCTGTCAAATCAAGAACAATATGATCTTATTATAGAGAGCAAGAACAACATAATTGAGAGGACAACATGGACTCTATACTCACACCTGAGACAACAGAAGGAAATATGAACTGATCTCAAGCACAAAAAGCATTCTTGGAGGAGCTCAAGAAAGATTTTAAGCCAAATTAGAGAGGTAGAAGATAAATTTAAATCTACAGTGACCAAATTGGGAAAAAAGTCTCACTGAAGAAAACAAATCCTTAAAAAGTAAAATTGGTGAACTGGGATGGGAGTTTCAAAATCTAACTGGAGAAAATACCTCCATAAAAATGAAAACTGAACATATGGAAAAGGAGCTTCAAAAACTATCTGAGGAAAATAATTCACTAAAAATTAAAAGCAGCCCAATTGAAGCTAAGGACTCTATGATGCATCAAGAATCAGTCAAACAAAACATAAAGATTGAAAAATTAGAATAAAGTGGAAAATATCTCACTGGAAAAACAACTGACCTGGAGAACATATCCAGGAGAGATAACCTAAGAATTATTGGTCTACTAGAAAGCCATGATGAAAAAAGCAGCTGGACAGCATCCTCCAAGAGACTGTAACTGTCCTGAGGTCCTAGAATCAGAGGGTAAAACAGTTATTGAAAGAATTCACTGGACTCTTCCTAAAAGAGATCCCAAATTGAAAACTCCAAGAAGTATAGTAGCCAAATTCCAGAATTACAAGGTCAAGGAGAAAATACTGCAAGCAGCCAAGAAGAAACAATTCAAATATCATGGAACTACAGTCAAGATTACTAGGACCTAGCAGCTTCTACATTAAAAGATCGGAGGGAATGGAACTTGATATTCTGTAGGGCAAAAGAGCTAGGACTGCAACCAAGAATCAATTACTGGGAAAAACTGAGCATAATCTTTCAGGCAAGGAGATGGTCATTTAATGAAATAAGAGCTTCCAGACTTTCCTGATGAAAAAGCCAGAGCTCAATGGGAAATTCAATCTCCAGTTACAAGACTCAAGAAAGGCATAAAAAGGTAAACAAGGAAAACACACACTCATACTCACACACACATGCATGCACTTGCACATAACTTGGGATTCAATAAGAGCAAACTTTTTACATCCCTATATGAGAAGCAGATACCTGTCAATACTGAAATTTATTTGTGACATTTAAAAGGGATATACATAGATAAAGGGCATGGATACAAATGAACTAATCTGATGATAAAAAACCTTATTAAGGGGTACAAAGGGATTGTAATGGGAGAAAAGGAAAGGATGAGGCAGAAAAAGGTAAACTATGCCACACGAAGAGGCATAAAAACATAGTATAGTGGAAGGGGAGGAGGGAGGGAAATGAACATCATATGAACTTTATTTTCATTGGTTCTGGTTCAAAGAGGGATCAACATAATCAGTTAAGTTTAGGATTCTAATGTGAAAAGACACAAAAACTCATTATAATAGAGGGAAAGGAAGGAGGGAGAGGACCACTGTATGAAATTTGCTCTCATCAGTTTGGGTTCAAGGAGGGAATAACATACTCTGGTAAGTATAAAAATCCATTGTGTTCTACAGGTAGTAGGAGGGGTAAGGGGGGTGTCAAAAAGTGGGGGTGGTTAGAAGGGAGGGAAATAGTAGGAAGGGGAAAGGATAGGTATAGAGGGGGGCACAGGGAGGGAATACTGAGGGAGGCGGTGGTCAAAAGGAAAACTCTTAAGGAGGGGAAGGGAGAAGGAAACAAAAACATAAACAGGGGAGGGAATAGGATGGAAGGAAAGACAGACAGTAATCATAACTGTAAATGTGAATGGGATGAACTCTCTCATAAAACAGATGCAGAAAGCAGAATGGATTAAAAACCATAATCCTACAAAATGCTGTTTTCAAGAGATACATCTGAAACAAGGGGATACCCGCAGGGTAAAGGTAAAAGGATGGAGTAGAATGTATTATGCTTCAGCTGAAGTAAAAAAAGCAGGGGTAGCAATCCTTATCTCAGAGAAAGCAAAAGCAGAAATAGATCTAGTGAAAAGAGATAAGGAAGGAAACTATATCCTGCTAAAAGGCACCATTGAGAATGAAGCAAAATCATTACTTAACATATATGCACCAAGCAGTATAGCATCCAAATTCCTAGGATAAGTCAAGGGAATTAGAGGAAAAATAGATACCAAGACTATAGTAGTGGGGGACCTCAATCTCCACCTCTTTGAACTTGATAAATCTAACCTCAAAATAAACAAGAAAGAAGTTAAGGAAGTGAATAGAATTTGAGAGAGGCTAGAAATGATAGATCTCTGGAGAAAACTAAATGGGGATAAAAAGGAATATACCTTTTTCTCAGAGGTACATGGCACATACACAAAAATCGACCATGTACTAGGACATAAAAGCCTTACAATTCAGTGCAGAAAGGCAGAAATATGAAATGCATCATTCTCAGATCATGATGCAATAAAAAAATCACATGCAATAAAGGGCCATGGAAAGATAGACTAAAAACTAATTGAAAACTAAATAATTTAATCCTAAAGAATGAGTGGGTCAAACAAGAAATTATAGAAACAATCAGTAACTTCAAGAGAATGACAATAGTAAGACAACATACCAAAACTTATGGGATGCAACAAAGGCAGTTCTTAGGGGAAGTTTTATATCCCAAATGCATACATGGATAAATTAGAGAAAATGGAGGTCATAATTTGGGCATGCAATTACAAAAGCTAGAAAAAGAACAAATCAAAAATCCCCAATTAAATACCAAATTAGAAATAATGAAAACCAAAAGAGATTAATAAAATTGAATCTAAGAAAACTATTGAATTAATAAATAAAACTACAAGCTGGTATTATGGAAAAAACCCCAATAAAATTGATAGACCTTTAGTCAATATGATAAAAAAAAATAAAAGCAAATTATGAGTATCAAAAAATGAAAAGGGTAAACCTACCTCCAATGAAGAGGAAATTAACACAATAATTAGGAATTATTTTGCCCAATTGTATGTACATAAATTTGACAATCTTAGTGAAATGGATGAATATTTACAAAAATATAAATTGCCCAGATTAACTGAAGAGGAAATAAAACTACTTAAATAACCTCATCTAAGAAAAACAAATTGAACAAGCCATCAATGAACTCCTTAGGAAAAAATGTCCAGGGCCACATGGATTTACTAGTGAATTCTACCAAACATTTAAAGAACAATTGATTCCAATACTTTACAAACTATTCGGGAAAATTGGAGGAGTCCTTCCAAATTCTTTTTATGACACAAATATAGTACTTATACCTAAGTTGGGAAGAGACAAAACAGAGAAAGAAAATTATAGACCAATTTCTCTTATAAATATAGATGCAAAAATTCTAAATAAAATATTAGCAAAAAGACTACAGCAACTTATCATGAGAATAATACACTTTGGTCAGGTAGGAGTTATTCAAGCAATGCAAGGGTGGTTCAATATAAGGAAAACTATCAGTATAATTAATCACACCAACAAAAAAACTAGTAGAAACCATATGATTATCTCAATAGATGCAGAAAAGGCTTTTGACAAAATACAACATCCATTCCTATTAAAAACACTAGAAAGTATAGGAATAAATGGAGTCTTCCTCAAAATAATAAGTAGGATCTATCTAAAACCATCTGCAAGTGTTATATGTAATGGGGATAAACTAGCAGCATTTCTAATAAGATCAGGAGTGAAACAAGGATTCCACTATTGGCCCTCTTATTCAATCTGGTACTAGAAATGTTAGCAGTAAAAATTAGAGAAGAAAAAGAAATTGAAGGAATCATATTAAGCAAAGAAAAGACTAAGCTATCACTCTTTACAGATGATATAATGATATATTTAGAGAATCCTAGAGAATCAAGTAAAAAACTACTTGAGACAATAAATAAATTTGGCAAAGTCACAGTATATAAAACAAACCCACAAAAATCCTAGACATCCCTATATATTTCTAATGAAATCCAACAGCAAGAGATAGAAAGAGAAATCTCATTTAAAGTTACTGTAGATATTATAAAATATTTGGGAATCTACCTGCAAAAACAAACCTAGGACCTGTATGAACACAACTACAAAACACTTTTTACACAAATAAAGTCAGATTTAACTAATTGAAAAAACATCAATTGCTCATGGCTGGGTCGAGCTAATATAATAAAAATGACAATTTTACCTAAATTAAATTACATATTTAGTGCCATACCAATTAATCTACCAAAAAATTACTTTATAGAGCTAGAAAAAATAGTAACAAAATTCATTTGGAAGAACAAAAGGTCCAGAATATCAAGGGAATTAATGAAAAGAAATGCTAGGGAAGGTGGCCTAGCCAAACCAGATTTTAATCTGTATTATAAAGCAGCAGTCCTCAAAACTACTTGGTACTGGCTGAGGAATAGAGTAGTGGATCAATGAAATAGACTGGGTACTGTTTGATAAATCTACTGTTTGATAAACCCAAAGACCCTAGTTTTTGGGATAAGAACTCACCATTTGACAAATACTGCTTAGGAAAACTGGAATACAGTATGGCAGAAACTGGGCATAGACCAATATCTAACATTGTGTACCAAAATCAAATCTAAATGGGTGCATGATCTAGGTATAAAGGCTGATACTGTAAGCAATCTGGGAAAACAAGGAATAGTTTACCTGTCAGATTTATGGAGAAAGGAAGACTTTATGATCAAACAAGAGTTAGAGAGCATTATAAAATGCAAAATGGATAATCTTGATTATCATAAAATGAAAAGTTTCTGTACCAACAAAGCTAATGTAACCAAGATTAAGAGGGAAATTGGGAAAGAATTTTTACAACCAGTGTCTCTGATAAAGGCCTCATTTCTAAAATATACAGAGAATTGAGTCAAATCTATAAGAACACAAGTCATTCCCCAATTGATAAATGGTCAAAGGATATGAACAGGCAATTTTCAGAGGTAGAAATTAAAGATATCTACAGTATATGAAAAAATGCTCTAAATCACTGTTGATTAGAGAAATAAAAATCAATAAAACTCTGACCCACTACATCTCACCAGTCAGATTGGCTAAGATGATATATCAAAAATATCAAAATGATAAATGCTGCAAAGGATGTGGAAAAATTGGAACACTAATGCATTGTTGGTGGAATTGTGAACTGATTCAATGATTCTGGAGAGCAATCTGGAACTATGCCCAAATGGCTATAAATAAATACCACTTCTAGGGCTGTATCCCAAAGAGATCATAGAAGTGGGAGGAAGACCCGTATGTACAAAAATATTTATTGCAGCTCTTTTTGTGGTGACAAAGAATTGGAAATTAAGGGGATGTCTATCAACTGGGGAACGGCTAAACAAGTTGTGGTATATGAATGTAATGGAATACTATTGTGCTATAAGAAATGAGGAGCAGACAGACTTCTTATTTACTTGGAGAGACTTATATAAACTGATGCTGAGTGAGAAGAGCATAACCAGGAGAAATTTTTACATAATTACAGACACAACATATGTGTGACAACCAACTCTGACAGACTTGACTCTTCTCAGCAATGCATGGTTGTAAGTCAACTCCAAAGGACTCATGATGGAAGGAGATGTGTACATTCAGAGATAGAATTAGAAAGAACTAGAAAGAACAGAGTTTGAATGCAGACTGAAGCAAACTACCTGCTCTCTTTTTTTTTTTCTTGTTTGGTTTTGTTCCTTCTTTCCCAATGTTTATTCCATTGGTTATAATCCTTCTTTATAACCTGACTAATGTCTAATGTGAAAGTATTCGCAGATCTTATACTTGATTGCATCTGCCATGGGGGGGGGAGGGGTGAAGAGAGGAAGGGGAAGAAAATTTGAAACTCAAGAGATTGTGGAACTAAATCTTGTAAACTAAAAGTAAACAAACAAATTAATAAAGACAAAAAAAAAGAAACAGTACAAAACAAATTCATGGAGATCATACACAAAGGAAAAAAAAATAAAAGAAAAACCATGACTAGATGTGTCTCCTCTGGGTAGTGTCCTCCCTATAATCTCTCTTCTTTTTCTCTCATTCCTTTAAAAAGACACTGCTAACATAATCACCAATAACCTCTTACTTGCCACATCTAATGGTTCATTCATTGTCCTCATCCTTCACATCTCAGACCACCCTCCCTTCCTATATACACTCTTTTCTTCTCTCTGGGATTTTGTAACCTTGCTCTCTTGGCTCTCCTCCTATATGACTACATCTCAGTCTCCTTTGCTGAATAATCATCCAGCTCATACCTCCTATTTTGGGTGTACCCAAAGACTCTATCCTAAGCCCCTTTTCTCGATGTTTTCTCATTTGGTGACCTCATCTGTTCCCATGGAGCATATGGCCCTCTGGATTCAGCCCTAATCTCCCTCCTGAGTTCCAGGCTCACAATGCTCACAGGACATTTTCAATCATATTTTTTGTAGGCATTTCAAAGTCAACATGTCTAAAACAGAGCTCATGATCTTTTTCTTAAAACCACCCATCTATCAAATTTCCCCATTTTTGCTGATAGCACCACTATCTGTCCAGTCACCAAGATTTGTGACTTTGATGTTATCTCCGGTCATGTACTCTACATTGCCAATTAACGGCAAATCTTGTCACTTCTGCCTTGACAATTTCTCTTATACCTGTCCCCTTCTCAAAAACCACAAAGCCACTAATGTGGTTTAGATTCCTGTCACTTCTTGTCTAGATTAATGCAATAGCCTCCTACTTTGCTCCCTGACTCACGTTTGTCTCCTTTCTGATATATCCACCATGTAGATACTAAAATGATTCTTTTAATGTGCAGGTCTGAACATGTCACTCCCTCTTTCAATAAATTTCTGCAGTTCTTTTTTACTTCTGGAATTAAATACAGACTCCTCTCTTGGGCACTTAAAGCTCTTTAGAACCTAGTCCTAACCAACATTTTTAGGCTAATTACATACCATTCCCCTTATGCACCTGATGGTTCAGTTAAATTGGTCTACAACATGGTATTCCATCTTTCTGCTTTTGCATTAGCTACTTCCATGCCTGGAATACACTTTCTCCTCATCTCTGACTCTTAGAATACCTCTTATCCCCTTCAAGATTCAGTTCAAGGGAACCTTCTCTATGAAGTCTTTCCTGATGCCTCCAATTGTTGGTATTCTTCTCTTACAGAGATTTCACACTGTAAAAGTTTCACACAAAAAATTCACACTGTAAAAGCTGTCTGAAATTCTTAGTGTAGTTTTAAGCTATTAAAGCTTTAGTAGCTTAAAACCGCACTAACATTTCTGAGGCTACATATGTGTATATTTTGTTGTTGTTGTTCAGTTTTTTCAGGCGTGTCTGACTCTTCATAACCTCACTTAGGGGTTTCTTTGTAAAGATATTGGTGTGGTTTTCCATTTCCTTCTCCAGCTCTTATTGCAGATGAGGACACTAAGGCAAACAGGTTAAGTGATTTGTTCAGGTCCAACCAGCTAGTAAGTGTCTGAGGCAAGATTTTAATTTACAAAGGAGTCTTCCTAACTGTAGGCCTAGTACTCTATCCACTGTACCACCTAGGTGTCTGTGCATATACAAGCATGTATATTTCTTCTTTTGTATATACATATGCTATCTATAGTATGTAGGTACCTGAAGGGGGACAGGGTTGCATGTAAAGACAAAAGGTATCTATATAAATTATACCTCCATTTCCAAATACATCCTTACCCCATTCCATAACTAGTAAGCTATCCCTTATAACAAAGATCAAAACAGAAAGTGAAAAACCAGTTCAGCAAAACTAAACAACAGATCAACTGAGTTTGATAATATATGAAATGTTCTACACCTGGCATCCTCCTATCTCTGCAGAGAACAAAATGTATTTTCTTATCTCTGTCCTAGGACGAAGATTGGGTATTATTAAATACATAGTGCTAAATTTTTTTGTTCTTTCCATTTATATTACTATAATCATTGTGTATATTATTTTTCTGTATCTGTTTATTTCACTATGCATCATTTTATGTATATATTTATCAGTGTGTATTTCAGATGTATATCAGTTTCTTCTTTAATTTTTTGTAATTCTTTGCACAGAAATATTTTATCCCATTCATGTACCATGATTTGCATAGCTATTATTCAAATGATAGGCACCCACTTTCTTCCCACTAGGTACTTTGCTACCACAAAAAGCACTACTATAAATATTTTAGTGTATGGGGTGTTTTTTGTCTTTGACCTCCTTAGGACATATAGCTAGAAATGGGATCTCTGGGTAAAAGATTATTTAGTTACTTTTGGGCTGGGGGCAAAAGTCTGGGTTGCTTTTCTGAAAAACTAGAGAGATTCACAATACCACAAATAACTTAACAACAGTGTGCGTGTCTTTCTGCCCCTCCAATATTTACAATTTCTATCTTGTTTTGTCATCTTTGCTAATCTGAAGACATAAAATGCAACTTCAGAGTTGGTCTGATTTGCATTTTTCTTGTTAGAGATCTGAAACAACCTTTTCCATGACTGTAAACAGGTTGCAAATATTATTTTGAGATCTATTTGTATGTATCCATGGGGGAATAGCTTTTGTTTTTTATGTTTTTTTAATTCCTCATATATCTTGAACTTCAGACCCTTTTCAGAGATATTTGATATCACGATTTCCACTCACATTTGAAGGCATCTCTGATGCCAAATATAGTGATATTATTTCAGCAAAAACTTTTCAATTTCATATGATCAAAATTATATATTTTGTCTTTTGTAATCATTTCTATCCTTGGCTTCAGAATTATCTCCCTAGACATAGCTTTGTAGGTAAGTGATTTCATTTAAAATTTTTTTGTGTAGCACATTACCTTTAAAATGGAAGGAAGGAAGGAATCTAGCCAGTAAACCGTAAATTAAGTGGGCAGCTTCTGCTCATCAAAATTTGCCTTCCTTTGGAGAGAAGATGAGGGAGAGGAGGAGTTAAGTTACCCAACTAGTTGGTCCCTATGCAGGCAGCTGGGTCTACTCACAGGTTGTGACTGTGCAAGGTCACCAGCCTCCCTTTCTCCTCCTGAGTCATCTGGATCCAGTGACCAGGATGACTTGGAGATGACCCAGGAAGAGATGGGAGGCACTTAATGGCTGTATTTTGGGCCCTCCAGGCTTAGAGTGAATGTTAGTGGTAAATGTTTCTCTTTGGAATAGCAACCCTGGGGGTCTTTCCCTCCCAGACTGATTTTTATCTCTTGTTTTTTTCCTAATTAAAGGGACCATCCCTAGAGTCACTTTTTATTTTTTTGGAAAACAAATCTTTATTTCTAGAAATATACAAAAGAAATCCCCACCCCATCCTACCCCAGAAAAGATGCTATTCTCTCTTTTCCCCATCTTCTTCCTCTTCTTCAACACCTCTGATATAAAGGACATTATTGCACCTTATTAAAACTTCACCAAGGTGTCCAAACAATGCTCCATCTATGTATTCTTCTGTATTTGCAAGTTGCATGTTCATGTAGCCATCCATGGATACCAGGTAACCTTTGTACTCAATTCCCCACTTAAGCTTCACCATCGCTGGCTTCCCTGTCAGTCCATTCAGGAATGGTTTGGGGTTGAGGGGTAAACTCATCATGACCACTGAAGAATGCCACAGGCTCCCCTCCACCTATTCTCCTGTGTCCACATGAAGGGAGTTGCATCCCTCTAGCCGGCAATTGTATGGAAGGCAGAGAAATAGTGGCCAGCTGGGAATGTGAACTTTCACCCCTCACCTAGAGTCACTTCTTAAAGAGGCCAATTCAATCAATGGGTGTGTTACCTCATTCTAAGTGAGTACAGGAAAAGACCTTAGCCTAAAAGGGTTAGAATCTCCCATTGCATCCTGGGTCATCTCCTGTAATCCTGATGGATATCTGGTCACTGGATCCAAATGGCTCTGGAGGAGAAAGTGAGGCTGGTGACCTTGCACAGCCCTCCCTCACTCAAATCAAAGTCAACTGTAAGTCATATCATCATTTCCCTGATGCCATGGTCCTCTTTGAAAACGAAGGGCAAACACAACAACCTTTCAAATGGGCATAACCATTTTAAGCTTATTGAATATATAAGTTGTAAGATATTGGTTTAAATATAATTTATGTTAAAATGTTTCCCAAATTTTGCCAGCAGTTTTTGATAAATACAATTCTTCCCCAAGTAACTGACAATCTTAGGTTTTTCATTCACTGAGTTGAGTTAGATTGTTCTTCTTCCTTATCTAGCTGGTTCCATTGATCTACTTTTAAATTTTGTAATTGTCAACATCTAGTTTTGATGATTATTGCCTCATAGAACAATTTTAGTTATGGAATGGCTATTCCTTCTTTATTCCTACTTTTTCATGATTTCTCTAAAGATAATAGGTCTCTAGCTCCTCTAAATAATTTCTGTCATTATTTTATCTAGTTCTATTACTATCCCCTTGGCAGTTTGGCAAAACACTAGATCTGCTCATTTGCTTAGGTATTAACATCATTTTTAGAATATTGTTAGCCTAACTATTCATAAAGGAAAAATCAACTGGATGAAAAATGCCTTTTGTCTTGACTATGAAATACAGTTGGATGGACAAACTACAGAGCTGAACTGAACCAAAAGCATAATGAATATCCATTTGTATGATGAATTGTTTCCTAGAAATTAATTAGAAGAAAAGAATAGTATAGATTGCATTGGAGAAATTGTGAATTCAAACAATCCAATGTAGAAGAAGGCAAACATTACTAGGATGCAAAAAATTACGAATGAGGAACTGCATAGGAGTAGTGTAAAAGATATCATCAGAGAATTGTATCATTGGATAATAAACTGAGCAAGAGTGAGGATGACTACTAGTAGCCTGTGTACTTCACTGACATCCACACAAGGACAAAGGGATTTGGAAGAAGGCCTCTATTGTACTGCCTACAAGGACAGCCTCTCCATACCAGATTTACAGGAGGATATGGGCAAGATTCACAAAAGATAAGCATGCATGGATAGATTTCAGTCTGTACCATTTGAAGGTAATAGCTACATCAATGAGAAAGAGAGAGGGAGAGAGAGAGAACCTGATATATTAAGATAAGGAACTCTAAAATTTCAGAGCAGCATTCTACAGGTAAATAATTATTAGATGGATAACAAATTATGATGGTTTTATTTATTTTACTTATTGTAAATGAATTCTAAATCACTTGAGGTTAGGAACCATGACATATATCTTCTGTATTTCTAGGTACATGTTAGTGCTTCAAGTAAATTTTCATATTTATTTTCAGGACTAGGTTCCAGTAAGAGTACTGGAATATACTAACTGATTTTATACCATGAACATATAATATTTGCAACTCTTAGCACTTCGCTGCAAAAAGATAATCTACATTATTCATTTAAAATAAATCATATCAAAAGTAAAGATATCTGAATATTTATTAAAACCCATAGTTCCAAATTTTAAAAAAAACTACCTAAAATAAAAAAGTAGCAAAATTAATTTTTTCTATCTTCTGAAATTTGTTTCTAATATGATGTTACGAGTAATTTTGGATAAGTCCTACTTTGATGCCTTATTATGGCAAACTATGGTTGTTCTTTTGTTTTTTTTTTTTAAAGCAATCGGGGTTAAGTAACTTGCTCAAGGTTACACGGCCAGTTATTTCTGGGTGTGGTACTGAGTATCTGAGCCCGGATTTGATCCATGTCATCCCGAAACTGGAGCTGGAGCTCTTACTCACTGAGCCACCTGGCCTCCCTTAAGCAATTGGGGTTAAGTAACTTGCTCAAGGTTACACGGCCAGGTGTTTCTGGGTGGCTGCTAAGTTCTGAGCCCGGGATTCGATCTCCAGGTCTTCTCAACACTGGAGCTGGTGCTCTTACTTGCTGTGCTACCTGGCCGCCCCTAAGCAATTGGGGTTAAGTAACTTGCTCAAGGTTACATGGCCAGTTATTTTGTTTGGGTGTTAAGTATCTGAGCCCTGAACCGATCCCAGGTCTCCCGACTCTGGGGCCCACTCTTTACTCACTGTGCCACCTGGCCGCCCCAAACTATGGGGGGGTTTTTAAGCCTTTGTCCAGTGCTGGACAAAGATATATGTGGTATCTAAAGTCTAAGCTAAGATGCATAATCATATTGGTCACAAAGTTATAAAATTTTTGGCCACAGCAACTCATTAAAAATAAATAAGTAAATATAAATTGATGCACTGAAAATTCATTTTGTTTTAGATGCTTTAAATGAAAATGTCTTTAATACTTTATTTGCCTAAGTACTCGACAAGAGAAAACACCCAATAAGACTCTAAACAACATTGTTCACTTTAATAGTGAAGAAAGCCAGTAACTATTTTTTTTTCAGTAGAAAACCACCCAATTCACTGGGACTTTCCACATTTTTTGCCTATATAGTTACTTGATATTTTAGTGGCAAAAATATAAATGCATTACTACTTAAAGTTATAGTCAGCTCACACTGTCTTGTAAATTAAGAACCTTATTATTACATAAAAAAATGGTCAAACTGAATTAAGGAATATCTTTTCCATATCAAATAATGGCCTAAGATATAACCTAAGCAAAGTGCCTCTCTTAGTTGATTTTGCATTTTATTAAAAGGAAGACTGACATGACCTTTGGTGTTCAAATAAGAAACAGAATAACAATTTGGCTTACTACCCATAGGAACCAAATCCTCTATTACTACAAGTCAAATCTTCACTGAAGGAGACAGGAAGTTCTTGGTGCCTTCTCATGCTGTTTCTGACTATGGTATCTCATCAGTTCAATGCTCTTACTTAAAAGTTGAATAAGAGGCTGAGAAAAAGACTTCCTTTCCTACTCTCCTTAACTTTTCTAAATTTTTGATTCCAATTTCAAGATGTTCTTTAACGGGTTCTTATTGGAGTCTTCAAACTCAATAAAGCCAGGTTGTGTTGAAAGTAAATTGAACTCTTTAGAAGATAAACATATTCTGCAGAATATGCATAATATTCATTAAACAGATTAAATTTCATTTTAATCTCTAAAATACCTGTTTTGAAGTCTGAAATGATTAGTGTTTTAGTAACTAAATAGCAAAAAATAACAAAAATTTCCATCTTCACATTCTTTCTAAAAAATAAGGCCTTTTGTAATTTCCCTAGAACATAACCAGATAATAGGACAAATGAAATAAATATTCTTTATTACTATCCTGGGCATTAAAGGTCCTAGATTCAGTGATTATTTTATAGATGGGTTAAGGAAAAAGAACAGAAAGTATAATAAAGAATAGAAATATATAATTTCATTCACTGACTTCATGATTACACGCCAGACTGAAGTCAATGAGAATTTTAATGAGATTATCTAAAGGCAAAATTCAACTTAAAATGCTTACTTCTAAACTCATTTTACAAAGAATTTTGTTGTTGCTTCGATCTATGATTTTATTGCTTTAAGGGACTCATTGAGAGAAACTCCTCTTAGCAATACAGAGCTGCCTCTGCATCTGCAGCATATAGTCTTAGAGAACTGTCTCAGGCATTAGGACTTCAAGTGACTTGCTCCAAGTCAAACAAATAGCATATCTGTCAGAGGGCTTGAATCCACGTCTTTCCTACTCCTTGAGAGTTCTCTATTCATTACAGAGTGAGCTAAGGCATAGTTACAGGACCTGAATAATCTGTGTGAGGGACAGCAAGAAGGACTGGTTGGTTGACTAGATTTTCGTTTGTGAGAAAGGGGATAACAATGTTTACTGATGTTAAAAAGGCATGTTAGAACCAGTCTGCAAAATAATTTAAAAACCAAACAGAGAAGTTTGTACCCGAACGAAGAGATCACACAGAGGAGCCACTGCAGTCTGTGAAGCAAGGAGAATGACACTGGCCTATCTGCACTTAAGGAATATCTGGCAGCCCAGTGTGTGGAAAGGGGATTGCTGAACTTAGTGATTTGAGGCAATGAGACCAACTGGGAAGCTATTAAAATAGATTAGTCAAGGAGTGGTAGAGGTCTTAACTGAGATGAGGTTGGCCTCACATGGTGAGAGAAAGGGACAGATAAAGAGATGCTGCGAAGGCAAACTGGACAGACTTGGAGACTGATTAGAAATGTAGAGTGAGGGTGAGAAATTGAGAATGACTCCAGGGCTGCAAACTTGTATGATTAGGATGGTGACATATTCAATAAAAATAGGGTAGTATGAAAGAAGGGTGGATTTTAGTGGAAATACAATGAATTCTACTTCAGAAATGGGATTTAGATGCATAAAGAACATATGGTTTGAAATATCTAATTATTTTCTAAATAGTGGAACAGAGAAATTATGGGATAGATGTAAGATCAAATAGTCAACAAGTAGCAGAAGTAGGATTCAAATCCCTATCAAATACTCCTAATTCTTTTTTTTAATCTATCACCTTTTTTGTTTATTTCTACATTCATTTCCACAAGAGTTTGACTTACAAATTTTCTCCATGTCTTTCCCCTACCCACCACCCCAAAATAGCAATCCTACTGAATACCCCTTCCCCCAATCTGTTCTCTCTTATATCCTCTCCCATCCCTCCTCTGACTTTCTAGTAGGGCAAGATGAATTTCTATACCCCAGTGCTTGTATATCTTATTTCCCAGTTGCATGTAAAAAAAATAATAATATTTTTTAACATTTGATTTTAAAACTTTGATTTCCAGATTCTTTCCCTTCTTCCCCTATCACCCACCCCTACTGGGAAGATAAGCAATTTAATATAGGTTGTACATGTGTTGTAACTACCCTTTGCCCCCCATCTGCCCTCCCTTCTATCATCCCCCCTCTTATTCCCTTCCCCCTTACTTTCCTGTAGGGTAAGATACCCAATTTAGTGTGTATGTTATTCCCTCCTTAAGCCAAATTCAATGAGAGTAAGGTTGACCCATTCCCTTTTGCCTTCCTGTTCTTCCCCTCCATTGTAACAGTTTTCTCTTACCTCTTTTATATGAGATAATTTACCCTTTTATAAGAGATAATTTCTGTCTCTCCCTATCTCCTCTCATTACATTCCTCTCTCATCTCTTAATTTTTTTAGTTATCATCCCATCCTATTCAACTGATCCTGTGCCCTCTGTCTATGTATACCTATACACATATATACACACTCACATTTTTATATGCACATATACCCTCCTATATAAATATATATATATGTATGTATACACACACACACATATATATTCCCTTCAATTATCCTCATTCTGAGAAAAGTCTCATGAGTTACAGTTATCATTTTTAATGTAGGAATGTAAATAGTTCAACTTTAATAAGTTCCTTATTATTTCTTTTCCCTGTTTACCTTCTCATGCTTCTCTTGCTTCTTGTACCTGAATGTCAAATTTTCTATTCAACTCTGGTTTTTTCAGCAAGAATGCTTGAAAGTCCTCTATTTCATTCAATAACCATATTTTCCCCTGAACCATTATACTCAGTTTTGCTGGGTAGGTGATTCTTGGTTTTAATCCTAGCTCCTTTGACCTCCAGAATATCATATTCTAAGCCCTTCGATCCCTTAATGTAGAAGATGCTAGATTTTTTGTTATGCTGATTATGTTTCCACAATACTCAAATTGTTTCCTCCTGGCTGCTTGTAATATTTTCTCCTTGACCTGGGAACTCTGGAATTTGGTTATAATATTCCTAGGCATATTTTTTGGGGGGGATATTTTTCAACAGGTGATAGGTAGATTCTTTCAATTTCTATTTTGCCCTCTGGTTCTAAAACAGCAGAGCAATTTTCCTTGAGAATTTCTTCAAGGATGATTTCTAGGTTCTTTTTTTGATCATGGCTTTCAGGTAGTCCAATAATTTTAAAATTATCTCTCCTGGATCTATTTTTCAGGTCAGTGGTTTTTCCAATGAGATACTTCACACTGCCTTCTATTTTTTCATTTGTTTGGATCTGTTTAATAGTATCTTGATGTCTTATAAAATCACTAGCTTCCATTTGCTCCAATCTAATTCTGAAGGAATGATTCTCTTCAGTGAGCTTTTAAGATTCTTTTTCCATTTGGCAAATTCAGCTTTTTAAGGCATTCTTCTCTTCATTGGCTTTTTGGGCCTCTTTTGCCATTTGAGTTAGTCTATTTTTTAAGGTGTTATTTTCTTCAGTCAGGTTGACTCTCTTTTCATGATTTTGATGCATCATTTTCATTTCTCTTCCCAATTTTTCCTCCATTTCTCTTACCTGATTTTCAAAATCCTTCTTGAGTTCCTCCATGGCCTGTAGCCAGTTTGTATTTTTCTTAAAAGCTTTTGGTGCAGGAGTTCTGACTTCACTGTCTTCCTTCCTTTCCAAGCTTTGATCTTTTTTGTCCCCAAAAAAGGAATCTAAGGTTTTATTGCTCTGCTTGCTCATGTTGACAATTACTTGACTTTTGAGCTCTTTGCCATGGTAGAACTCTTGCTTCCAAGAGAGGAGAGGTGTGTCCCAAATTGCTTGGGTTTTTGCAGCTGCTGGAGCTATTAGGAGGGTGTCCTCTCTGAAGCTTCCACAAGCTCTGGCCCACTGGTCACGCACCCTAGGACTTCCACCCTAGATAGCAATCCATATCCTAGCAGGGTAAAGCAAGAGTGATTACCCTCTGAATGGTCGTTTGGTCCCCCTATGATCTGCAGGCCAGGAGGGAACCCCTCAGGGCAGCTGCAGCTGCTGCTGCAACTCTGCCACCTCTCACCCTGGGGGCAGGTGCTGGACCGTGCCCTACCTTTCCAACAGAGTTTCCAACCGACCTTTTACTTGCTCTTTGGAATTTATGGATTGAGGAGTCTGGAAACTTCCACAGCTGCTGGCGATTCACTCTCCAGAAGTCTGCTCTGGCTGCAGCTGGTCAGGGGGACACATGGGACTGCCCACTGCTCTTAGCATGCTGTGATGGACCTTTCCTGTAGGCCTTCCGGGCTGCCTTTGGCAGGAGATTTGTTTCTCTCTGTCACTCTGTGGGCTCTGTAGCTCTAAAATTTGTTTAGAGTCATATTTTATAGGTATTTGAGGTGGTTGTTGGGGGAGCTCACAAAATTTCCTGCTTCTATGCTGCCATCTTGGCTCCACCCCCCCAATACTCCTGATTCTAAATCCAAAGATCTTTCTATCTTGATGTCTCAATGCTATTTATATTAAGGCACACAAAAGTACTTATTAACAATAATAATTTGTAGTTTTTGCTTTAATGAAATATGTATCCTCAGTCTATTTTCCATCTAGGAACATCAGAGAAAAGTAGGGAAAATATGTTGGGAGTATTCTTCTCAAATTCCCTGAAATCCGATCAATAAATTAACAAACATTTATTCAAAAAACCACTTGGAATTCAGGTGATACAAAATATAAGGCCACAGGTCTCAGACTGCTACAATTTAGTAGAAAGACAAAAGTAACATATAATAGAGAAGAGAGCACTAAAACTAAATTGTTCTGTATTCAAGTGTGATGTGGGTTCAGAGAAGGGAGACATCGGGGTAGACTAGAGTAGCTGAAGAAATTGAGCTGATACTTAAAAGGATGAGTGGGAATTGCCAAGATGGTAAAGAGAAAGAGAGAATGCTGGGAGCAGCAGGTGAAGGAGGTGGAATTGAACACAACCTGTGTGGCAGACAGTAATGAGAATGGATGATCCAGAATAGATAAAAAAAAATGTTAATGTACAATGGCAAATAAAGTTGGCTAGGCAATGTGGACACAGATATTAGATGGTAAAAGCTAGGCAGAACAGTTCAGGATTGATACCCCTTCTCGATTTTTGAGTGGGAGTGTGACAAGATGAAATCAACATTTTAGGCAGGTTAGTTTGAAGTATGCAAGATGGATGGGAGGAGGAAAGAAAGAAGAGGCAAAAAAGCCCTGCTAAGAGAGACTATTGAAGTAACTTAAATGTACATTATCACATACATTTTAATTTTAATCTGTTTTATATGTGCATTTGCTAATCTATAACATGAAGAGACCTACAAAAGATAAATCTGTACTTATCCTACAAGGAAAACTTTAAAACTTTTAAATATTTACTACATTTTGGGTCACAGGGGGACTCATTTACAGTTCTGTCTTTGCCCCCACCCCAAATAGCTAGGGACTACACTTATTTAATAAGGGGAGAATAATAAGAATAATAATGATAGCCAACATTTATATAATATCTCCTATGTGCTAGGCATTATGCTAAGCATTTTACAAGTAACTCATTTGACCCTCACAGCTACTCTGGGAGATTAAGTGCTACTGTTATCCTTATTTTACTGATAAGGAAACTGAATCAAACTGAAGGCTAAGTGACTAGCAAGTCTCTAAGGCCATATTTGAACTCAGGTTTTACTAACTCCTGGCCTTGTGCTTGATCCACTGAGTCTTCTAGGTATGCATTTATATCCTTCTATTCCATCTCAAATATCATATACAATTTTGGATACAGAAAGCACTTCCAAGGTGTGTATCAGTTTCCATTCATTAGTACTACCCATGTTGTTTGGCTTATGAATAATTTAGGCTGTTTTTAAGGAGAATGATCTGCAAACTGCTTTTGTTGGACTGGGTGGTACTTGCAATAAGGAAATATTCTACATCAATGTAGGTGGCCCCTACTTTGAAATTTATTTTCTTAGTTTCCTAGAGCAATGAAAGGTTAAGTGACTTGCCCAGGGTCCTAAAGCCAATGTGCCACAGAAAAAACTTGACTCCAGGTTTTCCTCCCCTTACAACCCGCCTCTTGATTGGCAGACATTAGAGCCTACAAATAATTTAGTAAGAGAAATCAGTGGCTCACATACCCATTAACTCATAGGCCTAAAAGTAAGTGGTGTTTGGGCATCTGAAACTCAGTATTTTATAGAGCTGAAAGAAGAAACAGGCACTGCTAAATATATTCAAGATGCGTGAAAGCACCTGTTGTCACGCCAGGACTGCAAACCTCATTTTATTATCAGAACACAGAATAAAAGCAAGGCTGTTTCTTTTTGTTTGATGATTACAGAATACAAATCCCTAGGTCATTTTTTTTTCCTACGGAGATCAATATAATGACATAACTGTCCCATTTTATCAGTGTATGTACAGCTGCCAATGGTCAGATTCAGTAATTATCTAGCTTGTTTCACAAAGTAGGAGGTCATGGAGGGATAAATAACTGGGGGAAAGGTTACATGTTACCAAGCAATGCTTCCCCAGTGCTTTGTTACAGTATTAATCTTATTCAGAATGATCAAAAAATATGCCCATTTTTAAAAAAAGCACAACTACTAATGAGTTTTTTACTTTTGGACTTTGAGATTGAAAAATTAATTAGGCCTACCTGGACTTTTGGTCATTTGGTAATGACAATCAATTCCCTCAATTATGAGAGAATAAAGAGGTCATAGCATTTCCTCAGGAAATAATTATCCAAAGTTATGCTGAAGAGGGAATAAATAGCATTGAAATAGAACACTGGCATGATAGGGTAAGAGTTGTAGCAACGCTGCATATGCTGGAGTCTGGAAAAAATAAATTTAAGAATTTACTCTCCCTTCTGACAATGACCTAGTTCAATGATTATATTTGATTTTATTATAAAAACTAGTTAGTCAGAAAATTCAAACATGCTTGGCTGCCACAGTTTGTCCACCACCTACCTTCTTCTTTACCATTACCCTCTCTGATTCAGTCAAACTGGTCTGTTAACTGCTGCCTGTACAGGACATTCAAACTCCACAGCCTCCAAGCAGACCTTTAATCTATATAGGGATGAGGAATCTGTAGCCTTGAGGCCACAAATCCAGATTTCACAGAACAAACCCCCTTAACAAAAGGATTTGCTCTGTAAAACTTAAGACTTAGTCAAGACTGCACCTGAGGCCGTAGAGGGCCATATGTGGCTTCAAGGCCACAGGTTCCCCACCCCTGAGTGCAACAGAAGCCACTCCGGCTGTGCTCCTGGGGGCTGTGGCCAAGCAGTTTGGAAAACACAACTTTTTTTGTTTCAGGGCTGGGCCCTGGGTCCTCTATGATGAGAAGCACTTACACTAAGACTCAGGACATTTACCAAATCTTCATCTCTGCAGTGTAGGCCATTACCTGTCCACGACCATTTGCTCAGTAATGACCAACATACTTTAGAGTCCAAGGTTCCCCAGATTCTTTAAAATCTAAAGTTCTCTAGGTATCTTATGCAAATGAATGGCTAGTGGAAAGGTATCATCCTCTGTCTTTAGGGAAAATTGTTCATCTAAACTGATTTTTGATGCACAAAAGTTATCCAGGGGTGGGGAACCTGCAGCCTCAAGGTTCCCCATCCCTACTATACCTTTAGAACAAAGGTCAGAAAATTTTGCTACAAAAACTAGATAGTAAATTGTGGGCTTTGGATATAAGAATTTGTACTGCCTAAAAAAAATGCAAAATAAAAAAAAGAAAGTAGAATATACTGAATAAAAATACCAATAAAGATTCAAAGCACCAATACTATCATTTCTCTGTTTCAGTATAAAAACACAGTAATTTTAAAGGGCTGAACTTAAAGACAAAATAATATTTGATCCTAGATTCAATAGGGAGATATGGGAGTTTATTGATTTGGAAACTATCACAGACTTACACTTGAGGGAAATCACTTTGGAGTTCTGTGGAGGACACATTAAAGAGAGACTTCAGGCAGAAAGGTAGTATGCCATTAGCCATAATTAGAAATAACCAATCATCACTTTTATATTAAATGGGATCTACTGATATGTTAGTTGGAAGAAATGACCTAGTGATGACTAGGTTCTAATCTGTAATAAAAACCAATGTAGCTGATTTGGAAAAACTCTAGGCTAGAGTAGTTTTATTTATAGGATAATTTTTTATTTCCAAAGCAGTCGATTTGGTCTTTTGTTTATTTGTGCTGAGAACCCTATACTGAATGAAATTTCTTGGAACAAAGGTACTGTTGGAAGTTGTGTTTCATTTAATCTTCACAACAACCTGGTGAGGTAGCTGTTATCTCAATTTTATAGATTGGGAAAATAAGGCTGAGGCAGATCAAGTGAGTTGGCCCTTACATAGCTATTTGGTGTCTGAGATAGTATTGGAACTCAAATCTTCCCATCTCTATGCCCAGCACTCTATCAACTATGCCACCCAGTTTATATGGAAGGGGGGTCAATAGTTATGAATGTTATATTGGTTTCATATATATATATATATATATATATGTATTCATATTAACGAAATCCAAAATTTTTCCTATATCTTTAGTATCTTCTCTTTCACAGACCTTCTATATTAGTCTCTCAATGCTCTCACAATTGTGTTAACTCAAACACAGATCTGTTCTTTACATAATGTCAACCAAATGCCACATATAAGGCAGGCAAGCCAGCTGAGGTGAAGCAGCAAGGTACCTTTGGAGGGAGACAGGAGGTAGCATGTGCCAGGAAAGTTATACCATCACTACCACCTTGACCCTTATCTTTCTTTAGCCCTGATGAAGGCATCCCAGGATCTTAAGCCCAAGAGCTTTGGGAATGGCAGTGTCTCCCAAACCACCAAATCTGCTTTCAGCCCTGTAGCATCAAGGACCCCAAGAGTCCCCAGGGTGGCTGCTAACACAGGTTCTTGGGAAAGCAACTCAAAATGGGTTAACAAGCTTACTTTAATCAGTCAAATATGTATCATTTACCTAATTCAGGGGAAAAAGGTCAGCACCCTGAACTTCAGAGGATACAGACAGAATTATCAAGACAGAAACAGATCAAGTAGACAGATTTCAAACTGTCCAACCATTACATCCAAACCAAATCAACATCTGGGTTTGGAGAAGGCGGTGGGGGGGCGGGTGGGAGGCGTTGGGGGGAGGGGCTCTCAACAACATCTTCCCAGAGTCCAGATCAAATCACAGAACACTTCTCAAAGTGAGCTCTCAAAACAAAGCCTCACATCAGGGCTTATATAGCCTTCTCCTGGCTCAGAGAATGTAACAACCTTATTGACTCACTGGCCAATCAAGAAGTATCTACTGAAAAACAAGCCTCCCACCCCAGGCTCCAGGTGCACTTTAGCCTAGGGGCAGGGAAGATCTTAAAAATGTACAATCCCATTACAAGCCCCCACAGACATTACGGAGGAAGAAATCATTATGGAAAGGGGTCTACTTTACTCATTACCACCAGCAACAACTACTGACCAACGGCCACCAACATGAAGCTCTGAGAGGGGCAGCACTTCCCAGACAAGAAGTTTTGCTTCTAGCCCAATGTAGTCATCATCTAGAGAAGCAACTCCTGTGGAGAAGAGGCCAATCAATTAATAAACACTTATTAAGCACCTACTGTGTGCTAGGCACTGTGCGAAGCATGTAGCATACAAAAAAAGGGGGGGGGGGGCAAAAAAAAAAAACACCAGTGCCTGCTCTAGAGAAGCTCACAATTTAATGTGGGAGACAACATGCTATGTACAAACAAAAGCATGTACAGGGTAAGCTGAAAGTAATCGAGTGAAGGCATCCCCATCAATTGTGAACCAACTGTCACACACGTGGCAAGGAATCTAGCTGACATGAAGTAGCAAAACACTCTGCAGGGAAAAGTCAAATCACCACCATGACTCTGATCATATATCCTCACAGATTCTAGTGGAGACAGTCCTGCCTTGGAGCCCGAATAATGTCCTTACCCATTCCTGGCAAGCACTTCTGCAGGAGCTACAGCCACCTCTACTGAGGTTGCAGAGAGGAAAGTTCTTGCCACCAAAGCCTTTGGCACTGTATTCAATAGCAGAAATGTCATCAGAGAAGTACTAGCATTTCTTTGCTGCTGTGCCCTAAGGACCATGGGATTTACAGCTAGAACCTTGAATATGTGTGCTTCCTCCATGAGCAACGTGACAGCAGGGACAATCTGACCTTTTGATGTGTATGTCCAGCTAAGTACTTCCCACAAAGTAAGCACTTATTTGAAGCTGTTGCTCCTATCCATGTGCTGCTACATAAAGGTAAATAAAGAAAATCATGCAACTGGAGTTACAAATTTATGCTATATGACTTTAACTGGGCTCTCACTGTTGCTAGGTAATCCTACTATACCTACCTGATAAATTCACCATCCCACTCTCCAAAGCAATTCTCTCAAACCTTTTCATCCCTCCTCAAACCTTACCTGGTTCTCCCTCTACCCACTCTCTAAGGCTAAGAACTTTGCCTTATATTTTACAGAAAAAAACTGAGGCCACTTGCCTGTGAACTTCCCATTCTCTACTCTTTCTCATCTCATGTCACTCATATTCCTTCTGCCACTCTTCCTTCTCTATCTCACATAGAAAGGTGGCTTCATCACTCCTCACCAAAGCTAACCCATCTACCTACCCAAGAGATCCCATTCCATCCCATCTCTTCCAACAGACTGCACTGTCATACCCACTCCCATTACTTATCTTCAGTCTCTCCCTGTCTAATGACTCCTTCCCTACTGCCTACAAAGTAGCCCATGTCTCCCCCATCCTGGAAAAAAAAAATTCTCACTTTATCCTTCTATCCCCACTAAGTATAGTCCTATATCTCTTCTGCCTTCTGTAGCTAACCTCCTTAAAACGGCCACCTACAACAGGGGCCTCCAAGTTCACAACCTTGGAGTCATTCTTGACTCCTCATTAGCTATTACTGCCATATATAACTTGTTACCAAGGCTCATCAATTTTACCTTTGCAACATCTTTTGAATATGTCCCCTTCTCTCCTCTAACATTGTGACCACTCTAGTGCAAGCACTCATCACCCCATGCCTGAAGTACTACAATAGCTGGCTGGCGGGTCTGCCTGCCTCTAGTCTCACCCCGCTCCAGTAATCCTCTATTCCGCTCCCAAAGAGATTCTCCTAAAGTTCAAGCATGACCATGACTAAAGTTCAAAGGCCCTCATAACCTAGTTCCCTCCCTCCTACCTTTTCAGTCTTCTTGTGCATTACTCCCTGTTGAATAGTCTTCAATCCAGGGACACTGGCCTCTCCTTATGTTTCTCAAACAAGATATTCCATCTCTCAGCTCTAGGCATTTTCTCTGGCTGTTCCCCATGCATGGAATGCTCTCCCTCTTTATCTCTACCCCCCGATCTCCCTGGCTTCCCTTAAGTCACAACTAAAACCCCAAATTCTATAGGAAATCTTTCCCAACTTCTCTTAATTCCAGTGCCTTCCCTTTTAAAATTATTGTCTGTTTATTCTGTATATAGCTTGTATGTACATATTTGTTTGCTTGTTGCCTTCTCAATTAGCTTATAAACTCCTTGAGGGCAGCTATCTTTTCCCCCCCCTGAATGCCCACTGCTTACAATGCCAGGCACATGGCAGGCACTTAATAAGTGTTTATGGACTAAATGCTTCATTCATATACTCAGTCTAATCTAGCTGCTTTTCCTGTCTGTTTTCTCTAGTGCCATTTGGAATGGCTTTGCTTAGTTGGTTCTCTGGTCATGTTTTCCTTATGCTAGCTTTATCCTACATTACTTCTCTCTGCTTTATGTGATGAGACTCCTCAGAAACATCCATTATCCTTCTTTATAAGATTTTACAGACCAGGTTATGTTCTAGCCTGATGTTGCCTTTGGCGATCACCTGTCTGTGTCTGACAAGTTAATCATATGTTGGCTGACTAAAGTGCTTTCTGGGGTCTTTTGGTTACCCTTTGGTTAAACTTCCAGATGAAATTATAGCATCAATGTAATTTCTGTTGTTCATTTCTCATTTTTGTTGTTGTTTCTTGTTTAAATAATTCAGGGTTTGTTTTTAACTGCACTCCTTATCGTTTCCTCATATTTTTCTTTTCTTTCTTTCCCTTTCTTCCTTTCTCCCACAAATTCTGATCTGATGATCTGACAGACAGCTGACTCAAGAATGAATCATACATCAATAACAATGTTTTTCCTGTCTGTTAAGAGATATTTAGTTCTTTATGACGCTATTTGGTGCTTTCCATATTTACCATCTACCAATTCTTCTTTAAAGAAAGTGTTCTTGTTATCTGCAATGAGGTTTCTGTGTAATCTATGTCTTTGGTTTTTCTCCTTTCTTTTTCCTGATCCATATTTTCCCATATATTTCTCTCATTCTCACCTATTCCTGTTTTTGTACTGAAATCACCAACTACCGGAGTGTATATGGCTTAGATTTGGAGAATCTCACCACATTCTTAGTAGAACTTCTCTACTGTTTTGTCTTCAACAACCAAAGCTGGTGCCTAAGTTATAATTATTTCCATGGTGGTCTTCTTGGAAGCACTTGTCCTTAGTAATGAAATAAGGAATAACCAAATGTTCCATGAAATGTCTTTTGTCGCTCATGAGTGTATGATAAAACCTACTCTACTAATTTCTTTCTTGCATCTCCAAGCTGTCAGTGTCTGTGAGCTATCCTTTCATTCAGATGAGACTTCCTTCTTTTTTCTTCTGGTACCATTTGTATCAAGAATATCTAAGATTAATATGAACCAGTTACTATGCCTAAGTAAAGATAGAATTCTATCAAACAAAAATTTTTATGAAAATCTCAAAAAAGGAAAAGCTGGGATTGTTAATTTTTTTGGAAGGATGTCAGGTTCCACTTGAATTATTTCAGGCCCTGGATCCTTTTATTTTACAAAATTTTTAAAAGACCTCCTTTATCTATCAATACTCAAAACAATAAAATTGAAGACAACAGATCTTTCCTTGTTACAAGTGATATACATTCTCTGCATTCAAAATTGGTTCTTTGCAAAAAGGCTAAACAAATTTATAACTGACCTACAAAGTAAATTTAAGTGGCACAGCTATGTGCACACACACACACACGTATATACACACAGACATAATAGATAGATACATACACACACATATCTCTGTCTCTCTCTCTCTGATATGGATAAGGGCTAAAGTTTCTTATGTAGGCCAGAAATACCAGTGAAAGAAATGGATCAATATTTGTTACATAGGTGATGAGGACAGCTCTAATTCTCTTCTTAGAAATGCAAATAGTAGAATGTTTTAATAACATCGATCTTATAATCCTAAAGTATATTAGGTGGAAGGAAAATCCAAGGAGGAATAAAGGAAAACATCTGATTTGGTTTATGATATTTATATTTCTATAAAGAGATCTGTTCTATCCAAAGGTCCTAATGCAGAGATGACTAAGTAAGGAGTCTGTTTACTTGATGTAAAATGACAGTAAATGGAGAACATAAATGGTGTTGGTCGTGGTCAACAAATCACACACATATACAAACACAAAATTAAAACGTATGCTTATAACTGACCCATGAAAGCATGGGAGAATAGTGGTTCTTATCTTACACAGGCAAGAGGTGCTTAAAAATCACTTTAGGGAAGGGATTTTTAACCTACAGAATCCTGGGGGGGAGGGACAAGTGTGTGGATACATTTCAGGAGGTCTATGAATTTGGAAAAAATGTATCTTTACTTAAATATAACTGGTTTTCTTTGTAAACTTGTGAATTTATTTTAAGCATTTAAAAACATTATTTTGAGAATTGTTTCATAAGCTTTGTCAATTTGTCCAAAGGGTCCACAACTGAAAAAAGATTAAGTATCTCTGCCTTAGAGAGTCTCCTTAATGTACTCCTCAGTGTCTTCTTGGTAATCTCAGCAAATGCCATTTGATTTTGTGTTTTTATTAGAAGTACCTTACAATAATCCATTGCCTCTTCAAAGTTTGGAGGTGGTATTGGATTCTTGAGGGTTACACCTTTAGAATACAAACTCTAGAAGATCCTGCTGAGCTAGAAATGGTTTGAGTATTAGTCTGGCAATAGACTCTTGTCCATGTATTAGCCTAAGTAAGTTTGAAAAAGCTCATCAATGAAAGGTTGGTTAGTAGGTTAGCCATTTTCTTGTACCATAGCAACTCAAGAAGTTTGTAAGGCATGGAGAAGTCACACTTTACATTGGTGGGAGAAATAGCTACACCAGTAAAATCATAGGACCTTGAAGCACTGAAGAAAGGAAATAAAGATGGACTGGTTGGAAAAAGACAGAATTCCATGCTTAGTCAGAAAGACAAGACTGATTTAGATCCTAAAGGGGGATTATTTCTTTTTTTAATTTTCTTCAGAAAGTTTTTCTATATGTAATACAGATTAAAAATGAAAAATCTGGGAATGTATGGAAGGAGTACTCATCTCATTCAATGTGTTATTGTTATGCCTCCTAGATAAACTTGGAAACACTCTATTTGACAAGGCCAAACAATGAGACTACAATACTACTATAACACACTGGAAAATATTGGTTTTTTGTTAGGCAGTATTGAGAATCTTTTACCATTGTTACTTGGGCCCAAGCAGCAAGAATAAAATACATAGCTAAAGATGTTGCCTATTTCTATCATTTAGTAATAGATCTAGTAATAATAACCATCTAATAATAATAATATTTAATAATAGCTTTTAAACTTTAAGAGAAAAAAATTCAATAATGATATTGCTACCAATAATTATAATGCTAAAAAACAACTGAATATCTCCTAAAATAGATAGGTGAATGTGTCACTTCTGGGTTTTAAGAAATGGAAAATTTTCATAATATGAAAGCCTTTATAGGGTTTTTCTTTCTCTAGCCTATTGAAATATATATGCTGTGAGTATATAGTGCAGGGTACATGCTGTTGCTCATTCGTAATTTTGTTTCTGTACATTCTTAATGTACAATTAGGAAGTGGATTCTTCATGCCTCCTATGCTCAATAGAAACAAAACTGTTAAATTATTTTTAAATTCCTCTGTTAACCAGAATTTAAAATGAATACATATCATAATTAAGCTACCTCAGTTGGACAATAATGACTGATTTCTTAATATTTTTTCATCAAACAATGCTACTTTTCCTTTGTGAAAGAAGGAGGCAACTTGGCATATTGTCCAGAGTTAGGAAATGATGTATGTTCAAGTCCTTCCTCTTCCACACAGTGGCCAGGTGAGCCTCGGCAAGTTATTTGCCCTCCCGGTGCCTTAGGTGACTCTCTATGACAAGTTGCAGAGCAGAAGGCACTGGGACTTTTCTTACTGGGAGCTCTCTATGCAAAAAAAATTGCAGGCTCAATTTAAAAAGAACAACTATACTTTATATAATATTATCTGTATCATTCTTTAAAAACATTATTGAGAAAAGCATCAAGAAGAGTAAGAAAACTATTTTAGCCAGTGAGCACTGTTTCTTGCTGAGTAAAAAAAAAAATGACTGCTTTCAAAAAAGCATTTCATTAAACATGTCAAAAGACCAGACTAAAGAATTCTAGTTATCACTGTATCGTTAAACAAAGTGAATTTTAGAATGTCAAATTCAGGCCTAAATAAAACAGAACTGATTTGTTACATACTAAAATTATTTGGAAATAAATTCTAAACCAAATTGGTTAAAGTACAGAGAAAGGAAAAGAAGAAAGGAAAAAGGAAAGGAAAGGAAAGGAAAAAGGAAAGGACAGGACAGAAAAGGGAAGGGAAGGGAAGGGAAGGGAAGGGAAGGGAAGGAAGATAAAGAAAAAAAGAAAGAAAGCTTATTGGTTGGCAGCAATCTTTAGATTCCAGACTCCAGCCATACTGTGCAATCATGCTGTTTATTCCACTGTAACAATCAGGGAGACAGAACAGAACACCTGGTACTCTCAATTCTGGGCCTTCCTGGCTTCCTTGGCAGCTGAATGTAAAACCTCACTGCCAGGTGGTTGCACTTCAATTATATTAGCCAGCCTTTCTAGGGTTAACAAGTACCCACTTCCTTCAAAGTACTCCATGAAATAATTTATTCATAAAACACAGTATGTCTTCTTGATTTAAAAAAAAAAAGCCAAACTGGTCCTGAAAACTCATAAAATTAAAATTTTTTAAATTATGAAATAGCCTTAACTATAAGCAAAAGCATAAAAATTAGTTTTCTGCCACAAGAGCCTTTCTTTAACATAATATATTGTCATTGATGCTATTTGTATAACTACCACTTAAACCTAGGGCCTTACAAATAGTGGGCACTTAATGTTTGGTGAACTGAATTTAATATGGATGTAAATTAAACACCACAATCACACTGAAATACCAAAACTGAAACTTAAAGGGCAAAGGAAGACAGCCAAAAGGCCTAAGCAGGCTGAGGCAATTAACAATTATGACTTGCATGCAAAAAGGGGTATAAAAGATGTTACCATGTAAGTTAGAAGAAGGTGAGTTAGGGATGTAATAGGAATAAGAGGAAACAGATAAAATGCTCTCATGTGATGGCTAGTTTTCATGAAATATGGTAAGAAATAGCTAAGAACTGCATACCTACAGAGATGAAATCATGGATCCATATTATATCAATTATAATCATGTATATATCACAACTTCTTGTTCAGTGGTGCAATGCGAATGCAGATTTGGAAGATCTTCCCTGCCCCTAGGCTAAAGTGCACCTGAAGCCTGGGGTGGGAGGCTTGTTTTTCAGTAGATACTTCTTGATTGGCCAGTGAGTCAATAAGGTTGTTACATTCTCTGAGCCAAGAGAAGGCTATATAAGCCCTGATGTGTAGCTTTGTTTTGGGACTCACTTTGAAAAGTGTTCTGTGATTTGATCTGAATTCTGGGAAGCCGTTGTTGAGAGTCCCCCGGCTTTGAAAAACCCAGAATGTGGAAACCCAGATGTTGACTGGGTATGGATGTAATGGTTGGACAGTTTGGAAATCTGTCTACTTGATGTTTCTGTCTTGATAATTATGCCTGTATACTTTGAGGTTCGGGGTGCTGACCTTTTCTCCTGACAAGGTAAACGATATATGTCTGACTGATTAAAGTAAGCTTGTTAACCCATTTTGAGTTGCTTTCCTTTATCAAAGCAGATCCAAGAACCTGTATTGCTAGCAGCCACCCTGGGAATGCTGGGGTGCTTGCTGCTACAAGTGGTTATATTCTTATTCAAAAATAGAATGGAACAGATTTTTTTAGCCTTCATTTAAGAAAGGGCTAGAAGTCATTTTTCCAAATAAACTGCAAATAATAAAACTTAGTAGAATTTGTTTGTGTACTCACTAAATAAAACTAAATTTCATTTTTTAAAAACCCTTAATTTAAAAAAAAGCAATTCCAATTTTCAAATTTTGAAATGAACTCATAAAAGGTGTGGCTTTGTTTTGTTTTTCACAATGGGACTACCAGTAGGAAGGAAAGAGGAAAGAGAAATATGGATTGTTATAACTTAGTGAAACTAAACAGATAGTTCATAGACTGAAGAGACATAGGACAGTTAACCTATAGAGACAGATAGGACAGAACCATGAGGGTTGGAGCTGTGATTCATGCCTAGACCCAAAGAGTTGCTGTTTACAGGTCTCTAGTACAATCAAGGCAATGATTTGGAAGAAGTGTTGGGGTGAGAAGAGGGAAGGACAAGATGGGTCAAATGGAAGGCCATTAAGCAGAGGTTAGATCTTATTGCTTTGTATCCTTTTTTCCTTAGAAGCATCCTAGTATAGTCCAATTGATTCAATAGGGCGTTGCTGGAATGTATCTCCTTCCTATACCATCTTTCAAGATTTTGTGGGTCTTTCTCTTTGATGGCTACTGACTGGTGACTAAACCAAGATATATGTGTTGTTTTGGCTTACTTGTTTGCTTTTGGTTGCATAACGCAAGTCATACATGTGAAAAGACTTTGTATTGAAGATATTTTTAAGTAGACAAAGTAGAAATTTACATCCTTAATAAGTGTAAGTGATGGTTCACTTGAGATCTAATCTTAGATGGGTCAGGAGAAAGTTCTACATACAATTTGAAAACCCCTCACAAAAATAATATTAATTATAGTATCAAAATAAAACTAGCATATAAATATTTCTTAATACCCATAAATAACTGAAAAGGACATGTAGGCTTTAATTTGGAGATCTTGTTGCTAGGTATGTCCCAGGGAGGCCAATGATGGAAAAGGCCCATATAAGCCAAAACATTTATAGCAGCATGTCATGCAGTAGGTAAGGAATCGAAAACAAAGCAGAAAGGCAGTGTAGAACAATGGGAAGTATGCTGGATTTGGAATCAGAGGACCTGGGTTCAAATCCCATCTCTTCTATTTACTTTCTACTTTTGTGATCTTAGGCAAACTATTGAGTCTCAACTTTGAATCCTCATCTGTAAATGATAGTATCAGATTAGAAGGATAAATTCCCTTGCAGCTTTAAATCTATGATTCAGTGACTAGAAGATGGCTAGACAATCATGGCATATGAATATAATGTCATATTATTGTGCTGTAAGAAATAATGAATGTGAAGACTAAAGAGAAACATGAGGAGGCTTAGATGTGATGCAAAGTAAGAACTGTAAAATAATATATACGATATAAATTGAAATAACAACAAAAGTTGAAGTGGAATAGTATGAGATTATAATAACTAAGCATGATCCGAAAGGACAAATATAAAAATGTACCCTTCATACTTCTTTTCAGAGGCAGAGGATTATGAGCAGAGAAAACTTGAAATGTTGGATTTTGGCTGATTTTGTTTTAACTTTTTCTCTCTAAGGGGTAGTTCTGGAAAGGGAAAGAAGAAGTGTTATATTGTAAAATGAAGATTATGTAAAAATAGATGTAAAAAAACTTAAAAAAAGAAATGGATATGAAGTATGACGTTAAAAGGCACAGAACAACATATGAGCTTGTATTTGTAACTAAAGCGAAACAACAACACTACCTAACCCTATCCTAGGAAGAATATAAACTAACATTTTGTCTATTTTCTAGAATTCATGTACCTTCCAGATGCATAGATAGTATCCTTTGAAAAATGCATTTCTTTCTTCCATACAGCACTTCAATCCCCAACTCAACCCCTATCTTCCAGCATGAAAATTATAAACTAGCCTAATGGGGAAGTGTATGATAACTTTCTGACAAAGGTATATTGATTCTGGTCAAAATCAACAAAATATTAGCCACATCTTAAGTAGATAATTTTTGCTGGAATTATCAGTTTTCAACTAATTGCTGGGGCTTCTGATGTACCTATCTCATTGATTTTATTTATAATCAAATTTCAAAGTAAATTAGAAATCTATTCCAATATGTGGAAAGCACTATGCTAAAGGACTTCCTATCTATTTTTGTTTTTAATGAAATTGCACGGGGCAAAGTAGTAAAACTGATAGAATAACCAGTGTTAGGATTATGATCAGACACTTTGAAAATAAATGGTCAGCTTTGTCTGATGATTATTTTTGATAAATGCCTTTGGCTTTGCCTTGGCATTTATCTTTCTGAGGCGAACTGGTATCTGATCACAAGGTATAATTCCAATAACATCTCTTAATTATATTACCCCACCTTGAACAAGGTTTTACTACAAAGGTATTAGAATATGCCTATGTGAGGCAGATACCCTTCTACAGCTCAAAACAATGACCAGCACTTCCGAATGAACAAAAAGAAAGCAAACATTAGCACATCAAAGGATACCTTCCATAAAGAAGAAAAACTGCAGGATGTACACTTTAATCTTTCTATCAATCTATGCATAAACTGGACTGAATTTCATTTTCCACATAGATGCTAATGCTTCCTACAAGGACAGCTTTTACATTACAGCTAAAAGGAAGAAACAAAGATAAGCCGGCACAGTCTCTGAACTTTTTCAAGCTGTATCAAGGGGCAATGATACTCAACTACTGATACAGAGACATTCAATTTGCAATTATTATGCTTAAAACATTCAGTCTAAAACAATTAGACTAAAGAAAAGCATCAATATTCATGTTTCCTTAAAGCCTCAACATTTTCAAACATTTAACCCTTTGATCAATTAGCCAAGGTTTGCATAGCTAAAATGAGATTACAATTCAACAAAGGTTTACAAAAGCTACCATGAATGGAGGGAGGATCGCACTTGCATATGAACATAATTACAGGAGCACTTTCCTGGGCAAGGAGAGGAAAGATTGTCCTAAGCTCCAGTTTGACTCCCTCAAGTCAGGGATATGCCTGGAGAGCAAAAGAGATTATTTTGACTCCTATTCCCCCCAAGAGGGAATAACATTATTGACTTCTGAGATGGGAAAAACATTTCCCTTTGTCAACTGGTGACAAGGCAAAACTATTGCAGAATGTTCCCAGTGGCTCTGTGCTGGCACATGCCACTCTCCTAGACTGCCATGTCCTAGAGCTACTTTGACACATCTAATAACAATTGTGGCCTTAAAGTTGAGGAGACAAGAAAGGTTCATTCCATAAGATCCTATAAACAGCTGGGATGGTTATTTTTATTGGTAGGGCTAGAGCTGGTCCTAGGCAAAATTATCTAAGTTTATCTTTGGCATCATAACATGATCATTCTTCCCTCTTCCAGGCATATCCTTAACTTCACCCATGCACCCCATTTTTAAAATTACAGAATCTGGATGTGGAGTCCAAGATGGTGGGTAGATTTAGAAAATACACCAGATCAAGTCCTTTTGGGGGAATTCAAGAAAATGTCACAGAGTTCTAGTACAGGTCAGCACAGGGAAAGAGATGACTGTGCATAAAAAATACTCTAGTGCATGGAGAGGGTATGTACCAGGGCAAGAGATCATCCACAAACATACCAGTGCACTATGATGGGAATGAGTGCAATCAGTTAGCAATGTCTTCTACTACTTGGTTCCAGGTCAAAGATCCAGGGAGTAATGAGGAAGGAACCTCTACCCAGGGGTGATGAATAGGATTAGGAGAGGTTGGGCAAAAAATGACTTAAGAAGCAAGAAGTAGCTGTGTGGCTCAGACCTCAGGAGCAGAAGACTCTCTATCCTAACTTCTAGCCCAGTCTGAAGCCTACCGAGGAATAAGTAGGGCAGGAATACCAGGTCAAGGGGAAGCCTGAAGTTCTGCCATTCTGAACCAGCAAAGCTGCCCAGATGGCTGACAGTGTGTGAGTGCACAGAAGTCTAGGGTTGCTCAGGTCAGGAATCAGATTTTGCCCTGGATTAGACCACTTCAGGAGTATGAAAAGCTTGCAGATTCCTAGCCTGAGCTGTTCCTGAGATTCTGTAAGAACACAACACTCAACATCTCCTGAGAAAGTAGGAACAATACTAGCCCCAACCCTCTCTCTAGAAGTGCACAGAGCCTGGTCCTAATATCAAGACCAAAGTAAGGAAGTAGCCTAGAAGAATGAGCAAAATTAAAAAAAAAATTAAAAACAAACAAACCAGAAACCCAGAAAAAAAGAATGACTGAAATGTCTAAAAGCAAAAGCCTCAAAGATAAATACAGGCTGACACAAATTCAACTGGAATTCTTGGCAGAGTTCCATGAAGTAAGAGTTTTTTTTAAAAGTTTACACAGCTAGTAAGTGTCAAGTGTCTGAAGCTGGATTTGAACTTAGGGCCTTCTGACTCCAGGGCCAGTGTTCTATTCACTGTGCCACCTAGTTGGCCCAAGAAAAGTTTTGTTTTTTTTTAAAGCCAAAAGACAGAAAAAGATAGAAGAAAATATAATAAATATAATGTATCTCATAGCAGAAAACAACTTATTTGGAAAAAATGGATCAAGGAGAAAAAAAATTAAGATTCATTAGACTACTTGAACACTGCAGTCAAAAAAAGTTATCAGACATCGTATTTCAAGATATCCTAATAGAAAACTGACCACATTTCTTAGAACCACAGGGCAAAGGTCTAATTAAAAAATCCACTCATCACCTCCTGAACCTCACAATAAAAACTCCCAGAAACATTACAGCCAAATTCCAGAGCTTTCAGGTCAGAGGCAAAAAATACTTCATGCATTGAGAAAGAAAGAATTTTAGTACTGAGAAGCTACAGTCAAGATCATACGCAACTTAGTTATAAGGTTTCCTGAAGAGAGAAAAGGCTTCAATTCTCAAAGGAATTAAGCTATGCCAGTGGATTTCATATATTGGAGTCAGGCCTACTTTTAAAGTAAGTCAAGAGATACTGTGGCTGGGATTGGATAGAGACAAATGGACAGTGGTTGGGTGGAATGGAGGGGATCACCCCATGTATCCTCCTTTTTATGACATTGCGTCCACATGCACATGACCAAGTCTCTTCTGTTGTTTGCAAATAATGCCATGCTATGAACAAAAAATGTTTGGGAACAATGATGTAATGACTGCTCCTATGAGCTGAAGGCTCAGCGTGTGTTTGTTTGTTTGCTGAGGGTCCTCAACCTCACTCTTGCCAATAACCTCAATTTCTCTTACCCATCCCATATACTTGATCAATTGGCAAACTATGTTATTTCCACATTCGCATCTCTGCAGATGTCCTCTTCTTTACAATCTAGTCCCTTTCTACATTTCTAGTCTTCTTACAGATTACTCCCTTCCATACTCTGTCATACTAGTCTATATCAATTGTTAATTCTCACACATGATGTTCCATTGCTTATCTCCATGTCTTTGCATCAGTTGTTCCCTATGTCTGGAGTGTACTCCTATCTTACCTCTACATGGAATCTGAACTTCTCTATTATGTTTGTCATCCCCAGTTCTGCAACCTTATTATCATACTTAGCTTCTTACTTACCCCATATAATCAAGTAGTTGTTAAAGTCTGTCATTTCTATGTCCACAACATTTCTTGTATATGCCCCCTTCTTTCAACTTGCATAGGCACCACCTGATTTGAGGCCCCCATTATCTTTCTCCTGGATTGCTGGAACAGCCTTCTAAATAAGTGCCCCCGCCTAAAGTGTCTCCCCATTCCAATGCATCCTCCACACAACTGTCAAAAGATATTTTCTAAAAGCATAGGTCCAGACATGGTACTTCCTTATTTAATAAACTTGAGTGGCTCCCTATTTCTTTCTTTCCCTAATCCTTTGCTTGGCATTTAAGGCTCCTCACATAGAAGAATCTTAACACAGGCTGCCTTCAATCTTTCCAGTCTTCTCACACTTTAATATTTTCCAGGACCAGCAATACTGTTCCCTTTGTTATTCTTCATATATGATGCTCAATCTCCTGGCTGACCTCGGAGACTGAAATGCTTTCCTTCCTCACCTCCAGCTCTTGGCATCCCTGGCTTTCTTTAAGACTCCACTCAAATACCATCCTCTGCAGGTCTTTACTAGTTCATCACAGTCCCTTGAGCCTTCCCCTCTAAGGTTACCTTATTTTTACATTGTATGTAACTTGCATATACCTATTTGTTTACATGCTGTCTCACTCATTAGAATATAAGCTCTTTAAAGGCAGGGACTGTTATTCTTTGTAACTTCGGCACATAGCAGAGTGCCTGGAACATAGTAAGCACTTAATAAATGCTTATTGATTGAAGATCCAACTTAAACACTACCTTCTATCTGAAAGCTTTACTGATTATCCAAGCCTAGCAATGTCCCTAGAACTACACAAAGGACGTCTAGCCTTATAGAAACCTTATATTTATTTTGTGTGTATATATATGTAATATATATGTGTGTCTATACATAACATATGAAACACATCCTATATATATTTCTGTATATGTGTATGCTGTCTCCTCCATTAGAATGTAAGTTCTTGGAGGGCAGGAACTGTTTCACATTTGTCTTTATGTCTTGGCACTTGTCCCTTGTAAATGTGGATACTTAGAAAAGTCCTTGTTGATTGATAATAAATATCTTTTTCTCATTTCTATGCTTTCTTCTTATTTAGTATTAATTTTGATCTATTCAAAGAAATTGGTGGTGTGACTATATGATCATAGTTGATTCAGGAAAGATTTCCACATTGATAACAAATAATTGTTATTTAATGTTTGCCATGTCTAGCACCTTAGAGAATCATAAGTCTCAGAGCTGGAAAGGACTGAAGAAGGCATCATGTATAACATACACTCAAAATGAATTCCTAATATATACAATACCTAATTAGTAGTCATTTGGATTGCACTATGAAGTCTCTAAAAAGGGGAAAGTCACTACTCCTGAGGCAGCTAGTGTCATTTCTGGACAGCTCAAAACTCTAAGGAAGTTTTGCTTGCATCAAGGCTAAATTTGACCCTCTAGAACTGCCACTGTGAAAGGTGTGACAATCTACTGCCTTGGGTCTCCATTTCGTATCCTTTAACATCTGATTCCTAGGGAGGCAAAACTTCTTTCACTTAGCACCATTTCCAGCTCCTTTATATTCACTCATATCAGTCTCATCCAATCAATCCACCAATAAATATTTATTAGGCACTGTGCCAGGTATTGGCTAAGCCTTATACATTTCTACTTCACTCTTTCCTCCCGCTTCCACTGAGCCTTCAATATGCAGAACTCTTGTTCTATTGTTAATAATTTTTTATAAGAGATTTCTACTTCTGGATATTGCTTTCTATATATTTTGTATATGCTTGTATATTCTTCCACCCCAACAGAATGTAAGTTTTGTTTTGTCTTTGACTCTGGCACCTAGTATAGTGTCTGGCACTTAATAATGCTTAGGAAATTTAGTTGAATTCTACCCATTATTCCATGGCTTATGCCCTCCTGGATCAAATAGAATAAGACTGATTAATCTCTCCCCCATGTGACAGGACTTCAGATAATTGAAAAGAAGTATCAGTGAACTCCTGAGTCTTCTCTAAAGAAAATATCCTCAGCTCCTTCAATCAATGCTCATATGGCATGAACTCATGACTTTTCCCTATCTTGTTTGGCTTTCCTTGTCTTGACAACCTCCAGTTTTACAGAAGCATAGAATTTGAAAACGAAAGAGGCCTTTGTGGCTATCTAGTCCAATTCATTCTGGAAAGGAAAGGAACGTTACTACCATATACCTGACAAGTTGGATGTCAAGTTTCCTCTTGAAGACCTTTAAGTAAAAGGAAACCACCGCCTCTCTAGATAGCCTGTTACCTGCCTGAATGGTTTCAATTGTGGAAAAGTTTTTCCTGACATGAAGCCAAAATTTGCCTCTTTGTAACTTCTATTATGTCCTGAAAAAGTCTAGCTCCTCCACATGACAGCCCTTTAAATACTTGAAGACAACCTTACCCATCCTAGTATTCTCTAGGCTAAAGATGCCCAGTTCTGAGTTTCAAATGATATGGATTAAAGGTCCTTTGTCATCTTGTGTGTTCTATTCTAGACACTCTCTAGCTTACCAATATCCTACTTCACGGTGCCCAGAACTGAACAAAATAAGTCTCCAAAAGGCTGAGTACCATGGGACTATCTACATTAGTGCTAGAAGCTGTGTTGATCTGAATGCAGCCTAACATGGCTTTATCTTTTTTGGCTGCTGTATCACATTGCTGTTACATATTGAGCCTGTGGATCACCATTGCCCCTAAATCTTTCTCAGACTACTGTCTAATAATGGCTTCACCATCTGTGAAGATGATTTTTTTTGTATCCAATCATTTTACATTTTTTCCTATTGATTTTCACTTTTTTAGATGCCATCTGTAGTCAAGAAATTCAAATACAATCTTCAGATACCACCTTCTTGATCAGTGTTTACGATCCAAATTTTTCTCTTCTTCCACAGTCCTTTTTAATGTTAGTGCTTCCTTTTGTTGTTTATCTCTCATTTTTCCTGTATATAATTGTTGGCATGTTGTTTTCCCAATTAAACTGTGAGTTCCCTGAAAGCAGGCGCTGAACTGTCTTTTTTGTATTCCCAGTGTTTAACACGGTTCTTGACACATCGCAGGTTCTTAATAAATGTTTGTTGAATTGATTCTTCCGAATCCCTTGCATTTAATGGACAAAAATGAAGAAAGCACAGTCTGCATCATTATGGTTTTCAGTTACTTGCCAAAGATTTTATAACTGTTGGCAATATTTGTGTCCACATGAATCACTTTAGGAGTGTAACTGTCATACATTTGAAAAATTATTGGGATGTTCTCCATTGTGTCTTGAGTACATGTCACAAGAAGACAACAGACCTCTCTCTTGTTATCAAGTCAGTAACAGCTGCCTTAGTCCCCCTGAGTAGGGAATGACCAACCATTATTACTCCTCTTCCTCTCTCCCTTCCTACTCATGGACAGTTTCTATGGCTCTCTTATGTCCATTTTGGGAGGACCAGCTTTCTCCTTTTTACTTTTTAAGCCATAATTATACAGGGGACCTTTTACTTTCCATTTTTTTCTGTGTAATAGTTTTCCATTCTTTATAATCCTTAAAAGGGTCAGATGTTTCCTCCTCCACCTTAGGCTATTCTTTTCCCCCATCACTTCTATTTCCTTTAAGGATCTGAACAGAATCTTAGAAAAGTTAGGCCTGCTAGGTCTCCGATAATTACCGAATGGGAAGGGAAAGGAATGCATGAATTTCTTAGTGGTAAATGTGTGATTAATAAAGTATTGATTAAGCACTTCTTATGTGCAATGTATTGTGTACTGGGGATACACACGTGGAAAATGAAGACAAGCACTGCTCTCAAAAAGCTCACATTCCAAGAGTTGGTCTCCTTGCCTCAAAGCTCCCCTCATTCCAGTAGTCAAACTAATCTTCTTAAAGTGGAAGTCTTACCAACCATACTCTACTCAATAAATGTCAGTGGTTCTGTGGTGTCCAGATCAAATATAAAATCCAGTTTGGCATTCAACATCCTTTACAATGTGGCCTCCCTGAACCTCTCCATTCTTGCATCTTACCCCACAGGTACTTTCCTCGCTGTTCTACACACATTTCCAGATTCTAGGCTGTCCTAGACCTGGCTGTCCCCCCATGCTTGGAACTCCCCCTCCTCATCTTTGTCTCTTGGTTTTCCTGGCTTCCTTCCAGTATGAACTAAAACCCATCTTCTTTGGGAAGACTTTCTTGATCAGCTTTAATGCTAGTGCTTTCCTTCTGAGTATCTCTAATTTATCTTATAGGTACAAAGCTGTTTTCATATTGCCTCCCCAATTAGACTGTGAGTTCCCTGAGAGTAGAACCTGTCTTTTGTCTTTATATGCTTAGCACATAGTAAAAACTTAATGAATGTGTAGTGACTGACATACAGTTTTATCTCATTCTACATGCCAATTTCTGAGGTCTTTTTCCTTCCTCACGCCAATAATACTCCTGTTTAGAATACTTGTAGAAGATAACCATGCTTCCTAACCTTCAATTCTTCATATCTTCCGTAAATGTCACTGACCATTCTTTACTTCTCTCTGTTCAAATAAAAGATATCCTTACTACTTAAGAAGGCATATGCCATGACTAATGTGGAAATATATTTAATATGATTGTACACACATAGCCTATATCAGATTGCATGTCATCTTGGGAAAGGGGAAGGGAAGGGGGAAAAATTTAGTCAAAATCTTATACAAGTGAATGCTGAAAACTAAAAATAAATAAATAAAACGACAAAAAAAAAAGGCATCTGCCATTCATCCCATTGACTCCCTACTCTTCCAAGATCTTCTTTCTTTCAGCCATAATAAAGTTTTTCGTACATTTTAAACACCCTTGGATCTTTCCCATATACCTACAAAGATAATCAGGTGTCTCCAAATCTTAAAAAATAAATAAATAAAAGCCTTTCTTTGATCTCTTTAGTCCTTCTATCTTCTTAATACTCTTTCTTATCCAATACTAAACCTAAAAATGCAATTTACATCTGATGTCTTTTATTCCTTACTAGTAACTTTGTTCTTAACCCTTTGCAATTGGGCTTTTATTCTTACCACTCTACCAAAACTGCTCTTTTATAGCTTACTTGATCTACTTGCAAATGTAATGACTTGCTTTCAATCTTCATTTTCCTGGATCTCTGTTAGCTTTTGACACTATTGCCAGCTCCATTCCTACCAAATACCCTGTACTGTCTTACCTTCAAAGATACACATTCTTCTACTTCAGAGATAACACATTCTTGAACTGGTCTGGTTCCTTATCCTTTTCTCAAATCCTTAAGGGAGGTAATATTCAAACATTTATCCTTAGCCCTCTTTCTCTCCATGTTCTTTCCCCTAGCTATTTAACTTTTTTCTTAGTTTCAATGTTTACCTCTATGCACCATCATATATAGTCTCTCTCTTTCTCTCTCTCTCTCACACACACACGTGTATTTTTGTATGTTTGTGTATATGTATGTGTGTATATATATGCACACACATATGTATGCATACACAGAGAGGTCTATTTATTATTGCACTACTAACAGTATATTGGACATTTTTAACTGGATGCCCTGCAGGCATATCAAACACAGTATGTTCCAAAGAGAACTGATTATCTTTTCCCCCTCAGAACCCTCCCTTCCTCCAAACTTTCCTATTGTCATCTCTACTTTCACAACATTTCAAGTAGGTACCCTTCTCACCATATGACTCCTCCCAAACCCCCATTTTGGGAAAGAACCTCAACATGTTTCAACTTATTCTCATCTTGACTCCCTCTTAACTCCAACTTCTTTTCCTCTCCTGCTATGCTATGTCTAAGTAGTTACTACTCCTACCATTGCTTTCCATCCCTTTATGTGCTGAATTTTCCCATAGAATATAAGCTCTTTGAGGGTCAGCACCATCTTGCTTGCTTGTATTTCTATCCTTGGCACTTAGCATGGTGCCTGGCACATTATAAGCACTTAATACATTCTCAAACTACTGAACAATTGATTGATCAAACTACCTAGCCACTTATCTGGCCACTACCTTAGTTCAGGAGGCCCCGGTAATTTCTTGCTTTGGATGACTGCAACAGCATTCTAACTAATCATTCTGCCACAAGTCTCTTCTTTCACTCAGCTGCCAAAATTATTTTTCTAAAGTAAAATCTGAACATGCCATCTTCTTGCTTAATGAACTCCAGTGGCTCCTTTTTAACTCTGCGATCAAATACAAATTTTTTCTTCGGCATTTAAATCTCTTTCAGCGTGAGCCATTCCTATTTTGCTAAAATTTTACTTCCATTTTCACATGCTTTATGAAAGAGACAAAGGAGAAGGAAGCACCTACTATGTGCTAGGCACTGTACTAAGTAAGCACTTTTACAAATATCTCATTTGATACTAACAGCCACCCTGAGAGGTAGATGCTGTTACTGTGCTCATTTTCCAGTTGAGGAAAGTAAGGCAAACAAAAGGTTAAGTGACTTGCCCAGGATCACACAGCTAGTAAGCGTCTGAGACTAGATTTGAAGTCAGTTGTTCCTGACTCCAGGCCCAAAGTTCTAATCACTGTGCATGCAACTGCTTCAATGATCTGGATGTGATCCAGTCATACAGGTGTACTTGCTGTTCCTTGCACATGATAAATACCTCTTGTCTCTCTGACTTTGCACTGCCTCATACCTGGAATTCTCTTCCTTGTAATCTCCAACTCTTTGAATCCCTGGTTTCAGGGTTTTTAACTGGACAGGAGGCTTTCCTGTTTATTCTGGCTACTAATGCAATCTCCTCTAAGGTTACCTTCCATCTCCCTCACATTTATATTGTGTTTTTATTTCAAATATGTTAACCCCCATTTATATGGTAGCTCCTTGAGGTCAGGGGCTGTTGATTAATTGAATAAAATTTGCAGAGTGCTTCAGACATATTATCTCATGTGCTCCCCACTGCCAAAGGCTCATATTCCAGGTTGAATGAATGGTATGGATGCTGGTAGCTGCTAAATCTCTAGTCTAAAGAGTTTTTACCAAATTATGATAAGGTTCCTTAAACCAGAGTGCCATGAAAACTGGTATGCTTTGACTGGCAGAGTGACTAGATATTTACTTGGAAGTCTGCAGGCAAAATATTTTTTTAAATTAAATTCTTTAGAATTTCTTGACTCCTTTAGCTCTACAAAGTCCCAGTTTGGTGACCTATCTGTTACCATGTAAGTTCTATTTAATCCAACCTAACACTTAATGCCACAATAGAGATAAAGCATTTTAATCATGCTTCTCCTAGATGTTATGTTTTTCAACATTTTTCAATGTGAATATTATGTAAATCAAAGGGTATTTTTTTTTTTACAAATTCCAAATAATACTTGGAACCCAAATATTTTTCTATTCTACACAACATTTTCACTTTTAGTAACAAAACATGCATATATAGTTAAGATTTTCTAGGCAAGGAGGACAAGATGTAAAAATAATAGAATGATGATAAAGGTATCTAGATGAAAATTTATTCATAGGGTAATAGCAATTCCAAAGTTTTTCAGGTCTACCTGAGATACATATTTTATTTGTTAATTGATTCCTAAAGCCCCTATCATAAAAACAGTATCTGGGACACTGTACACAACAAACAAAAAATAACCTCTACTGGGCACAATGCCCAGAGAAACCAGCTGCACAAACAAAACTGGGCATAGAAAAAAGATGATCCAAAAGCAAGGCCAAAATAGTCAAAGATGTAGTGACCTGAATAGAAAGGGCTTGCACCCAAGCTCTGGAAACAGCTAAAGCTAGGCTCTGGCAGATGTCCTTTATTAAGACATATAACCCTCCTTTCTTCTCCTCCCTAACCCACAATAAAGATTTTCTATGTGGTGAAATGAAAGTTTGGGCATTTAAATATGCTAAATTTTTACAACTTAAAAAGAGAAAAAAACTGAATAGCCATTTAGGTTGCTATTGCCCAAAAAGATCAATATGGATTTTCTATGTAGGCACAAGTACACAATAACAAAGATTTGTAACTACAGAATCTAAGTAGGTTATAGAATTTTAAGGCTGGAAGAGACTTTAGAAATCATCTACTTGAATGCTCTCATTTATCAAATGACGAAAATAAGTACATGACACCCAAAATGGCATCATGTGCGATGACATACTTGGGGTAGCTCAGCACACAACTGCAAATTACATTTGAATTTTAATTACTTAAATTGTTTCAAAAGAGTCAAAGTTGTACTATTATGAAATAGACAAAGGGTTTTTCTTGAAGGAATATGAAGAAATTAGGCAAAGAATACGTTTTCCAGAGAGGTCACATACTTCTGTTGCATCAGACTACAATACATATTGGGACAGTTAGGTGGTTCAGAGGATAGAACATTGGGCTTAGAGTCAGGAAAAAAATCTGGCCTCAGACACTTACTAGCTGTGTGACCTTGGGAAAGTCACTTAACCTCTGTTTGCCTTAATCTGCTGGAAAAGGAAATAGCAAATCACCCCAGTATCCATACCAAGAAAACCCCACGGACAGTATGGTGCCTGGGGTCATGAAGAGCTGGACACAACTAAATGGCTGAACAACAAAACATATATAGATGCATACTGAATATACAGAATGAGTAATCTGTTTAAGTTGTTACCCTGTGAAGTTATACATTAATTTCAAAAACATTTTCTAAAAGAAAACTATTTTCTAAGGAAAAAACATGTAAAATTCTTCACCTGGAAATGTCTTCAAAGACAGTTTATAAAACCCACTGGGAAACCAATCTTACCACTTTATAACCACAATTAAAAAAAAAGTGGTATCACATAGTCCAAACAACTACCTTATTCTAAAGATTTTGCTGAGTGACTATAAAAATTAATTTTACCCTCTACTCTCACTCGAGAAGATTCTACCATAAGAATATTATTTCTAAAACATGACTTTTAAGCATGTCATTTCCTTACATAAAAATGTAGTTTTCCACTTGTTTGCATTCCAGGTCTCCATGATCTTCTATAATCCCCTTTAAAGTCTTATATCCCTCTAAAACCTTCCTTTCCAGGCATTATACTCACACTTCTTTTAACATGTATCACGCTGATCCACATTCACATCTTTCCTCTGTATTTCCCTCTAATCTTCCAAATTCTCTTAATCTGTCAAATCTCAGCTTTAATACTAGTGTGATACAGAGCAAAAATGCTCGACTTCAAACCCTAGGCTTTGGATTAAAATCTTGACTTTACTATTACTTGTGTGACCTTGAGTAGGTCACTTATACTCTTTTGTCTTCAGTTTCAACATCTGTAAACTTATGGTGTTGGACCAGGTGGCCTGGTCAAAAAAACGTTTTCACCTCAGGACCAGATGCCATCTCATCTTGGAGATAGTTCTATCCTAGGGCTCCATTTCTGTCCCACCAATGTGGAAAGGTTTTGAGCACAGGTCTAGGAAAAGACTTATCTGGCATCCCAGGATCCATCTAGGTATGTTTAAAGGAGTTCATGGGCTGGGAGCCAGGTGATGAATTTTTTCCATAACCATAGCAGCTCAAGAAAACAACCTTCCTAGATCACCAATCGCACCTAGAAGTAATGAATACCTGATGTATCTAAATAAATAGAGTTCCTTCTAGTTCTAAAATTCTTCTATGAAAAAATAAGGACAAGTTCATTTTCTTCTATATATTTCTTTAAATAACAATATTATCATCTTTTCTTTAATATTTACTTTACTATCTTAGGGAACTATAATTTTGTTGGTGTGGACACTCCCTCTACTGGTACAGATGATATCCCCTTGTGATTTTGGAGATGGCTTTTGAGAATTGCTATAGCTAAAGAATCACTACAGACACACAGTGATGAGTTTCTCTGAATTTAGCTAGTCTAGTCCTCTGACAACAGTCTATCACCTGGTCCATAATCAAAGCTTTTCTAGCTTGGTAGGACTTATCATGCCTATATAGTGCTGGCACAGCTGAGAACCCAAGTCATTTCTACATTATGATGAAGCATCAAGAGAAGGACTCTGGCAGAGGTTTTTCTTTATCTGTTTGTAACAAACTTCACTTAGATTAAATGAAAGCACATTTTTGGAAGGACAATTATGAACGGGTTGCCCACCAGATGAAATAATTTAAAAATGAATATTTGTATAATTTCATTTATTTTAATATAGGAGTAAACACCACGATTATTTTTAAAACTGGAAGGAAATTTTATATCATATTTAAGGAAACAAAAATTTCAAAATCCGAGAGTCTACTTAAATGTTAGGAAAGCACCTGAAAGGGTAAAGTGAATTTCTTTTTCTCTTGAAAAATGAAGTGGCTTAAACATTTTTTAAGGGAAAAGGGCAGGGATGATAAATTTTATTTTTAAAATCTGTGTTAAACAACTTGAGTTTGGATTTGTGATAGGATACTGTTATGAAACAATGAATTCAATTCTGTAAGAACATCAGTAAGAACATTAATTAAAGAGTTTTGGATCCCTCTACTGATGCTTATACTAGCAGGAACCCCCTCCCCCCCCAACTATTTTAAAAATGTGTTGAATTAAATTGATTATATAGGAAAAAAATTACTGAAGTGTTAACTTCTTTTATTTTTTTGAGGGGGGAAGGCAAGGCAATTGGGGTTAAGTGATTTGCCCAAGGTCACACAGCTAGTGTCAAGTGAATGAGGCCAGATGTAAACTCAGGTCCCCCTGACTCCAGGGCCAGTGCTCTATTCAATGTGTCACCTCGTTGTCCCTAAGTCTTAACTTCTTAATGGACTCTCATAGTCTTTATCTGTCTTGAAGGAGAATATAAACCAATGAAAATTCCAATGATTATATATATATATATATATATATATATATATATATATATATATA
>NW_027187378.1:13648287-13723984 GCF_028583685.1 Petaurus breviceps papuanus
TATATATATATATATATATATATATATATATATATATATATATAGCTTTTTGGAGAGCAATTGGGGTTGTGACTTGCCCTTTAAAGTCACATGGCTTTTTATCATATTTTATTTTATTTTATTTTTTTCGTTTTTGGAGGGAGGAAAGTAGGGCAATTGGGGTCAAGTGACTTGCCCAATGACACACAGCTAGCAAGTAGTAAGTGTCTGAGGCTGGATTTGAACTCAGGTCCTTCTGACTCCAAGGGCTGGTGCTCTATTCACTGTGCCACCTAGCTGCCCCTATTATCATATTTTTAACAGTAACATATCCTATGATATTTCTTCAGCTATGGCACTAAAGAGTCACAGAAAGATAATGATAACTATGTTGTGATTACAGTTATTATCTTAGCCCTGATTTCTAGAGGGAAAGGATTAAATGATTCATGCACCCTGTCACTAATCTTTGGGCAAAATATAGCATTTTCATTTGTATTTGTAGTTTCCAATTCATAATCTCAGTAGAGTATGAAAAATATTAAATTCTCTGGGCATCTGAGGGAGTGAAATTAACTCTACAGACATATGCCATTAATGACTATCAACATAAAAATTAAACATATTTTCAACTTAAGAGCACTGACATTCTGAGATTCCATAATCTCCAAAATGTTTAAATGCTCACATTTAAGTCGCATGCAAAAACTAGAGAAAATAGAGGTTTTTTTTAATAAGGCAAAGACCACATTTAAAAGTTCAGTAATTCAACAGTACTAGTAAAACAGATGGAATGGCTATCTGGTCTCTAATAATTCTAACATGATACAGAGATTTCTAGCCCTTAATGATGGTCAATAAAACGAAGGATGGCACATCCATTAAAGAAACCTGTAAGGTGAACTGAACTCTCATGGCAACAATTTCTGAAACATGACAAGAAGACCCAACAGGCCTTGAAAAATCATACGAGAAGGAAAACGATTTGGGGTTATTCACATAATGCCCCAAAGGAGAAAGAGAAAAAAGGATCAAATAGGCTATGATGTGTATGCTATGATGTACACAAAGAGTTAACACAAAAGGAGGCATAACAAAATAACTGATGATAGAAATGAATTGACTAGGAAGCTTACTGTCCCACGTTAAACATAGTGAAAATGAGACATTTAGGGTTGTTTTGTTTTTTATCTTATTGGAAAGAGAAAGAAAAGATAATCAAGTACTTAAGTAGTATTCACAAAAGCACCTATGAAAAAGTTTGGGCCCTTCAGCTTATTTTGTAATCATGAGGAATGATTCTCCCCCCTCCCTGGTATTACTAATTTGGTTGTTATTTTTACAGTTATAATAAGTCCTCAGAGTTATTACTAACAGCTAACTCTTTGTTGTATTTAAAATCAAATATAATCTCAGAAGGTTTTCTTTTGAATTCATTTTTTTCATATTCTAATTTTTAAAAATTTACTTTTAGTTTACAACATTTCAGTTCCTCAATCTCTTGAGTTTCAAATTTCCTCTCCTTCCCCCTCTCCCTATTGCAGCATGCAATCAGATATAGGATCTGCAAATAAATACCTTCACATTAAACATCAGTCAAGTTCTAAAGAAGGATTATAACCAATGGAGTCAGCAATGAGAAAGAAGAAACAAAACCAAAAAAAAGAGAGAGAGAGGGAGAGCAAGTAGTTTGCTTCAATCTGCATTCAGATTCTGTAGGTCTTCCTCTGAATGTGGATATCTCTTTCCATCATGAGTCATTTGGAGTTGTCTTATAACCTTGCATTGCTGAGAAGAGCCTAGTCTACCAAAGTTAGTTGTCACAGACACAATGTGTCTGTAATTGTGTTCTCCTGGTTCTGCTCTCCTCACTCAGCATCAGTTTATATAAGTCTCTCCAGGTTATTATGAAGTCTGTCTGCTCCTCATTTCTTATAGCACAATAGTATTTTTTAATTCATTTTTATAAAGCTGACTAAAACTAGGATTATTAACATTTGCTATCATTTGAAATAAAAGTTTTGGAAACGTTTAAACAAGTACATATTTCTTAAATGTAAACTATTACAACTCTCTCATTTAGAAGTATACTCATTATACATATATTTAAAAGGCACTGAAAATTTGGAACAAGTATACCTAGAATATAATATAATATAAACAGGTATTATTATAGTCATTTTAATTGCATTTGTACTTCACTAAATTTGTCTAATTTTTAAAAATCTAATCTTGATCATGATGTAATTACAATTGAAAACATTTTATCATGCCAAACTGAAATCAACAAGTAGAGTACTTATTAAATTCTTATTATGTACATTGTTTTGTCCTAGGCATTATAAAATACATATGAATAAATATTTTAAATGTTCTAAAATTAGGAAGTTGCATGAAAATGCATTTTAAGAGAAAGGTTGGAAACAATCTCCACTAACATCCTCTTTGATTACATTACCAGGTATAGTGGTTCCCTTGGGTTCTCAAAAGCTCCAAAGCCAAAGACAGGATCTGCTAGATCCCTATCCAGCTGAAATGGTTTTGAGCACATGCCTAGCTACAGGCTATCTGGCACGAGACTAGGTAAGTTTAAAGGTGTTCAGCACCAGAAGGTTAGCTGCTGTAAAGATGTTTTCCAAAAGCACAACTCAATAAGACTACCTATTAAAGCATCTGGAAATAATGGATGCTCAACATATCTAAATACATAGACTACAAATAATGTCATTTTCAAAATAAAATGGATTTTAAAAATATCTGTGAATGACAATAGTTATATTTTAATACAATTAAAGTCAACTCAAGAAGAATTTATTAAACAATTAATATCTGCCAGGCACTGTTCTAAGAAAAGGTAAACACAGTTTCAAGTAATTCATATTCTAATGAGGGAGACAATACACAGATATGTACCTACAAGACACATATATGGTAAATTGGAGGCATACTTTTTTGGGAAATATAGTTTGTTCCTAGCATGATAAAGGCAGGAATATTGACAGGATGAGCTTAATGAGAAAGACAATGTGTAGAAGACTTAGGTTCAAGTTTTACCACTGAAACTCACAACCTGTGTGACTATGGGCAAATTACCTTTACAAGTTTCAGTTTCTTTATCCTTGGGATAACAGCACTTTTGTTGCCCAACCTCCCAATGTTATAAGAAAATTGGTTGTAAATATAAGTATAGTACTGTTATGTCTACCTTTGTCTTGAAAGATCATTAAGAGAAATCAAGATCTGATCAATGACAAAATTAGAAAGCATAAACTTTATGAAGAACTACATTTCTTAGGCAATAGCATCTTCTATACCAAGAGTTCTTAACCTCTTTTATGTCATATACTTCTTTGGCAATGTTGTAAAATCTACAAACCCCTTCTGGGAATAGTGTTTTTATAAATCATAAGGTGTGGAATGGGAATTGGACGAGGAACTGGACAAGGAGCTGAGAACTGCCTGCCTTTGAATCCAAGTGACAGTTGGGTAGATTCAGGCAGCAGCTGGGCCCATGGAAGAGGAACATGGAATCTGAGAGCCAGCCTCCAGTCAAAAGGAAAAGACCTCTTATTGGGTACCTAATGCTGACTAAGAAGATTATGATTTACTGTGACCTGGGGGGGGAGAACTTTGACCTTTTTACTTTGTGGCCTTCTCCTTAAGGATGACTGAGTTAAGGACCTACCGAATGATATCTTTTGCTTAAAACTATACAGACACTTTGGTGAAAACTATGTGGCCAATTTAGTGGTAACTTGTTATGTCATAACATCCTGAATGTTATACTTTGGTTTCTGTTAATGTTTTGCTTTAATTTACTGCTGAATAAATAGAGAGGTCACTATACTATGTAATCAGAACCTTAAAGCTGTTCACAGCAGCAGTCCTCTGGAAAGTTGCTTGTGCTTGGCTTTATATTTAGTCAGGTACAAATGGGCTTACTTACTGAAAGACTTACAAACAAAGATGAAAGAATATGGAAGACCTGAAACCTGGTATTTATAAGAATCTCCCCAAACTACAATATGCCTGACAGGAAATTATTTTGAGGGGGAAGAATGGGAATTAACTTGCACAAAAAAAGACATTTACTTTCCTGTCAGGCCATAGTTCTTTTTAAAAAATTGTGATATATGTATATCTTATATCTGATTGCATGCTGTCTTAGGGAGGGGAGAAAATTTAGAACTCAAAATCTTATAAAAATGAATGCTGAAAACTAAAAATACATAAATACATTTTAAATGTATTTATATTAAAATGATATATGTATCTGGTGAACAGCTTGATAACAGGAACCCCCCCCCAAATCTCCGAGGTATAAAAAGAACTCAATCAGCAAATATCTGCTAAGTAACTACAATGTGCAAAGTGCATACTTAAATATTCCAGAAGAAACAGTCAATTTATTTTGTTCCTCCCACACAAAAAGTTCATGAGATAAAATATACTTGATAGTTCATTATAAGTGAACAAAGCTATTGCCATTTCAAACGTTCTTTCTCAGATTCTCTTTAATCTATCTATCTAGACACATATATCTCTATATATGCTTATAAATATATATGTATAGATGTCTTTTTCATATGAGTTGCTGTACTACATGTGGTCCATAAAATTATAGTTCATGTATAGACATTTAAAACATCTTGACTCAATGAACAAGTGTACTAATGTATTTTCTTCAAATGTCCTCACTTTACTGAAATTAAATTGGTGACAATTTTAGTGAGATCATGTACATATATAAATTAACAATCTATGTAGACAGGCTTTGTGATATAGTGTATAGGACACTGACTGTAATCAAAAAGACAGGTTCAAATCCTTCCTTAGACACTTAACTAGCTGTGTGACTTTGGGCAAGTCACTTAACTCCTCTGTAGCTTAGGTTCCTCATCTATAAAATTAAATGTTTAGAATAAAGAGTCTCTGAGATTCCTTCTACCTCTAAAGCTATGATCCTATGATTTGAAGAGGATGTGATTAGTGCACTAAGGTCATTTTAAAGTATTTAGGAGGTTAAAACATATTACAAGAACACCTTCCTCTTTGTGTCCCTTTTACCTGTGTTTACCAGGAATAGAAAATGTGTCATTTCTACTTGGCATTCTTAGTTATAAAGTTAACTTTCTATACCGATGGGGGTAGGGACAGGACCTGTACTGAGGAAAACTTTGACCAGTGCAGGTCTCAATGTACCTTCTCTGGATCTTAAAGTCTGGGAGAGTTGCTTACAGGTGTCAAGGTGGGGTGGATACGGTATTGAGGAGGACTGGTATCTCTGGTGTGAGGGCTTGCAGAGCCCTTTTTAGGGTGGCTCATCTACCTTTGGTGACAACTTGCCACCCAACTCTCACCTGTTGCTCTAAGAAGCTGTAGCATGTGCAGTGTCCACACTCTAATAAAACCATTTTGGGCAAACCAAGTTGAGATTAACTGACAGGCTCCAAACCTGTCACTGAGTTAGGGGGATGTCTATCCTAAGCATGTGAAGACATCCCTCTGTCAGAATGGGCAGATGAGAACAATTTGTTCCACAGCCATGAGGGAGGCTGAAGCAGGTACTATGGAGTGCTTAGGGTCTGTTCAGACATGAAAGATGCCAAAGGCATCCACTGCACCTGGGGCCATCACCAGTTGTCCTGAGTTTTGTCCTGCCACTGGACTCTGATGATTCAGGAAGAGAGAGTGAGGCAAAAGACTGTGCAACTCTGCCTCACTTGAACCCAATTCACACTTGAGGCAAGACATCACCTTGTGATGTCACTGATCCTCTTTGAAAATGAAGGACAAACAATTATGTTTGAAGCACTATTTTAGGTGATAAAAGACAAATTTACATTTTAATACTAAAATGTTCAAAGTGCTTAAAGATGGAAGAGATCTTAAATAACATCTAATCTGACCCACTCACTTACACATTAGGAAACTGAAACCCAGAAGGCCAAACAACAAGGTGGCAACATTCCTGAGAGAGGCCCAAATCAGATTAAAATATAATTGGGAACTACTAAACAAAAGAAATACAAAAACAATAAAACAAAGATAATATTAATAGGGATCCTCATGTACAATTTGGTGCTTCCATCCACCCTTCTCTATTTGAATTTGATAGTCCTGGCATAGAGCATTGAGAACTCAGGTGACTTACTCAGGTTCACACAACTAACACTTGTAAGAGGTAGGACCTGAACTCAGGTCTTTATAAGAAAGCTCCAAGTCCAGTTCTCTTATCTACTATGTCACACTGCCTCCGAAGGAGAATGTGGAGTAAGATGGCACCAAGATTGTGAATCTAGTTGGCAGGAAGTATGGTAGAGTCCTTAACAGAAATAGGGAACTGAATACACACAGGATTAAAAACAGCATTAAGCATTGATTTCTATTTAACTTTAAATAAGAAAAGTTAGGTTTCTAAAGTTCTGTGAATATACAGCCTGACTTCCAACTGACTTACTAATATGAGATGAAAAATCAATCTGTAGGACTATCATGAGAATAAACACCTCTTCCAGTGAGTGAGAAAAGAAATCAGTTAAAGTTTAGAAAAATTATCTTGTCAGAGAAAAGGACCAAGAAATTAAAAATAACCAAAAGCAAGCAAGAACTTAAGTGTAATAATTTTCTATATTGATCCAAAAGCTACCTTTCTGTAGCTTGGAAATTAAGGACTTTTGAGCCTGAGGGGTTAAAAGTGTGGGTGTGGAAGTCGCCTTTTGTCAGAAGAATTAGCAATGCTATGAGTCATTGTGCATTAGTGGCAGAATAGTTTTGCATCTTGTATGAATCCAGACACCATATGCCATGCGAGGACCTATTACTTTATTCGGTGCCATTGCTGACAGGCAGACACGTGGGTATCCCCAGTGGAAAGGCTGTCTCCTCTCTGTGGTGAGTACAGGAACCCAGTGATCTGAACACATCAGACATTGTAACTAGCAGCAGGAACAGCTGGTAAGCTAGCAAGAAGCAACGGCAAGACAGAGCTAGAATGTTAATGAGACTTTATACGCTGACAATACAAGCCCTAAAAGGGAAAATATCAACCTGATTTTTCAAGTTTCTCTGCCTATAGTCTAAAAGAGTATAATCTGCTTTTTAATTCATTGAGTTCTCATTTATTAAAAAGTTTATATAACTACAACTTGCTCAAATTTGGAACATAATGCTTGCAAGAATTAGCAGTAAATTTCAAGATTACCTCAAATAATAAAAATGCCCCATTTTTTGAGGTGCAAGTGTTTCAATGAAATAAGAGAATGATAAATAGTAAAAATATAAAACTCCTTAGAATATTAAGAAGTATATCCTTAATGGATATAAAATGGCTAAGATTTTCTACTATTCCTATGATAAACTTATATGAAGAATTAAGGCTTTGGTTAGGGCTCTATTCTTAGTAGGAGGGGGTGGAAAAGGTTACTTTTCTATCCTAAATGTTGAGAAAAACAGTGGTTAAGGCATAAGTGGCAAACTCCTCAAAAAAAGAGGCATTATGACATAACATACCTGAGGACTATTTTGACTCCATGAGAGAATAAATAAATAGAAAGGCTCTGATGCTCTTAATCCCACTTAGGTTCCTGCATCATAATGATCCTTTGATGGTCAAAAGATCAATGCTCTCTCTCTGTGTCTCTCTCTCACTTCCCTGAGTCCCCAGAATTTCTCTGAGAGCATCCAGTTCCACAAGTACCTAAAGAGGATCACCTCTGCACCATATCAGACCAGAGGTCATCTGGCTTTTCCTCAGATTTCTCCTTGTCTTGCACTCCCTTCTTTTATTTGTGTACTTGTTCTTCCTTTCCATTATTCTGTAAGCTTCTGGAGAGCAGGCCTGTGTCATATCAATATTTAGTCCTAGGGCTTAACAAATGTAGAGTAGGCAGTTAGTAAATTTAACTGGACTGAATTTAGAAGAGCTCAATTCTATTGGGATAGGTTTTTTTTCCTACATTCACCTCAGAAGTTAAAAAAAAAAGAAGTATATGGTTATTAATAGAAGTACCCCACTAAAAACTAGTACCATGAGAAAGTTTACATATGCCAAGTTTTGACCATATGACAATCAAAATTTAAATGGAATAAAGACTCAATGGGAAAGTCTGCTTTTGAAAGAATACTCAGTTCATCTTTAATCACTAAACATTCAAATAATACTTTGAAAACAAGTTGTAAAAAGTTTGCTATCTAGCTTTTATCAGGTTTTGGAAAACAGAAAATATTTTCTGAGAAACAGCTATTTGTTAGTTCTATGGGATTGTGATGCCACTTGTGAAGGTACAACTTTCAAAAAAAATGGTATTCTTGTTCATGGTCTCAGAACATTTTTGATTACGCATACTTATTAGTAAAAAATTGAAAATGAACACCCATATGTAGATTTACTTATTTGTTAATCACATATGCATACTATTATACTACTAATAATATACTTTATAAAACTTAACTAAAACAGAAATTTAAAGATATGTCATTAGGGAATTCTTGGAGTTCATGCAGTCAAGGAGTGCCATAGTCATACCTGTGCTTTAGTAATATCAATGTGGCAGCTGTGTGAAGATCTTGGAGTGGGGAGAGCCTCAAGCCAGGAGACCGATGAGGCCATTACATAGTCCATGTGACAGGTGGTAAAGGCTTGAAAGAGGTGACATGACTACTGAAGCGGAGAGAAGGTGATGGACAAGAGAGAGATTGTGGAAGTAGGACTGGTAAGACTTGGTAACTGATTCTATGTATAAGGCAAAGCTGAGGAAGATGCCAAGGTTGGAAATCTGGGGGAACTAGGGAGATGATGGCATCCTTGGCAGAAAAAGGAAAATGTGGTAAAAGGGGTGCTTTGGGGGAAAATAATGTAATGATAGCTATGATGCAGACTGTAATCCAATCATGCCTGCTCCTCATGTACTAATCATTCTGTCCCATTGAAAATAAAATGGAGGTGGGAAAGTATACATACTAGCTACAACTTGGAAGTATAAAGTTTACTGAGGGTATGACAGAGTAGTAATGGGGGATTTGTCCTCAATTTTACATAGAAATAGTTTCATCTTTCAAAAGATAGAGGAAATAACCAGAGGAAATTCTATTATGCAACTTGATTCTAACAGAAAAGAACTGGCTGGTATCTGGGGAATGAGAACCAGTTTGTCACTGAGGAAAGGAAATCTAGATATAATTTGACATGCACCCTATATTTTTTAAAAGTAGTTTTAAAAGGATTCAGATGCATATATTCCCAAAGTGGGTGATACCGTCCACTGGGGAGCACTGGAATGATCCAGGGGGGCAGTAGCAGTTTGAAATGATGCAATGAAAAAAAAAACATTAAAGAAAGTAGATTTCCAGGGGGGTGGTTAGTATTTTTTTTTAAAGGGGGAGGTAGACCAAGTTTGGGAACCTTTGGTTCAGAGGAAGATAGGTAGGATTCTACGGAATAAAATGTTTTAGTGGAAGTCAGCCCAGGAGGGATGGAGATGTTTAAGAAAAGAAATCCTGAAGACACAAGGGAAAATAAATCCAATGAGGTAGAAAATGCATGTATCCTATGTGGATACACAGAGAACTTATCAATCAGTTTATAAAAAAGATGGAAGGAAGCCCAGCTAACAAAAGATTAATATAATAGTGTGATCTAGTCCGATAAAAATAATGTCAGGAATGTTCAAATTCAGAATGAGCTGAGGCTAGATGGGGAAGATAAGAACAAAAAAAATGGACTTTTAAACTGGGAGAAAAAGAGGTTCAAAGAAGAGATATAAGATATTTGGGATGGATGGAACAACGATAGCTCATAAAAAAAGAGAAGGCAGAGCTGCTCCATTCCCTATTATTTCTGTTTTCTCTGCAAAGGAGACTGTGTTTTACATTAGAAACAACAGAACAAAAATGCCTAATAAGGTGCTGATACCCAAAATAATGAAGAAAATGGTAAGAGAGCAGCTAAGCTGCTTTTAATGAATTCAGTCACCTGGTTGAGATGAACTAACATGCTTGAGTCCTAAAGGAACTCACAGGTGTGACTGCGGAATCATTGTCAGTCTTGTCCAATTTGCAGAAAAGAATGCAGAATAGCAATTTATATGCTGGTGAACTCAACTTCAATTATTGGGAAAGCTCTAAAATAGAAGATTAAGAGATGGTTGTGGAATATCTAGTAAGAGAAGTGTTGATTATAAAGAACTTCATCAAGAACAAATCATGTCAGACTAATCTTACTTCCTTTAGATGACAAGATTACTGTGTTAGGAGACAGAAATGCTATGGATAAAGTTTACCTGGATTTCAAATATCTGAAAGGCAGTAATGTGGAGGAAGGATTAGGTTTATTCTGCTTTGTCTCAGAGGGCAGAATCAGAATCAATGGGAGGGAGGTCAATTGTAAAAAGGTCTATTTAGGTTTGGTGTCAGGAAAAAACTCCATAACAATTAGAATTACTCATCAAAAAGTATAATGAGCCTCCCTGAGAAGTTGTGGGTTCTTCCTCAGTGAAGGTCTCCCAGATGAGGCTGTAAGATCATTTATTAGGAATGAACTCTTTTCATGGATAGATCAGACTAGATAGCTATTAGAGACCCTTCAGTCTCTCAAACGCTGTAGTTCTGTGCAATTCTGTAGGTCTGTGAATTCCTTTGTGATAATGGGTAAAGTGAATAGTGAGCTTGTGTTGGAGATAAGACCTGTGACTGGCTCCTGTGGAGAGGGTTGGATATAACCCATTTTCCTACCCTCTGACTGGCTACCTCTTGGCATCATACAACACCCCACTCCTGGTGTGGGACCCCCACTTTGGAGACCACCACTCTATTTGACTTCCTGAGAGTATTTTGCTTGGCATGATTCATTTGATAATCAGGACTATTGAGAATAATATAATAGAAAAGTTACTAAAGAACACAAGTACAAAAAAGAGGTAGTCTGATCATTAAATTATAATTCAATAAATAGAAAATGTTCAGTAGTAATACTATTAGAAATATTTTGATGAAGATGAATAATAAAAACAATATCAGAAAGGTATTTTAGAAAGAACACTGGCTTTGGAGCCAGGGCACCTAGGGATTTCAAACATGGTTCAGTTGTTTACTACTACTGTGTCCATGGGCAAGCTGTCAAATCTCTCTAGGCCTTGATTTCCTTAGCTTTAAAATGAGAGAGATGAAGTCAATAGGCTCTCACTCAGGTCCCTTTCAACTCCAGATGCTGTGATCCTATACTAGATGAATATCTTCAATCACTGACTATATGAAATATTAAAGATGGAAAGGAAATAAGTTATTTCAAGAGGTCAGGGTGTTCAACAAACTCTGAGAGAGTAATACAATATGTTTTAATTGTTTGCTGTAAGCTGAGGAAGAAACATTGACTCAAAGAACTTGAACTTGAATGAAAACAAATCATGATGTTGCAGTGAGGAATGGGACTTCCCCCCCCCCCCCCCCCCCCATAGAATTAAATGGTATTAAATAGAAACATCATTTTCTAATCAGTATTAAGAGGATAGAAAACCTGGAAGTTTCTGCTTCACTTCTCCCCACCTCCCAGTCCTCAAACAAAGCCCCATTGAGGAACACTGAATGGAAAAGTCATCTTCAGTAGCAAACTACTATTTTTTTGGAGGGCAATTGGGGTTAAGTGACTTGCCCAAGTTTACACAGCTAGTAAGTGTGTCAAGTGTCTGAGGGTGGATTTAAACTCAGGTCCTCCTAATTCCAGGGCCAGTTCTCTATTCACTGCACCACCTAGCTGCCCCCTAGCAAACTACTCTTCAGATAGCTATTTCTTAGGGTCAGCAGAATAATAATTCTTGTGATCTCAAGGGAGCTTTTTAGATTAACTGAAAGTGATTCAGTTCTACAATCTTTTTTTTTTTTTTGCTTTTTCGAGGGCAGTTGGGGTTAAGTAACTTACCCAAGGTCACAGGCTAGTTTTTGTGTTAAGTGTCTTAGGCCGAATTTTAACTCAGGTCTTCCTGATTCCAGGGTCGGTGCTCTATTCACTGCGCCACCTAACTGCCCCCATTAGTTCTACAATCTTACATCGAAGCCTAAGCATATTTCAGGAAATATTTAGTAACTAGTAGAGCGCAAGTATATTAGTTCTAAAATATTTATGTGAGATGCTCTGTCAGTGTAGTACATATTTCAGGTCAAGGAAAAGGACTTTGACCTTAAAGCTATAAAACCTTCAGTTAAATAGCAACAATTTAACAGCAAGTTAAAGACAATGTGTCTTTCAATGATGGAGGTCTGTATAGTTCTGTGATGTATCAATGATGGACATAATCTGATGCCAATTCTAAGATTCTCACAAGAGATATAATATTTAATTTACTGCTATTTTCAAGGAATGCTTCATTTTGGAAAAATAGATGTCTAAATTTAAGCATATGCTCTTGTTGCCTGAGCTCCAACACAAGCAAGGTACATCATGCTGCATATTTTACATAGCTCACATTGTGGAATAAATACTACACAAACAAAGGCAGAGGTACAGTGGAGAAAATCAGTCTGTCTGCAAGCATTTATTAAGCACCTACTATATACCCAACACTCTGATAAACACTGAGGATATAAAGAAATTAAAAAAAAAAAACAGTTCCTGCCTTTAAGGAGCTTACATTCTTATAGTGTAGACATTAAATAACTAGGTACATCTAAGATATATAAAATATATATTTGGAAGGGGAATGAATTAGCATCTAGATGAACTGAGAAAGTCCTTCTACAGAAGATAGGACTGACCTAAGCTGATTCTTGAAGGGATATGGGGAAACTAAGAGATGGAGTTGAGGAGACAGAACCTTCAAGGAACAGTGGACAGACAGTAAATAGAATAGAGACGGGGGATGGAGTGTTATGTGTGAAGAGTGACAGGTAGGTCAGTGCAGAAATGGATTTCAGAGTGTGTAGAAAAGAATAAAATATAATAAGATTGGAAAGGTAGGAGTGGAGTAGGATACAAAAAACTTTAAATATCAAACAGGTATTTATTTAAATTTGATCCTAGAGGTAAAAGGGACGCAGTGGAATTCACTGAGAATTAGGTAGGTGAGTAGGGGGTGGAAGAAGAGAAGAACAGCATGAGTGCTAAGACTTGTACTTTAGAAAAATCACCTTGGCAGTTAAGGGGAAGATTAACTGGACTGGGGAGAGACTTAAGGCAGGGTGCCCACTTAGACGGTTATTGCAGTAGTCTAAGGAAGAGATGACAGGAGCCTGAACTAAAATTATGGTTCTATGAGTAGGGAAGAGAAATACACAAAAAATGTTGGGAAGGCAGAAATGGCAATTTCTTTGGCAGTGTATTAGATATGAGGGTGGTGAGAGTGAGAAGTCAAGAATGATACTGAGGTTGGAGGCTTAGGTGACTGGAAGAATGGCAGTGACACTGAGAGTAATGGGTAGGTAATAGATTTGGAAGTAGAGGGCTTGAGTTTAAATTCTGTCTCTGATCTTTATTATCTGTAAGACTTTGGGCAAGTCACTTAAAATTTCCTGGCCTCAATTTCTTCACGTGTAAAATGGGGGGGAAGGGGAGTGTTTAGTACTAAGTGACCTCTGAGGTCCCTTTGGCTCCAATTCTATGCTCCTATAGTTCCTATTCCTTGTAGAAATGCTAGCAATAGCTGTATTTCTGACTGTGGCTTAATGTTTAGGGCCATGACTGTACCAGTCATTTTGGGACTTGGCCCTTAACTCCCTATTTCAATACAAACTCTTAATGAAAAAAGAGTATCTGCACATGGAAACTAGGATTGGGAGAATAAGTAAAGAAATAATAGAGTTTCTTTTCATATTGGTTCCTTCTATTTGTCCTCAAAGGATTCTTTTGAGCCAACTCATCTGTAAAATGAGGGACTTGGACTGGATGGCATCTGAGGTTCCTTTATAGATATATGATCCTATACTAAGAATTCACATAATGCTCTTCATTTTATAAGGTCATCCCTGACTAAATGGCTCTGGAGAGAGCCAGTGGAGGAGCTGGCAGTGGGACTGGGACAGAAAACTTCCATCCCTCTAAACCACCAATTCACATCTATTTTAAGAAAGGGATAAGGACCACACCTGTGGTTTCAATGATAATGGGGAACTCCCAGATGAGGAAACTTCTTACCTAAGAAGCTCAATCACTTCCCTGCAACTTATAACCTTAGAGAGTTTACCAGAGCACTGGGAAATTAAGTAATGTGCCTAGGGTCCCATATCTAAGTGCCAGGGTCAAGACTTAAATCCAGGCCTTCATGGTTCTAAGATCAGCTCTTTGTCCACTAATCTACAGTCCTTCCATCTTTTATGAAAGAAGGATAAAAATGTCTTATTGATAGTACCTGGTAGTACTGATGAAAAATAACTGGATGGACTCATTATCGGCATTTGCCTTCTTGTTCCCCCACCTCCAAAATGGGATTTTCAAGTTTTCCAAAGATCTAAATGCCCTCTAAGGCATCCTAAATAAAGACAGAGGAAGCATACACCTCAAAAATCAAAGTATAAATTCCTTGGGGCCAAATGCAGATCAGGAATGGAAGGAGCAAGAACCACAGCATACAAAGAAAGAAAGGAAGATATTAGCATCACATTTGATAATAAAACAAACAGCTACTTTCCCCCAAATATGAGGATCTGTGTGAGTCTATGAAGTAGTACATGTTACAAGAAACATGAAACAAAATTCACCGCAAGGCTATGAAATATACTAGGAATAAGAAGTAAAGAGGTGTTTCTACAATCCCATGTAATGTCACCTAAAAGCTTTGCCTCGCATGACTTATTGCAGGCTGAAACAGATTAGAGCTATCGATTGCTGCCTGAAGAAGGTTCTCACTGTGAGAATGGAAGGTAAGCAGCAGAGACAGACAGCTAAACTATCGATCTACTCCAGCAGGGAAACTGCACTTCAAAATGAAGGTCAGTGCTCCTTTATACCACCTATTAAGAGTTACTGTAATGTGCATCAGGTTACAATAGAGATTGGTGTGACTGGGCCAAATGTTTCTGTCTCAAACTTCAACCTCCCTTGTGATAGCTGGGTATAATACCTAACAGAGAAATTAAGGATGTCATGTTAAATCTTGTGCCTTTTTTTTAAACATGGTAGCAGAGAATTACTATAAACTCCTGAGTCAGGGACTGATTATTTCATCTAAGACCTGTCAGACATTGTCAAATAAATTGCCAAAGCAAGAGAAAAGAAATTTTCATGACTTTCATTCTAATTTCAAAAAAGCACTGGCATAGCCTTACCAGAAAATAAATAGATCATCTCTTCAAATTTCTCAACCAAGGCAATACAAACAGAATTCACCCAAACTAGATCATTGTCTTAAATAAATTTCAACAATCATCTGTGAATGAATTTCCAAAATGTTAGTATTTGTTGTATTGCTTCTGGCAGCAAAATGTCAATTATCTGACAATTTAAGTGAACAAATACTCATTAAATTAATTAAATCATACTTTTACTTTTCTCACATATTGGATGTTTCTTGTATTTTCCAACTGCACCCTAGTCAATCAATTAATCAAACAAAACACAAGTAGTTATTAAGTGCCTACTCTGTGTTAAGCAGAAAAAACTAAAATAGTTCTTGCCTCCAATTAGCTTAATTTGATAGGAGAAACAGCATGTATACAACTAAGTGAATACAAAATAAATATAAGATAATGTGGGGAGTACGAGAAACTTGGGGAACCATATAGGAGAAGGTGTTTGAGCTAAGCTTTCAAAGAAACTAGGGATTCTAAAAGGCATAAATGAGGAACAAGCAAATTAAAGATATAATTATTTAAGTAATTAGTTGTATTTTTACTTTTGGATGTATTTTTGTAATGATAAATATTTTGGAAATAAAATGCTCTAAAACATTAACAACATAGAGATAAACACAGAGAAAACCTTTCAAAGAGACACATAAAAGTTGTTAAAAACAAGATTAAAAAAAAAGTTGGCAGACTAATTCAACAAACTTTTATTAAACCACTACATTATGAAAGGTGGTGTAGATACAAAGAAACAAACAAAATAGTCCCTGCACTAAAGTAGTTTATATTTTATTGTAGGGATCCAATATATTAACAGAAAAGACAAGATAATTGGGAGGGAATATTACAACTGGAGGGTATCAGGAAAGACACCATGGAGGTGACATCTCAGCAGAGCTTTAAAGAAAGATAAGGATTCTAAGAAGTCATGATGAGAAAAGAGTCAACTATAGGAAAAGTGAAATATTGTCTGAAGGCATGGAGACAGGAGAAGAAATGCCATGTTTGGGGAATGACTAGTAGGTCAATTTGGCTGGAATGCACATTGCTTGAAAGGGAGTAATGTGAAATGTTTGAAAGTATAAGTGGGAGTCAAGTCAAGTCAACAAGCATTTATTAAGAATTTATTATGTTCCAATAACTCAACAAAAATACAAAGAAAAATAAAAACAAGTTCTACTTTCAAGGAGTTCCCATTCCTAATAGAGAAAACAATTTGCAAATATGTATGTACATATAAAATATATATGGTGCAAATGGAAGGTAATCTCAGTAGGAAGTGACCAGAAATAGGATGAACTAGAAAACACCTCCAACAAAAGCTGAATCTTGAGGTACAGCCAATGGAAAGTCAGTCAGGAGAATGGAGTACTGTGTGTGAGAAATGGCAAACAGAAGAATATAGATGGATCATATACGGAGTCAGGAGGTAGCTTAAAATGGTAGGCAAAGGAATCAGAACATGAAACAAAAAACTCTGTGACCAAAAGTATGGAATGCCCCTTAGCTTGTATGGTCCCCAACCCCCCCCCTCCCCCCCGTTTTTGCAGTGATGGTGGCAAAGGGACAAAACAAACAAACTGAAAGGACTAGAGGGGAGGGAGAAGAATCTAGTGCCAAGAATCACAATTTTTCTAGAGTAATGTAGCTTTTGGTACTGCAAATGTGAAATACCTGTCCAGGGATAGTATGTGGACATACTGCTGGAAGAACTTTGCTAAATCATACCAATCTTGCTATTCTATTTATAAGAGTAGCTCAAAGGTTAACTTAGGATAGGCAAACAAAAGAGCTGAAGTTTGCTTTATATTGTGTCCTATGGTGAAAATTAACATTATGTCTTTGTCTCACGAATACTTTCTTCAAAAAGACATTTGGGAGTTACTGGATGTGGTGATCACATAACAAAAATAAAAAAAATTAACATTTTATTATTTTATATTATATTAATATAACACCAATGAGTATAAAATATTAAAATATTTTGTTTATATAATTTAATAAATTAAAGTATAAAATTGTAAATATATTTTAATAGATGGGAAATGGATGGTTATTGATGTGGAAGTTACTCTTGGATCATCTGTCCATATCCAGTCAGTCCACCATTTTGTAAAATCAAGGATTAAAATCATTATCATATTACAAAAAGAAAAATAAGATATGACATTTAAGGTACCTCCAAATTGACCTATTTAAATAAATTGACAATGAAAAATAGCAAACAGGTAAATTAGTAGACATTTACATAGAACATCACCATTTCTTAAGACTGGAACTATGCTCAATCCTCTGTAAATAAACTACTATAATGAAGAAACCAAAAGAGACTAGAAGTCATCTCAGACAACAAAGTGGGTAACTCTTGTTAAGCAGAAATATATTGTAGCTGAGGGTAACACTACTTTGAGATTTAAAATCTTATATGAGAAGACAGTTAAAGACTGTGCCAGTATCATCACATAAAAGAGTGAGAAAGTGTAGGGAAAAAGGTTTGGTGAGAAATTCAACTAAAGGAAATCATTCTGAGAGCATTTTAATATGAAACTGGAAGATGAAAAATAGAAAATATCTTTCAAGGTATCTATAACACATTCTTTTCTCCATCAATGACAGTGAAGTCAACATATTTGTGTTCTAACTGCAGAGCTATATGTACTGCATAAGGAAGCAGAAATAGCACTAAAAAGAAAATAGAACTGGGAAGAGCAATTGGACCAAATAAAATATCAACAAAGAAGGTCCTCATTAGAAACACAACCACAACAGTGTCAAGGGACAGATTTTTCAAGTTATTTAAAAAAGAGAAGATAGTAAAGATACCGTTATTTTGGACATTTTTTAAAAGGCAGCTGAGACAGTATCAGTAACTACTAACCTGTATGCTTACTCTCCCATTTCTAAAAAAAAAAAATTATGGAAATGCTACTTTCGTGTGTGAGTGCGAGTGTGTGTTTGTATGTGTGTGCGTGTGTACATGTACACACATCAAGTTTGTATATAAAATCTTTGCTTTTGGTTAAAGTTAGTGCAAGAAACAGCTGATTATTGTAGAAAGAGCACTAAACCTGAAGCCAGAGGACCTGGATTCAAATCTTACCTCCAAAGATTAGTAACCATGTGACTTTGTGCAAGTTGTTCTTATATACCAATATGAAAGTGTTGCAATTATATATATATATAAACACTCTGAAAATATTTGGAAGATTTACAAACAGATCAGAAAATTCATTTTCAAAATGTTTTAAAGTACACACATATGAAAGTTTCAATAGTTGATACATTGTTTTCAGAGAGAAATGCTTAGTTTTGAAATATTTTGCTAATTATGATAACTAGTATCATTAGTTACTTTAATCTCAAATTAATCTTACTTAAAATCAAATGGTCACCTTCATCAACTCCAACTAATAGAAAGCCTTTCTTCCTTTCAGACTCAGATCAAGTACCACTTCCTGATCACTTCAACCGTCAGTGCCTTCCCTGTCAAACTACTTTTTATTTCATGAATTTGTCATTATTTTTATTTGTTCTCTTTATATTTTTTCTGTACATACTTACAGATACTTTGTTCTCTCCCTGTTGGAATGTAAAGACCTTCATAGAGAAACTGGGGCAGCTAGGTGACAGGATAGGGCAGTGGACCTGGAGGCAGAAAAATCTAGCTTTAAACATTAACTAGCTCTGTAAACCTGGGCAAGTCATTTAATCATTGTGTTTGCCTCAGTTTCCTCATCTGTAAAATGTGGATCATAACAGTACCTGAGGATCAAATGAGATATTATTTATAAAATGCTCAGCACAGTCCTTGGCACGTAGCACTATATAATTATTAGTTATTTTTATTATTAATGTTTCGAATATCTACCATAGTACCTGGCACATTGTAGGTGCTTAACAAATTCACTTGTTTAATCAAATAAATTAAAAGAATTAATCCTGATGAAATTCCCTAGACTTCAGTTTTCTATTGAATTAGATGGTCTGTGAGATCTCTTCTAGTTACAGATCTATGATCTTCCAATGAGGAAAAAAAAGAAACAGGAAATAAAAGTAAATCTACACACATATACGAAAGAAGCATGTAGAAAAATTATAGTTTTTCTTGTTTTTTATATTTATTATATACAAATGTATGTAAATATATTTAAAATGCATTTGGTTGTATAATTTGTTGTTTTTAAACAGCAACGAAGACTAAAGAATGAATATTTGAAATGCTAATTATTTCACCTTTATTCTCTAAAACAGTGGCCCCCAAACTCTTGTGATCAGGGAAAATTTTTAAATATGTACCCCAAGTATAGGTAGAGTTATTTATGTGTACTATTAAATTATTATATATGCTAGAAAACATACAAAGGAAAATAATAAGAAGGATGTAACAAAGATGAAATAAACAACATTTTAAAATAACATTTTATTAATGGAATGAAAAACCTTCTTGCTCTCAACAAAATTTTTTTAAAATAACATTTTAATTAAGAGTGCAACTGAATATGCTCAATTATTCTTGAAAATCTTGGTTTTACACTTTATGGTATAACTAAAAATCTAATTCTAAATTCAGTTGATTTTGTTTCTTAGTTATAATGGTTATATAGCTAAGAAACAAAATCAACTGAAAATAGATGAGATACCTCATAAAGATATATAGATTTAAGTGAAAGAAGTATATTGTTAGCTATGCATATTAAATAATCATACTGACTTTTTAATTTTATATACCAATTATAAAAGTTTTGATTAAAATTCAGCTAATAAGCTTTTAATCTTCTCATACTGATCAATTGTTCTTGAAAATTAATTAGGATATGTTGCAATTTTATATATATATATATTTTTATTAAGCAATCAGAGTTAAGTAACTTGCTCAAGGTTACACGGCCAGTTATTTCTGGGTGTGGTGCTGAGTGTCTGAGCCCAGAATTCGATCTCCAGGTCATCCTGACACTGGAGACGGTCCTCTTACTCGCTGAGCCACCTGGCCGCCCCTAAGCAATTGGGGTTAAGTAACTTGCTCAAGGTTACATGGCTAGGTGTTTCTGGGTGGGTGCTAAGTGTCTGAGCCCGGGATTCAATCTCCAGGTCATCCTGACACTGGAGCTGGTGCTCTTACTCGCTGTGCTACCTGGCCGCCCCTGCAATTTTATATTTTTAATAAATAGTTTAGAGCTTACAAACTGTCTAGAAGATATTCCAATAAGTTAAAAAAATTCTGCTTCTAATTTTTTTGTGTGTGTATGTGTATAGATAGGAGACTTTAAATAAGTGACATACTGTGTTCAGCAAAGTTTTGATTTGAAATTTCTTGTTAATAAGAGGATACTATGTAATCATTCACTAATATCTGAAGGCACACACATAGGCAGAGGTTCATTGTTAACAAACAGTGGATATCCATCCACATTTCATCAAATAATCCTCCTGATGATTTTAAATATTTTGGCTCACTTTTGGGGGGGGTCTTTTTTGGAGGGGGGGAAGGCAGGACAATTGGGGTTAAGTGACTTGCCCAAGGTCACACAGCTAGTAAGTATTAAGTGTCTGAGGCTGGATGTGAACTCAGATCCTCCTGACTCCAGGGCTGGTGCTTTATTCACTGTGCCACCTAGCTGCCCCTTGGCTCACTTTCTGGTCAGATCTGATTATACTGTCATTATGCTTACCTCATAATGAGGCTGATGAATAGCTTATACTAGAAGTAGAAGAATCAGCTTCCGCTATTTTCTTGTTAGCTTGTAGTCATATAATTGGTATTATCTTCTATTGGTTTCTTTACAAGAATATTCTTAAACCACTGTCCATTTCTAGGAGCTAAATTCACTAAAGCTAGACAAGCATGTAATCTATAAAGCCATTTAACTGGTCACATGTAAATTTCAGTATACTGCAACAGGTTAAAAGTGAAAAAATGAATTAGGGAATTACTGTCAACTTTTCTACAAGGTGGAACTTCCATTCTTTTCTCAAGATACCTCAAGTACATTACATGACACAGGACTTTCTGAAATATAGACTGAATGAGAACAGTAGAGGCAATATATATGTATGCATACACACATATATAATTATCTAAGCTACTTTATTTCTTTTTTAAAGATAAAAACAAACAGAAATCCTAATATGTTCTTCCTGGACTCTAATGGATTGTCTTGAAGACTCATCTTTGGAAATAAATGCTCTAACTAATAATATAGGTAGAAAATTAATTATAAGAATGCTTACTGAGTGGACATGGTACAAGAATGATAATTATGTAACAATAATGGCATATATCATATTTCTATTTAAAGTTTAACAAGTCATTTTCCTTACAACACAATTAGTGAGTATAAGAGCAGGGACTGCAACATTGTCTGGACTCTAATAGTAGTGTCTTTTCTACCATAACAATGCTGAAGCTTCAAAGAGTAGTTATAGGAACTGTTTGACTTTCATTACAAAAGATAAAATAGATGATTTTTGTTTTTTAGGATGTTTTTTGGAGGGGGAAGGGCAGGGCAATTAGGGTTAAGTGACTTGTCAAAGGTCACACGGCTAGTAAGTGTCGAGTGTCTGAGGCTGGATTTGAACTCAGGTCCTCCTGACTCCATGGCCAGTGCTCTATTCACTGTGTCACCTAGTCACCCCTAAAATAGATAATTTTGATTCCATGAAATTAAAAAGCTTTTGAATGAACAGAATCAATGTTACTAGGACAAGAGGGGAAGTTCTTGATTAGGAAAATATTTGCATCAATTATCTCTGATAAGCATCTGATACCAAAATATATGGAATTAAAACAGATAGACTATTCGAAATGAAATCAGAGATATACAATATACAAATCAACCACTTCTGTGATTTCACCTCAAAACCAGAAGATTAGCAGGTGACAAAAGATGCAATGTTACAGAGGCTTATTGAGTGTTAGTCACATTAGTACATTATTGGTGAAGTTGAGAAGTGGTTCAGTCATTTTAGAAAGCAGTTTTAATTTTTTTAAGTGACTAAGAAATCACCCATTGACCTAGTCATGTGCTTCAATGAGGACCCACCTGCACCAAAACATTTACAACAGAAATTTTTGTGATAGAAGATTTGGAAATGAATCAGGAGTCAATTAACTGGGGACTGGTTAAACTGTTATACATGAGTGTAATGGAATACCATTACACAATAAAGCAATGTTGAATATGAATTTAGAGAAGAATGAGAAAGTTTGTATGAACTGATGCAAAGTGACATGTGGAAAACCTGAAAACTATAGAAGCAATGACTATGAATATAAGCAGAAAGAACAATGAAAAGCAATGGGGCACTGAATAATTATAAAAATCAAGGTTGGCCCTGGAGAAGAATTGTCATTTTTGAGGTAGAAGATATGGGTGTCAAATCTCACATCTAATAGTCAATGACACTTATGTACATTTTTGCTAAATTCTTGTTGTTTGTTTTTCCAATTACTTTTAAAATCTGTTATAAGGGTATCCTGGGTAGGAGAAACCTAGAGAGGGATATATTTAGAAACAAATATAATATAAAAACAAAAAGAATTAATTAAAAAAAAGAAATAGTAAACAATCATGTTGCCAAAATGGACTTGCAAAGTATAAAAGTCCAAAATATTTCAAAATAAGCAATTTTTTACTTGGGAAACAAACAAAAAAAACCTACTAAAACTTTCTTCATATCTTACTCAGCACTTGTGTGACAAAAAAAACCCCAAAAACCTAGGGCACTGATACAGCAAAAATTCCTTTAATTCTGGAAAAATATGATAAAAACATTTCCTAATAAATTCAGTGCTTGTCTTCATATCTGGAACACTGATTTGCCACAATTATTTCTTGATTAGTAAAGACAGGATGATTTAGCTTCAAGGAGCCAAATAGCATATTTGATATAATAGGAGAGACAGGTAATATCTTTTAAGAAAATTAAACTATATTCCAATTAAATTAATGAACTTTTATGACTATTTCAATGGCACACCCATGTGTCTCGGGATTAATGTTTCAAAGTCAGTTTAGGTGCAGGTTTGTATTAGGTCACAAATGCACTTGAAATCTAAACCAATGGGTATATTATGCTAATATTAAAATTGATTTAATAAACTCTAATAAAGTCAAATGAGGTAAGTTCAAATAAAAACTGATTTTAAAGAAATATTCTGATTTCATTTTTATAACTTAGTCAAGCCCTCTGATGAATATAAAGTTAACAAGGATTTCATCTTTTTCTGGTTAAAAAGTTATGGCTCTTGTTGTCTAAACTAGGAACGGATATGTAGCAATAGCTATTCTGATTGAGAACACGCCTTCTTTAAATTCCACTGAGGCTGGCAGTTTGGATGGAGACCCCAAAATCTATTCTGTCCATCTGTTTTATTATTCTTAGAACAACTGTCAAAAGTTGCCCAGGGATCAAGTTGCAAACGGTACTAATTTGCCTTTGAAAAGTAGGGCCTGGGGGAATACTGGAACTCTGCTTATAAATTCAGAATCCCATCACCAGAGTGCCAGGGTCTTTGCTTTGTAGAGGTATGGGACATTGGACTTCCAGGAATACATTTGACTTGAAGCCTAGTATATACGGATATACTTAGATCTCATTTCATAGGCAAAGAAAAGCAAAGGAAAACAGTGACTTAGTCTCTAAAAATTGTAGTTGGTCTTCTTGATGTGTATGGGATCTGGTATTTTTAGAGAACAGCTTTGACAATCTTTCAAAATAAAAAACAAACAAACAAACAAAACCAATACCTCTCTAATAGTAAAGGAGTAAAATTAAAAACAAATAGCTAAAGGGATAGTAATTTAAAAATCCAGATTTCACACAATTGAGATTAATCTTAGGTAAAATATCTAGCCAGTTCCTTTCTTACCAGTGAAGACTGAGATGGCTTAAGTGGCAGAAGTTGACTTCAAAGTTATTTTGAGATACATAAGCATCACAGGTCACTAACTAGAGATTTCTTGCACTTTTGTGATTGTGACAAAAGAAACTACAGTTAGATTATGTGGACATACAAAAATGCCTGAAGATTAAAAAAACAACAACAAAAGATCTCCATGATGAGGAATAAAATAAAATTCATGAAATGTAAAATCTACACCTCTATCTCATTTTGAGTTATTTAATGGTTGTTTCATTAGTGAGTGTAAAATAGGAAAAGGGAAATGCTTTTTCTAATGTTGTCAGTATTAAGCATTTCATTAATGTCATTTTTCAAACGTCTTAGAAGATAAAGTTTTACCTATAATACTCTACAACATCAAGCATGGCAAAATTCCAACACGGTAAATTTAAAAGAATATCCACTTAAATCTATTATAATGGAATCTTTCTCATACTTAATTACAAACTACTAAAAAGGAGCATAATATTTTGAAAATCTGATTTAAAATTTTAGTGTAGTAAGTAGTATTGATTTAAGAATTCTACATAAAACTATCTATAGCTGAAATCTGCTGAGATTGCTGTATGCCCTAAAACACACAAGGCACAGAAGGGGCAACCATTTGGACTTGTATGCTTTGTCCTTCCTTTGGCTTTGCAAGATCTTTTATTATAAAGGCATATATTGTCCTTCTGGGAGATTTGACTAATGGGAAGTCTCACTTTCAAATAATATTAATTATAATCCTAGAGTCTAATAAATGTTATTCAGATGTTGTTTCTACCATTTTGTTCCTTTCAAAATAGTACTCATGATTAGTAAACTGAAATTTGATTAATGTTGGATTAGGAGGTTCTGATGTCTAGGTGAAATATGTTAATTCAGCATGTGGGGTTATTGGAAAAGGATGTCTTTAAAACACTTGCTCTTGTCCTCTTTCCAGAATGTGAAACTGCTTTGAAACTCTGTTTCTGACAATATAAATATTAAGAATATGTATAAGTTTATTTCATATATCTATATCTATCTGCCAGGTAAGCTTTTCTGTATTTTTTATTTGATAAAAAACTGAACTGTAAAATCTTCCTTAGCATACCTTTTGAAAGTAGTAACTTCTCATATAATAATGTCCTTGGGACATCTTCGATTATGATTAGGTGCAATCTAGCATCCAGACTTTTATGGCTACTTTCAAAGTATTACTCTGAAAACAAAAGAATGGTCATATGCCATTGCACATGAAACAATATAGATTGTGAAATCATAGGGAAGAGAATTTTAAGACTTTTTTAAAATGTAAGACTAGAGAATATCTTTGATTTATGGTCTTTTAAGTGGACTGTGTGGTCCAGAGTTTTAGCTGAACTATAATATGAAACTGATTCTACATTTCTGTTTCTTGTTACTTTATTTTTGGTGGTCTTTATTCAATGCTTTATTCACTTTATTATTTTGTTACACTATTGTGTAAAGAAATCAGAAATAATGGCTCTCTTGAATGCTAAAGTTGAAATATTTTCCTTTACTGAATGAACTTTTAATCTCTTAATATTCTTGTAACTAATAAATGGTAAAAGCAGAAAAATCACAGCAGTACCATGAAAAGCATGTAAGGTCAGGAAAAGCACTCTTGCATGCTTTTTGGCATACTGACCATTTCCACTTTTCTAACAGCTTTCTAATAGCAAAATGTATTTGGGAACAACAGTGGAATTTGTGTCATCATGACCAAATGATTACAGTGCAAACCCTAGATTCTTCTGTGGCTCAGCAGGCTTCTAGTCCCCATGGTAACTAAACCTCAGATATTGTCCTCCACTCAGCTGGAGTACAGAGAGTTGGGAGGCTTTTGTGTCTGATGAGATTTCTTCCACAACCTTCTAGCAACAGACCCTAGCTCTTCCTCCAGACTCTTTTCTAATTGAGATGCAAATTAATCTCTGTGGCTGATTACACTTCCCTTAAAGCTACTGACAAGTGCAGCTGTAACCAGAGTTTACAGACTTTCCAACAAGTGACTTCAGCTGTCATTATTTGCATGAGGCTGCCAAGGCCTTAACAGCTCACTGTCTCAAAGATGCAGATAGCTTCCCTTAGGCATTGCATGCATTTTATTTACTTGTATAAAATTTGCATACAATTAAAAGTAAAATATCATACAACTAAGGCACTGTTATTTACTAATACATTTCATCTTCAAGAGCATTTGAAATCGTTTCCTGAGTCTATCATTAGCCTCAACTAGAAGGGGCTTTTACTCACCTTACAAAGTACTTATTTTTACCAAATTTCTTTCATTTTCTAATTCTACTTTTGTCTACAAGTATGCTGAGCCAAAATCAGACTGATCAGACAGAGCATAAAAAGAAATCCATCCTGATAAATTTGTACTATAACTATCAGGAAATGCTATATGCCACAGCCAAACTATTATTTCAATAAGCATGATGGATAAAAACCCCTTCACACTTCTGTAACTCTTGATGAGGCCCTACTAATTTTTTGATCAAGTGTAACATTACTATTGTAATTTTTAAGATTTCTCTATGAACATATACATAGGGAAAAGGATTAGGAAAAGGATAAGAGGGAACAGTGAGATTATCCAAAGGACATTCTGCCTGATTGACATGTCCTTTTCCCAAGCAATAATATTGAACTCAGGTCTCCCTGACTCCAGGTTCAATACTCTACAACTACTCCACCTAACAATCAGAATCAGACATTCTCACTATAAATGAAAGCAGAAAACAAAAGATGTAGCTAAATGAGACAACTGTCTCTAGAGAGCTAGCAGAGGTGGTTTTATCGCTTATCCAAAAGGAAGAAGCAATATCTTCAACTCCCCACTTGGACTTAACCTTTATGGTCACTCCATTGCCAAATCTTGTAGTTTCTTCCTTCACAACATCTCTCACACAAGACCCCTTCTTTCCACTTACATGGCCACAATCCTAGCTCAGAATCTTAGCTCCTTCCTACCTCTTGCACAGATTACTACAATACCTTTTTAAGTCTCTAGCTATTCTAATAATCCATTAGCCACTCAGCTGCCAAGGTGATTTATTTTCCAAAGCATAGACCTGACCATATCACATCTTCCTCTTCTGCCCAGTGATCTCCACCGGCTCCCTATAAACACCAGGATCAAACAGAAGGTATCTCAAAAGTTTTAAGTTGTTAAAGCAATTAAAAATGACTATTTTAAGCAATTAAAGCACGAAGACTTTTGGGACACTCTGTACAAACAATTCCAGTTGACATTTAAAGCTCTTTATAATGTGCTCCCTGTCCACCTTTCTCATCTTATACTGCACTATTTCCACATACTGCAATATAGCAACAGTGGCCTATTTGCAGTTCCTTGAACACAACACTCCATCTTACATGTGCATGCCTTTGAACAAACTGTCCACCATGCCTGGATTGCCATTTCACCATATCTCTTCAGCTCTGACTCTTAATTTCCTGGCATCCTTCAAGACTAAGCTCAGATGCTACCTTATACTTCCTGTCTTACAGTACTTCTGCTCTCCTTAATTCTTCAAAGATCACTAATATTGATTGAGCAACTATATCACCATTTTTGAATATGAAGAAACTATTTCCCCTGTCTTATCAATATGAATGCTCCTTCCAATGGTGTAACTTGGAACCTATTCATTCCTCATCCTGTGTAACTTCTGACTCCCTAGAGAATACACTCTAGATGCTAGAAATCTTTCTCTGTAAATTATCATGTAAAATATAAATTTAATATAAAAGATTTCTAACCAAAATATAATGCTTTAATGTTTCACAGCATCTAAGTTTAAAAATAATTTTTTATACCAAGGCTTGTTCCTGGGGCTAGCAACCATTTATTAAGCTCTTATTATACCCTAGGGACTATGTGAGGTGCTGGGGATACAAAAAAAGGCAAAAAAAATGCTACTGTTCTCAAGAAATCCAATGGGGAAGACAACAAGCAAACAACCACGTACAGTAAGATATGTACAGGGTAAACTGGAGATAAACTGAGAAGAGTGGCAAAAAGATTACGGAGGCAGGGAAAGGCCAGAATATCTAGGCAAACTGAACATAAAATTATAAAGGTGTCTCTGACAGATTGAATACAGAATGAAGATTTTCTTCCACAACTTGGATCCAACCCACCTTTCCAAGCTTGTTACGTATTATTCACTTCACATTCTTGCTGTTTCTGTCTTTGTGCCTTGGGACTGGTTGTCTCTAACGACTAGAATGTCTTCCCTCCTCACTTCTACCTAACTTTCTTAAGAATTCAGCTTAAGCAATACATTCTTCATAGAAGCTCTACCTGACCTTTCTGTACCCCATAGCTATTATTATCTTCTCCAGTGAATTACCTTATGCTTACTTTGAAAATATTTTGTATCTCTGTATGTCATAAACCCTGACATATCATAAGCTCCTTGAGGGCAGGGACTATTTCATGTTCGTCTCCGTAACCATGTCTAAAATTATGTCTGGTACATGGTAGGTTTCTAATACATGATTTTTGGTTGATATTATTTTCACATAGTAGTAAATACATGACATCAAATTTATCATATCAGCGTCTTGTATGTTATTTTTCTTCTTTGAACTAGGTCAAACAGTTGAAATGTATTATGTTTTAGGGAGGTGTTACTGGTCAGAATTATACAGGATCACAGACTCAGCATTGGAAGGGAATTTAGATATCATTTAGTTGAATATCCCTCCCAGTGAGGCAAAGTTTTCTATAATATACTTCTCAGCTTATGATGGGCCATCCAGATTCTGCCTGAGTCTTTATGAAAGAGAAAAAAGGTTGCCATGGGAGTCCACCTTGCAAAGAAGCCTGTTCTACTCCTAGCCAGTCAACTTTTAAAATGTTCTTTATGATATACAGCCTACATCTAGTGGTTATACCACTGGACCCTTGGCTTTAGTTCTGCCCTTAGTTTAAAATAGTGTTTTCCAAAGCAGGGTATGAAAGGCAATCCACTGAGCTGTGTGAAGAAAGTATTATAATTTTTTTAATTTAAAAAAATGAAAGAGGGGCAGCCAGGTAGCACAGCGAGTAAGAGCACTGGCTCCAGTGTCGGGATGACTTGGGGATCGAATCCGGGCTTGGACACTTAGCACCCACCCAGAAACACCTGGCCGTGTAACCTTGAGCAAGTTACTTAACCCCAATTGCTTTAAAAAAAAATGAAAGAAGTTCAGCTTTACTAATATTTATTATGTGAATTGACACTAGCACTCTCACTTGAGAGTGTATCAGACAGATGTATGTCACACAAAGAAAGTATCAAGAAAGAAGAGTGGGAGTTTCACAGTGCAACAGGGTCACATTGGAGATCTTTATTTCATTTGTTTTTAGTGTACTGTGGTATACTATAGTTTGTTTGTGGCAAGATAAATGGATTATTAATTATATTGTATTATTTGATTTTAACTAAATGAAGTTCACAAAATGGAAAAATTGATTTAAAGAGCCCTGCAAAGGAACCATACATTTAAAGTAAAAATAAGGCAGACTAAGTAAACAAGAAAATGACAGAACTGAAACTTACAGGATTACAGATCCAGATGGGAATGTAGAGGCCAACCCCTTCATGCTTCAAATGAGTAAACTAAAGGTTAACAAGGTTAATCAAGTTGTCCAAAATCACATAGGTAGTTAGTGTCAAAGGCAGATTTCAGATCCAGGTCTTTGCATCAAGAATGCTTGGGAGTCCTCTGAATTCTTTTTTTCTAGATGCTTGCAGTATTTTTCCTTTCACTTGGCAGTTCTGGATTTTGGCTGTAATGTTCCTTGGAATTTTCATTTTGGGGGTTCTTTTAAGAGGTGACTGATGAACTCTTTATTACTATTTGGCCCTCTAGTTCTAAGTGATCTGGGAAGTTTTCTTGAAATAGGATAATCTAAGGTTTTTTTTGGTCAAGGCTTTCAGATAGTTTAATGTTCTTAAGTTTTTTCTCCTTGATCTATTTTCTAGTTCAACCATTTTTGTTATGAGATACCTTACATTTTCTTCCATTTCAATGAGTGTTTTGTTTGGCAAGGTTTTTTATCTCCTGTGTTAAAACTGTTAATTTCCCATTTTGTTCTTCTATAGCTCTCATTTCTTTCCCATTTTTGCCTTTAGTGCTCTCATTTCATTTATTTAAAAAAAAATTTAAGCTTTAAATTTTTTTTTCCTTTTTGTTTTTTACAGGACTCCTATTTGAATTTGTGCCGACACTGTTTTTATTTGAGGTTTTGCTCACAAATATTTTGGAGTCATTCTCTTCTTTTGGGTTTGTATCTTGAGCATCCTTGTTACTATAATAACTTTTACTGGTAGAATTCTTTCTCATTTGCTCTTTTTTTCCCCATCCTACTTCCTGACTTCAGACTTTATGCTAGTGATTGGCTCTCTGCTCTTCTGGAAGAAAGGTTTGGGCTGGTCCTATTGCTGCTTTTTAGGGGGATATTAAGTGCTGCGCTATTCCACAGCTCTGAGATAACTCAGGCTAGGTACCTTTCAGTGCTTCTAAAGCAATGTGATCTATGGTAAAGTCTGACCACTGCTTCTGTAGATTGCTGACCTTCATCTGAGTCAGAAAGAACTTGGGTCCAAATCTTGCTTCGGATGATTATTAAATATGTCAATCTTGACAGAGCATTTAACTGTACTTCAGTTTCCTTATCTGTAAATGAGGATAATAATAGAACGCAATTCTCAGGATTATTGTAAAGTTAAAATGAGATTATATTTGTAAAGAAGCTAAAATATAATCTTCTGAAAGAAGCTTTTTTCAATCCTCCTTAATGCAACTACCTTCCCTGTATTATCTGTCTTCTCCCCTCCCTCTGCCTCTGTCTCTCTCTTTGTTGTTTGCATGTTGTCTCCCCAATTAGCTTGAGTTCTTTGAGAGAGAGGACTCTCTTTTACCTTTCTTTGTATTCTCAGTGCTTAACACAATACTTAACATCTAGTAGGCATTTAAATACTTCTTGACTGACTAAAGTACTTTACAAATTTTAAAGTGCCACATGAAAGCAAGCGATTATTATCAAGAGTATTTGAACTATGGATTTATGTCAACTATCATTAACAATCAACTTTGGCCTAAATGTATTTTGTACTTTGAAATACTAGCAAATGCTAGTATAATAGTACTAATGACAGTACCATGCTCTGTGCCAGCACTGTGCTTGGACTGATGATGAAGCCACTGTGAATAGCAACAAGATGTATTGAAACTAAGTTTTTATTGATTAAAATTATATTAAGTGTTATCAGCTACAAAAAGTTTTGGAACCAACTTTTTTAACGAGTTTAAAAGTGAAAAATTTAAGTGGGTTTTAAACCATTTAAATGGGATCAAACCATTTGTGAGAAATGCATCTAAACGACATCAAGGAAAATGGAAGTTTAATAGTAAAATTTCAATGGAAACCATTGCATAATTGGAAGGTGGGCTTGAAATATGAGTATCATCATTTAGTAAGCATGATCAATGACGTACCTTATACCTTGGACTTTCGTATCTTTGTGAGGTATCATTTTCAGCTATGACAGCCATTAAAAGGATTAATACTGAACTTTGTACTGGATCTTTGAATGCAACGTGCTAAATTTTGATTAAAAAAACAATGAAGCATATTTATTTGCATTTCTCTAAATAAAAATATTATTTCGCTAATAAATTTAATGAGAGAAAAAGGGTTTTGCACCAATAAAATAATTATTTAAAATTTTATCTTTCTTATCCTTTTAAATTCTACTTTTATGTTTTATAATGTCCATATTCATATAGTGGACATGTAATTTCCATAATCATTCATATATATACACATACATTGAGGAATTCACGTGTATGTGAATTGTAAAAAGTTTTTCCCAGAAAGAACAAAGGATTAAAAATTCTGGAGAGTACTGCTTTATAGCTCTCTTCGGACAATTTTTAAATATCAAAAAACTACTATAATTCTTCTTTACTATCCCCTAGTTTTTGCTTCTCCTGGATAAATATCCTCAATTCTTTCAACCAAACCTCAAAAACATGGATTCAAGTTCTTGCTCATTCTGGTTGTCTTCTAGACCAGAGATTCTTGAACTTTTTCCATGCGACTCTTTCAGCGCTTCCTAAACGGTAGGTCACAACTCCAACCCACAGTTTTAAGAAGCTCTGTAATATAGACAATCTCCAGTTTATCAATATCCATATCTCACACTAATTCTCTTTTCTCTATGCTCAGAAACTCAGAAAATCACAGAATCTCAGAGATGGAAGGGACTTCAGAGGCTATCTATTACAATCCATACCTTATCAAAAACCTCTTTCACAAATTCGCCTCTGTGCAACTTCTGGAAACCTGATTCTGTTTTGGTCTTCTGAAGCTAATCACAATAAATCTAATATTTCCAACAGATAGTTCTTCAAATTCTTAAAGATAGCTATGATGTTCCCCCATAGTCTTATCTTCTCCAGACTAAATATTTCTTCAACAGATTCTCCTAATACATAAGGCTTATTTACCCTGAAACATAAAGCAAAAATTTCTATGTTTCCAACTCCCTGGGTCATGGGAAGGAAAGCACTAGGAACAGCTGCTTTTATATTTACTTTTATTTCTCCTCACACTTCCTCTAGGTGTTAACCTGCCAATCAGCTACAGAAAGTTAGGAATTAAAAAGGCAACAAACTCTAGAACACATTTATATATACAAATTCTCCAAACTTCACACAATCAATTTATATAGATAATAAGCAGCAAGAACAATACATCATAAAATTCCACTTACCTCTTTAATTCTATATTAAATGTTTAAGCACTTACTGAGTGCCAGGTACTCTGATAAGTGTTAGAGATACAAAAAAAGAGGCAAAAAACAGTCCTGACTCTCAAGGAGCAGAGTCCCACAGGGGAGATAACATGAAAACAACTCTGTACAAATGATAAATAGTTAGACAGAGAGATATAGATTTAGCTAAACTAAAGATAATCAATAGAGGAAAGGCACTAGTATTAAAGGAAGTTAGAAAAGGTCTTTTGTGGAAGATTTTAGCCAGGACTCGAGGGAAGATGGGGAAACAGGGAGGTAGTGATGAGAAGGGAGAGAATTCCAAGCATGGGGGAGAGCTAGTGAAAATGCCTGGAAATCTGGAGATATATAGAGAAGAGCAAGGAGTCCAGTGTCACTGAATTATAGAATACATAGGGGTGATTAAGGTGTAAGTAGACTAACACGGTAGGAGGCAGCCAGGTGATAAAAGGCTTTGAATGCCAAAGAGAGAATTTTATATTTGATCCTGGAGGTGATAGGGAGACACTGGAGTTTACTGAGGGAGGGAGACTAGAGAGTGATATAGTCAGACCTCTGATTTAGGAAGATTAAATTGACAGCTGAATGGAAGATGAATTAGAGTGGGGAGAGTCTTAAAGCATGCAGACCCATCAGCAGCAGGGTCAGAGAAGAGAGAGGGGGATATTCAAGAGATACTGTGGAGTTAAAATTGACAGAACTGGGCAAAAGTCTTGCTATGAAGAGTGAAAGAGAGGAAAGAGTTGCGAATGAGCCTGGTACTTGGGAGGAGGATGACATCCTTAACAGTAATAAGGAAGTTGGGAAGAGGGGGAGAGTTTGAAAGGGAAGATAAGAAGCTCCCTTTTAGTTATGCTGAGTTTACAATGTCAATGAGACATCCAGTTTGAGATACCCATTAGGTAAGTGGAGATGTGAGTCGGGAGGTTTGGAGAGAGGTTAGAACTGGATAAGTAGATTTGATAATAATCAGCATGGAAATCATAATTTAACTCATAGGAGCTGATGAGATCAGAATAGAGAATATTTTATTCTTTATGGCTTGTACTTAAAAATACTGATGTACTGGTTTTGGAGAGGTTGTCTGGAAATAATTCTGTCATAGCAGAACTCCCAAATTACAATATAACAATAAATGAATTGCTCCTCTGAGAAAGTAAAAGTCAACTGAATTGAAAGGTGAATTGTTTAACAAAATTCTTGGGAAATGGGAAAAGTGGAACATTATTTTTCCCATTTAGAAGAAAATCTTGGGTACTGAGAAGCTATATATCTTAGCTATGGCCATCTACTTACTTGATCAGTGGGTAAGAGAAATCTGAAGACAAAGGCTAAGTGCCTGCCTGTCTTCCTTCACCTGACTCTGCTGCTATTCTTACTTCAATAACACTACATTAAATAGGAGACATGCCCCCAACAAGAAAATAAGATGATATTTATTATGAGAGAGTAAAACTACATAACTGCCCTTTACCACCAACTGGAGGTCTTTCAGGAAACATTGATTGCTCTACCGATCAATGTTGTCATTTTCACCCCCTCCTAACTAATTTATGTTTATAGTACAACTTATACTTTCTCTGATTTTCTGAAAAAAAGATAAATTACAGAGTATCACTTTATGATTCAACATTGTAAATAAAATCTAAACATTATTTTGACTCACACATATTCAGTGTAAACTCCCAGGATGGTAAAATAAAATGCTTCTCAAATGACAAAGGTATCAGAAATTATTGGTCAAAATTTTCAAGTTCACAAGTTTTAAAAAACTTAAATTTGGAAATAAAAAAAATTGTGAAGCTTTATCAGACCACTGAAAAAGGAACCCTTGAAGTTGAAAAAAATATGATGTAAATATGAATGGGATGAATTCTTCCATTAAATGGAAGAGGAAAGCAGAATGGATTAGAAAGAGAATCTAAAAAATATTTTGTTTATAAAAACACATTTGAAAGATAAAGATTCACAAAGGACCAAAATGAGGGGCTAGAGCAAAATATTATGCTTCAAGTGAATTAAGAAATAAACAGGTAGCAGTAATGATTTCAGATGCAGCCAAAGTAAATATAGGTAAGATAAAAAGATAAGCAAGGGGATTACATTATATTTATAGGCACTATAGATAATAAATCAATATAAATGCTTAATATATATGCACGAAACAATGTTACACCTAAATACCTTAAGGAGAAGTTAACTGAATTAAGAGAAATAGAGAACAAAACCATGGTAATGGAGGAACTTAATGTATTTCTTCCAGAATCAAATAAATCTAACCAAACAATAAATAAGACAGAAGTTAAGGACCTGAATAGGACTTCACAAAAAAATAGAGATGACAGTTCTTGGGAAACTACTACGTGAGAATAGAAAGGAATTTGCTTACTTTTAACTACAACTGACTATATATTGTGACATATGGAGTTCACTAAAAATGTAGAAATGCAAAAATACTTAATACATCATTTATTGGTCATAATGAAATAAACATATTCAATAAAGAGTCATTGAAGAACATATTAAAAAGTAATTGGAGAAAAATAAAGTGAATCTAAGGAGCTAGTGGGACAAAGAACAAATTGTAGAAAAAACCCAGAAAATTTTGTCAAAGAAGATTACAATAATAACATACCAAAACTAATGGGAACCAACTAAAATAGCTGTGAGGAGAAAATTTACATCTCTAAACACTTTCATCAATGAGAGAATCAATGAATTGGGCATACAGCTAAAAAAAAATAAACTTTAACAACAAATTAATCCACCTCCCAACTAAGCAATAAAACAGAAATTTGGAAAATTAGTCATGAATAAAATTTAAAGTAAAAAGAAACAACCTAATAGTATGCCTAATTTGATATTTTAAAAAGACAGGGGGAAAGCAAATTGTTTTCATCAAAAATGGAAAGAATTAAGAAGAATAAAAATAAAATAAAGGAAATTATTTCGCACATTTATATGATAACAAAACTGACAACATAGAGGAAATCAATTAGTACTTTAAAATATACCTGGATTAAAAGAGGCTATTAAATATATCAATTAAAAAAAATAAACTAAGTTCACAAATGAACTCCCAAAGGGGTAAAAATCACAAAATAAACTTCAAGATTGGATCAATTTATAAGTGAATACTATCATTCAAAAACATAATTTCAATATTACAAAAATTATCTGCAATAATATGAAAAGAAGGCACACTTCCAATATCTTTCTATGATATAAATGTGGTCTTGATACCTAAAATAGGGAGACAAGACAAAAAAAAAACTATTGACTAATATCCCTAATCAACATTGATGCAATGGGTATATAAATAAAATATCGACAAAGAGGCTATGACAAGATATTGCAAAGATTATATATCATGACCAGGTTGAATTTACATTAGGAATTCAGGTCTGGTGCAACATAAGGAAAACTATTAATATAATAAATTAGATTAATAATAAAGCCACGATTTTGTCAATACCGTGTTTCCCCGATAATAAGACCTATCCCGAAAATAAGCCCTCCCCTTACTGTGTAAGATTCCTCTAAAATAAGCCCTCCCCCGAAAATAAGCCCTATTGAGATTGCTACTGTAGTGAAAGTGATCCCCTGCGCTACACGCTACATTACGGTACCCTCTGTATGCACCGTCCCGTCCCCCCCCCCCCCCCCCCCCCCGTTTAAACGTACGCTGCGCTCCGAGCTGCATCCAATCAGAGCTGCAGCAGTGAGCGCGTCATCCTGTTCTTCCCCAGTGATTTGCTTGCTGGTGCCATTGAGAGCAGTGCCACGGAGGAGAGCTGAGGCAGGACAACATAAGCCCTCTGGTGTTTTTCTTTCCAAAAAAATTAATAAGACAGTGTCTTATTATCAGGGAAACACGGTAGATGCTGAAAAGACGTTTTGACAAAATCTGACACCTGTTTCTGTTAAAACTCCAGTAAGTACAAATGGACTTTCCCTTAATACACCAATATAACAATATCTATTTGAAACCAAGAGGATACTTTTTATGTAATGGAAAAAAGTTAAAGGCCTTTCCACTGCAATCCAGGTTAAGTGAAGATGACCATTATCATGACTACTATTTAACATAACTCTAGAAATGCTAAAGTATAGCAATAAAACAAAGAGCAAGAGAAATCAGATGGAATAAGAACAGACACAAAGGAAACAAAATTATTGCTTTTTCAGGATGCAAAGATGATTAAAAAAAAACATGATGACTTACTAAGAAAACTCTAAGGAATCAATGAAAATGAATGGAAACAATAAATTTAGTAAAGTTGAAGGATATGCAATAAATCCACACAAATCATCAGTATTCCTATATATTACAAACAAAATTTGGCAGGAAGACCTAGAAAGAGAAGTTTCCTTTTAAAATAACTATAGAGGACATAAAATATTTCGAAGTATATCTCTCAAAATATTTCCTGGGACCTTTTGATTCCAATTATAAAACTCAGATGCTAAAAACATAGGCCTTAACATCTGGAGATATACTAATTGTTCAAATTAATAATTATAAAATAATAAAAATAACAATACCATTGACTTATTCTGTGTCTTGCCAATCAAACAACTATGTGGAGCTTAAAAAATAATGAAATTCGTACATAAGAATAAAAACTTGAGAATCTCAAGAGTAATCATAAAAAAATAGAGAAGGAAAGGAGTTTATTTGTACTAGATCTCAAACTACCTTACAAATCAGTTATCACTAAATTATTTTTAAAATAGACAGGTCAATAAATCGAACCAATTAGGTACACAATAAACAAGAGAAAATTATATTAAGAAAGTGACTAAAATGTTCATGCCTTTTTACCCAGTGATTTCATGGATATCCTTGAAAAGAAAGAAAGGCCTGTATACACCAAAATATCCATAGAAGCACTTTTTTTGAGAGCAAAAAGTCTTTGGAAATGAAGTGGCTCTCTGTATATTTGGAAATGGTTTGAAAAATCATGTTATGTGCTAAAAGAAACGCTAAGTAGGATGAATACTGGAATGAAACATGAATAGGATAAAACATGGAAAAGAAAATGAACTTATACAAAGTGAAAAAAGGAGAAACAGGGAAACAACATACAAAATTTCTGCAACAATATAAATGGAAAGGACAAAAAAAACCAAAATTAACTTAAATGATACTGTGAAATTACAATGACAAAAACTGGCCCCAAAGAAGAGAAATGAAAAGATGCATGCCCTAGCTTCTTTGCAGAGGTAAGGGACCAGAAGTGTGGAATACCTTCTTGGTTAGTACTAAACTCTTTCATTTCCTCATTTTCTTCATTCGTTTTTTATTATAAGGTATAGCTTTTGAGGAGTATGGGAAGAAGTATACAGTTATAAATGTGAGTGACACTAAAACAAAAGATGGGTCGGGAGACTGGCTGCAGAGTTGAGGAATAAGAGGAAAGCATAAGCTAGTCAAATTTCAGAAGATGAAGATCTTTGTCAGGAACTCTGAGAAGGAACATATCAGCCACCATGGCCATGAGTTTGGACCACATTGAGTTCAAACTGGAGATTCTTATGGAGCAGCAACTTGGGGCACTAAATGATAACCACTGACCCCAGCAAGGGAATAGTTGGGGACTGTTGTCTGTTAATTTTTGTAAAAGTCACTTGTGAGAAAAATAGAGAATATGCCCATTTGTCACATTAGTGGCAAGTACACTGCTATGTGCATGTACTGAAATGACTTTGAAAGAGAGGACAGCAGTACAAATTCCTATATGAGGATGATGTGACCAAGATGTCAGAATTATTTCTACTCCAAATATGAGAAGTGCAGTAACAAAGATTTATCCACATCAATTGGGAATCAAAGATCAAAAAATGTCCTTTACCTGACCAAGGCTTCCGAAAATAATTTTTTGCAGGCACAGGAAATAATTTATATGAATTACCTTGCTGGAGTCTGCCCAGAACTGCTTTTCGGTAAATATATGCACTCTCCATTTGAAATACCCTTGGAAACCACAGAACGGCCATTATTACCTCAAAAGACATAGCCTCAGACAAAGCAAAATAACAACCTACCATTACAAAGGTCATCCTCTTTGATCCAGGGTATGATCCATTGGATCTTTGATCCAGACTGCTCCCAATCAATAAGGAACACTAAAGGTCATTAGAGTCATGCAGTATCAAAACAACAACTTCAGGAACATGGAACCCTCTGTCACTGAAGCAGATCATCTGTTAGAAGTGTGGTGAAAAAGAGGCATTACATCAACAGACACACCAAAGGACACTTGCATTTTCTCGGTGGACAGTGATCTGCTCCAGTTCAGAGAGTAGCAAACCGAGGAGCCACTTTACTTTCCCAAAGCTGTTATTATGTTGGAGAGCGTTCATCCCACTACCATCCTTTGGATTTATGAATTAATCATTTAATGCCAAAGTTGACAAAACTATAATTTAAGGTTGGCTGAATTTTTTAAAAGTTCTTTTTTTGAAGGTTAGGGGTTGCTATTTCCCTAAAATTTTGCTTAACTTAAAAAAAAATAAATATGCTATTTGGCTCCTCTAAAGGTGATACCCTTAGGTGATATCAAAAACCTGTGATTTAACACAAGGCTATTTGCTGAAGGGTTGTTTGTCACTCGTATATTTGGAAAAGAAAAAAAAAAGCATACCTCTATTATCTCAAATGACCTAAGTAGGAAAATAGGTCTTCTGTGTCACTCAAAATCTGACTTTCTGCTGAATTCTGAAGGAGTGCGTGTGGTAGAGTGGTTAGCCCTTATTTTTGAAAGTAACCAGAAACAGTTCAGAGGGAAGATATTAAGAGTTTGAGTGAGAGGTGCTTATTTAGATCAGGATATATTTCTCTTTGAGTTGGAATTTAGTTTTCAAAACATTCTAAAGACAACTTTACAAGAGATAAGTTGGAGCCATTGGTCATCTGTTTAAACTGTTGCCCCTAATAGCAAGAAAATGTTATATCCTAACTGTACATATTTTTTATTAAATGATATATTATACTTTCTTATTGCTTAGGTGCTGTTAGAATTGAGAAGGAAATGAAATGAAACACGCTATAAGATGTCCAGTGAAATTTTCAGGGAAAATGGACACATGAGAGTTCAACTACAATATTTTTTATGATTCTGAATAAATCATTTTTAATTAAAAAAATAATACATCACAAATTTCTCTTAAAGATAAGTTGGAGAGAGTTTAATGGTTTTAAATGGCAAACAGATAAGTATTTTGTCCAAGAGGCAGTAAAGATTCCCTTGAAAGGTCTTGAGGATAGTAACATAATCAAATTCATTCATTAGAAATATCATTTTGGCAGCTGTATGGAAGATGAACTGAAGAGAGGAGAGAATAGATCTAGGGAGAATGGCTAGAAAATCTATAACAATTCAGGTGACAAAGGGCTGGACAAAGGTAGTAGCTGTGAGAATAGAGAGAAAGGGATAAATGTAAGAGTGGTCATGGAAATAGAATCATTGCTTCTTTTCTTCATTTCTCTACTTGGACTTCTTGGTCACCAACCAAGTCATTGGCCCACACACTAAGGTTCATGAACTATGCCCTAAGGACTCAGAACTTTCATGCCTGGACTCTTAATTTCTTGATGGGTGGTTGTCTCGGTCACTCAATAAAGCTAGACCCAGTCTTCAATATTCTTCTAAACCATGCCAAGGCTCAGTAGTCCTAGTCAATCTCCTTATCCTTTTCCTATTTCTAAATCATAATAAAATTCATTCATTAAAAAAAAAAACAACTTTGTTATTATACTTGGAAAGGGTTTTATCAATCACCATCCCTCTAACTATGGTCAATACTTATAAATGGGAACATAAAAAGTTTAGTGAATAGTCAAATTTGGCTAGTTCTTAAAGGTCATAAAGAGAGGAGAGAAATTCAAGTTTTGAGGAGGAAACACACCCAAGAGTACAGCAAGAAAGAAAAGGGTAAAAGTTATAGCTTTATTAAGAAAACTTCTATCATTGAGGGTTAGTCAAAAAGCAATAGGATTCTGAATAGGAATGGGAGAGTTTTGATATAAACACACATGCAAATGTGCCCATTAGACTCTGCTTAAAATATAAAGAATAACCAGTATCACAAATGGCAACTATTACAAGTCTCTTGTTCTGCCAAAGTAGAAATACCACCTCACTTTTTAAAATTCATTCACTGTTTGGGCTATGTTTAAAAGATAATACTTAAGACAGTAGAAACAGTACATATTATCCAGTAATGGATAGGAACAGTAGCTATTATCCAGTCATGATTTTTTTATTTTGGATAAAGTTATAATATTTGAGGTGCTAAATGAAAGTGTCAAATATTGGATAAGTGGGATTGGAAATTCCTACCTCCTAACCATGTTTAGATTTCAAAATCTCTAGCTGGCTTGTGAACTGAACTACAGAATGTGGCAAGCTTCCCATTTACCACACACTAGACACTGAAAGAAACCCCCTGATTGCCCACAAGGGAAAGGAAGAGCAGATGGTAGGGGACCTGGTCCTCATCACTCAGAGGAGGCAATGGCTACAGAATGAAGGCTAAACCTGATGGATCCATTCAGCCTGCTGAGGAAGTTATAGAAATATCTCATGAGGACAAAAAGGGTATGCTGAAAACATCACTAAGAACTCTTAGCCAGCACATTCCCACTGTGTTTCTTTTTCTTTCCTTGGACATTACAGGCAGAGTGACTTCATAGGCTGGTAACTGTTATTGCTATGTATGGAGCACTGATTCTTTCATTGTCACATACTGCTTACCATATTTGCACAACACAAACAACATTTTCCCACTCAAACAGAAATAGGAAGAGATAACTGTATGCTGAATATAATACTGCCCCAAATACAAAATCTTTCAACTAAAGTTCAGTTTTGATAAACACTAGATTTAAAGTTGAATATTAACTGGCCTAAGATTGTCTTCCTTCCTCCGAGGCATATTTGCAATAGTAGCAGTTATAAAATTGAACCCCAATGACACTTGATTCGTGGTTAAGTTAATATGTTTGGGATCCATTCTTTAAGTAATGGCCAGAAGATGAGATAAACATAGCCATTCTACTTACCACTGCAGAACAATATAAATTATAAGTAGTCAATGTTCAGGAAAAATGTGTTTTCTTCCTATAATTTGTAGAAAGTTCAAAATGGAAATCACACTTTGTAAATAGTAGTCCTTGTTTATAAAAATAAATTATTGTTCTAGACAATAAATGACATTTGAGTTGAATGAGTCACTTTTGTCCTAGCAATAGTTCTACTCAAAATGTAATTTAAGAAAACAAACTGGAAACACAATACTGGTCACATAAAATTAGAACCCTGGCTGCTCACATTTATTTTCTGTTCCTTTGTTTGTACTCAGTACCTAGTGTCAAGGAAAGGTAATTCTTTTAAAATAAGTACATTTATACGTGGATTCATGCATATTGCTACTTTTCTGTATGACAGTTAGGATCATGTGGAGAATGTAGTCCTATAAATGGAGTGGGGAATTACCTACAGTAAACTAGGATATCATCTAGTGCATCTCCTCTGCTGTAAATCAGTCCTGTTGGTGTTCTAAATTGTTTTCTGATGTACTTGGAAGTGATATTTCACCTTTACAAAAGTTTACACTGAAATCACTTTACTGATTAGATCATTAGATCCATTATTAGAATTTGTGGAATTATTTAGCTCTTTCTAAAATTCAGCTCTGATACTTGGCTCATGGAAGAAGTGCATTCCAGCTATAAAGAGAAAAAAAAAAGAACCTAGGGCAGGCTTTTGCCTATATGTCTTTTGGGTTTGTATGGTTTAACAAAATGAAATTTTAGGGGGAAACTAGTCATGGGAATATTTGTACAATTTACTTAAAGCCCATAAAAAACAATGATCTATAGCTTATCCTTTCCACAGAATGAAAGCATTCGCATCTACTTTTTTCAACTTGTAACACATCTATCTACTTTTTTCCACTTCTATCACCTTATTAAAAAACAAAGGTAATTATTATCCACATTTGACAAATAGAAAAATTGGGAATAAGGGAGATTAAATGACCAATCAAGGTGAAAGGTGAAGACCATAAGTGGAGGTAGTTGAACCTAGGTCTTCTGACTCCAGAGTTAGTATTTTCTTTTTAGTAAACTTTCAATATATATATGACCTTACCTAAATGCCATTCTAAATTTCAATTATACAGATATTGTTACAGTCCCTCTTACATGAGGAAGCAATGCTAATGAAACAGCATTTTCGATGGCAAAGAAACAATAGTATTTTTTATGATGACAAATTATTCGGAGAAGGGGATAAGTAAGAGAAAAAAATAATGCATCTAAAGAATGCATTTCCTTTCACACAGTTTTCGTTGCTGTGGAACATCCAGCAAGGCCTGATAGATAGCTCTTTCTACTTGACAAACTACCTAATCAACTCAAATTGTTTTTTTCCTTTTCTGCCAAGAAGCACTTTGGTAGCAGCATGTGGAAAGAAAATTTTGTTTTTACCTTTTGCCTGTTCTGAAAGCAGAATTTACTGAGGCCATAAGATTAAATTCATAGTCCTTTGGAAATGACTGGAGATCTGCTGAGACATTCACTGCCAGCATGAAGCACTGGAAAGTATCCTGGAGGGAATAATACTGCACTGACCCCCAGGGGATGGACCAGATGGGACCTAATAGTTCTTTTCTACTTCTAATTTCTATGATAATTGCAAGTTGCCATGTGGCACATTTCTTTAAGGCAAAGTACCTTTTAGCCAATTTTAATGGAATCTCCGTCAAGAACATATTCATGGAATCTCTCATTCTTTTCTTCAAAACTGTACTTATGAAAAGCACCATAGGTAATACTCACTTTTCTCTAAATATTAACATGAAAATGCATTTTTTACAGTTAATGTACTTATAAATCAACACGTAGCCATTATTTGTTAGTGTAAACACCAACTAGAGACCAGGACACATTAAATTCTATAAAGCAATTTGAGGACTTTTGTGAGAACTCTGTTCAGTTCATTGAATCTTTCTGTCTCAAAATCTAAAATATAATTCAAAGGGCTATATAAAAATTGTGGTATGGTTAATTTAATCTTTGAGAAAAATGAAAACTGTCACTTGCTATTGTTCTAGAACAAGATCAGAAACTGAAGAAAACTTATAATATGAAAGGAATTATAACTGAAATATTACCTTTTGCCTGTTCTGAAGGTAGAATTTACTGAGAACAGAAGGTATAAGGGATCCCCAATGAACCTTCCTTCAAGAAGGCTTCCCTGATTCCCTGTGGATGTGATTTCATTGTTCCTTTTGAATCCTCAAAGCATTTTACTTATAGCTCTTGAGATATTTATCAGTCTAACTCGTATTCTAGTTGTATACTTCTACCTTCTCTACTAAACTGTAAACTCTCTGAGGGTAGCAACTGTCTCTGTGTCTCACTCAGTGCCTAACAGCATGTTCCATATTAAAGAAGTTCTAAATAAATATTTGTTGAATGAATTTATGGATGGAAGAAAATCATAAGCAAATATTAATATTTCTTGGGTGCAAATCACAGACATTTAATTATTTATATTTCACTAAGTCATTGAGCATTTACTAAGTGCTTACTATGTATCAGGAATCAAGTTATTCACTGGGAATACAAAGAAAGTTAAAAACAGTCTCTGCCCTCAAGAAGCTCACATTCTAATGGGGCAACTGACATGTAAATTACTAGATACACATAAGATACATATAGAGTAGATGGAAGATAATTTCAGAGGGGAAGACTCTAGCAGCTGGGGGACAAGGGAGAGAAGGGCTGTGTGTACTGGAAAAAGCTTCCTTTAGAAATATGATTTGAGTTGAGTCTGAAAGCAAAGTCAGAGGAGACTAAGAAGCAAAAATATAAATGGAGAGTAACATGAAGATCATTTCAAATTTTAAAGTAGCATGAAATCACTACATATATTGGAAATTACCAAAAAACTGTGATGAGGCTATGACTTGGTGTTTCTGTTTTAAACCCACAGTATTAGTTTGAAGTTCATTTAAAAAATCTCTGAAAAAAAAAATTCTATATATAACTGACTGTAAAAGTTTCTCTCCTATCCTGCCTCTATTACTTACTTACCTCTTATAACCACAGAGTTTTCATCATACTGAATTCTTCAGTGCAATGAAATCACAGCTACAAAGCCAAAGGATACAAACTCTGGTAGAGGGGTATGAGAGACTTCACAGCCCTGCTAGCATTGATACACGTAGAACAAATAAGACTTGGCAGCAATTCTGCAGTCACTATTGCTCCATCAAACAAAGGCCCAAAAAATGGAATCTGTGGAAGAAAAGAGAAGCCATTTAGTTGTTAAAAACAGCACCAATGAACTCTAGATGAGAATGGGATCAATTAGCATGAAATAAGAAATGTAATGATTACATATTTACTATTCATGTCTATAGATTATACTTTGAATTTAAGAGCACATAGTTTTCTTTTGAATCAAGACAAGAAAGTTCTTCACTGTTATATACTTTTTAATGGCAATAAAAAACGTTTTATCACAAAATTAACAAATTGCTAGCTTATTTTGAACACTGCCATTCATAAAATTTACTAGCTAGCATTCTAAATGCATATATCCCAAAACATGAACAACAGAGTTCACATTTGTGTGTACAGTTTCTGATAATAGTTTTTGCATTTTTCTGAGAATAGTTATGAATTCTGCAGTATTTTCCACCATAAGGTTGTATTAATATGCAGAAATCTTAGAGATAACCAGTGACCTCCAAATCACCAAATCTAATATGTTATACCTAGTTCCTATTCTCTCTGACTTTTCCACTAAATATCTGATACATCTAACCACCTGTTTCTTCTTAGAATTCTTTTCTCCCTTGTTTTCAAAAGAGATTATCTTTTTAAAGCACTTAGCCCAGTCCTGACACATAGCAGGCGCTATATGCATGCTTATTCCTTTTCCTCCTTCCCCTTTTCTATAACATTAGATCCAGTTTTCCTTCTGTACCTCTGATTGTCCCATCTATGTTTCCTTTCTCATTCTACTTCCTAAAGGGGAAAGAAGTGTTTTCTCAGTACTTTGGCCTCCATTCTTTTCTCCCTATGCTCTCATCTGAGGATTATTTTTATGCACACTAATACGGAATTCAAGCCTCAGAATTATTTTCACTTCCTCCCTTTCTCTATTATTCCCTCCATTCAATCTTTTGTAGTGTATAATTTATTCTTCTTTCAAAAAGTCTTTTGTATCTATCCTTTATATATTCATTGACATCACTCAAGCTCAGGCCTTTATCAGTTCATGCTTCCTCAGTAGTTTCCCTGCCTCTACCTTCTCTCATTTCCAGTATCTCCTACTTAAAATTTGCAAGCTTCACCATGTAAAATAATGCTCCTATCACGTTACTTTCCCCTCCCCCCACCTCACCAACCATAGCAGCTTCCTATACCTTACAAAATATATTATCAATTCTGTAATCCTAAAAAGCTTCATATACTCTAGGCCTCCATACCATTCCAACCTCAATGCAAACAAATAAAGTACAGGGAACTGTGACCAGAATAGTTTGTCTGGAGTAGAAGGTATATGAAGGGGACAATCTAGTCCATTCAGAGTTCCCGGGGCTTTCTCTGACCCGAGCATTTGGCCCATACTCATGGCCCTGTCTGAAATGCATTTACTGCTACCTTACTACTCAAAACTATCCATTCTTCAAGGTCCAGGTTCTATTTCTCAACCTTGTCTATAAAGATTATCCTGACAACTCCATTCAGAAGTGTTTTTTTCCACATCTTCTGTACTTTCATGGAACATATATTAGCATTTATTATTTTGTATTACCATAAATATTAAGTATATACAACATAATAATTAGATTATTAGTCCCCTTGGGGGCTAGGATACTCTATTTTGTGTATACTAGAAGACGTTTAGACAGAGTAGGCATTTACTTAAAAAAATTAACTCATTCTTTCTCTAGCATTGACTCTCTTTAGTGCAACATAAGTAGGTGTGGAGTAGTAGACCTAGCATCTTCATCCCTGTACCCTACAACATGCTAAGTACAGTGTTCACCCCCTGGGCAGTTAGCTCTTATCCAGATAATCCAAAGCCTTATCACTCAGAGACTATGATTAAATGGTTCATGGTACAATGGAAAATTGTCAACAGTAACACAATTACTCGTATCTGAAAACTAACAATGTGAGGGGAAAAACTATAGATTTGATTATGTGAAAAGCAAAACCAATTACAGTAGTTTTATGTTAATGGCTAAACATTTTTGTATAATTAGCAGGAAGCAAGTAAAGATTATATATACCATTAGAAGAGCCATGTTAACTTTGTTATAAGTTGTTTGTGATTTCAACCATTTCATTACGAAATCTAAATAAGCAAACTGTTATCACAGCCAACAGCTCATGAAACAAAGTTGTCTGCTTATGATTTTTAAAAATTAGAGAGGATATTATTGTTTAGGATAAACAACTCTATAAAGACTTTGGCAAGCATGGAGTTAAAGTGAATTTGCTAATAACATCCAAAGGTAGTTATCTGGTCTGTGTGAATTACTACCTGCTCCATATAAGAATATATCCAAGTCAACTGTCACCATGCAATTAATTTTCTTATGAATAGAAACATCTATCTCTACTGTCTTCATAGTGGTACAAATAAAATCAGGTACTACTTCATTTTTTATCGGAATTAAGATAGCCATATTTTGATTTACATGGAGAATAAAAGTATGAAATTATTTTGTAAGCCATTAAAATAAAGTAATTCATTTTAATGAAATGGTCAATTAGAATAAAATAGACCTTCCTAAATGACTGGACTCTAATCTAAATATGCCAATTCCAGTTTCTTGTTAGACACTGTTAAATTAATGTCAACTGAAGATGAACTAAACCAATACTACTTTTCGTAACAATTATCCATCAAAAAACTAAATCTAGTTTCACATCCCTGAACAAAATTATCTTCATAACCTAAATAAGTTTTAAAATTATTAAATGGATGCCATGTACAAGAAGTAACTGAGATGTCTCTTACAACATTCCTTAAAAATAACTAGGGCAGGGGCGGCCAGGTAGCACAGCGAGTAAGAGTACCGGCTCCAGTGTTGAGAAGACCTGGAGATCGAATCCCGGTCTCAGACACTTATCACCCACCCAGAAAGACCTGGCCGTGTAACCTTGAGCAAGTTACTTAACCCCAATTGCTTAGGGGCGGCCAGGTGGCTCAGCGAGTAAGAGCACTGGCTCCAGTGTCAGGATGACCTGGATCAAATCCAGGCTCAGATACTCAGCACCACACCCAGAAATAACTGGCCGTGTAACCTTGAGCAAGTTACTTAATCCCGATTGCTTAAAAAAAAAAATAACTAGGGCAGAACTTTTGAAAAGTTTGTTTTAGTACAGTTGGTTTCTAGACTGGGTACTAGTTATATTCAAAACTAATAATTAGCTCAATAGTTCTTATAATGAAGATAAATAATATATATAGTGTTGGGGATTTCTATGCCACTACTTAAAAAGCAAATCCATTTTCAGTTTTCTTTCATCAGAATTGGGTCCAGGACAGTACACTTTTACATTCCATCTCTTTTCTTTACCAGATCTTGTGAACACAAAGAAAGCTTTTGAAGAAAAGGGATGACAATGAAGTCCATATTGCAGCACAACTACCCTGGCAGCCTAAAGATAGGGCAAATAGTCTGGGCAATGACATATGAGAAAACATGGGGCACAAAAGGCACTCTGAAATTTCCCTTTAATAATACTGCAGCACATCTCTTAAAATAACAAATGGAGCTACCTTAATGTGACACCACCCACTCCTGCCAAATCACCAACACCTTCTGGCAAAAGGGCAATGTACATCTGACTTCTGCTTATTGTTCTGAAGAGATAATCATTAACCCATGAAATTAGAATAGTTGCCTTAGAAGATCTATAACTATATGATTCAGTAAACTTTCAAAAATATAAATGCGAAATTATTTTTTTTTAAAGCAGTTGGGGTTAATTAACTTGCTCAAGGTTACATGGCCAGTTATTTCTGAGTGTGGTGCTGAGTATCAGAGTGGATTCGATCCCAGGTCATCCCGACTCTGGGGCCAGTGCTCTTACTCACGGTGCCACCTGGCCACCCCTATTATTTTCTGAATTTCATCAGAATAGTGAACATTTGAATCAAAGGCATAAAAGATCAAAATCTTGGTGCTTTTAGATACTCCTGTAATTATTCCAAAACTTTATGACTTGCTAAAACAAACAAAAAACTCTGAATCACCTTTCATTTGGATTTGATAAACTTGCCTAAAAATACACAGCTTCATACACAAAGAACCAATGACACAATTACAAATCATCTATCCTGAAAAATAAATGGAAATAAGAAACTATACAAGCATGTTTTTATGCATGTAATGGGGACTGGAACACATGCAGAGCATCTGTGGTGTCATTTCCTGATGTAGCAGGTATGGGAAGCCTGCATCTAGAAGAATCTAGAGAGAGAGAAGCAAGGGCTCTGTGTATATGTGCCATAAAAAGAAAAGAAAGCTAACAGAAAGAAGACCAGAAACTTATTTTAAGCATAGCTCTGCTATGAACTCCTAACTAAGAAGAGTAAAGAGTCTTAAGTTTTTTAAATGTTTATTGCTGCCAAATTAAAAAAAAAAAACACAAAACTATCCCTTGGTAGAACAAAACAGTCTTCAAAGTTCTCTTTATACAAGGCATTTCCAATAAAAGTGCTCCAGGTCACAAGACCAAAAAAATGAAGAACTTGCCATTTGTTCCTATTCCCAATTATGTACCAGAAATAGAGAATTTGCAGCTATTTTCCCAATCAAGAAATCAACCTGGCACTCAACTCTCACCTGTGGCTCCAAGAAGCCCTTCCATACATAGCAGCCTCATACTGGTAAACTATCTTGACAGATGGGCTAAACCAGGTTGAGGGTAACCAATGAGCTTCAGACGAATCACTTGAGTTAGTGGGTGTCCACTCCAAGCATGTGAATACTTCCCTTGATGGAATGGACAGATGAGAACAATTTGTTTCAAGGCCATGAAGGCAGCTGAAGCAGATGCTGTGGAGTGCTTAGAACTTGGTGAGATATCAAAGATGCCAAGATCAACCACTATATCCCAGGCCATCTCCAGTTGTACTGACTTTTGTCTTGCCAAGGGACTCTGATGACTCAGGAAGAGAGAAGGAGGCTGACAACTTTTCACAGCTCTGCCTCACCTAAATCCAATTCACACACAAGTCAAGATATCACCACATGATGTTACTGGTCCTTTCTAAAAATGAAGGACAAACAACAACAGTGCCCCTCCCCAACCAGTGTCCACACTCTACCAATGTACACAAACCCATTACATCATGGTGAGGGATTCAATTCAGGGACTTCCTTCTTATATCAGCCTTGGCATAAGCTCCCTGCCCTTTGACCCTTCCTCCAAAATTCTGTTGCAACAAGTAATGGATTTTAACTCTGCCCAGCCACATACAAAGAAAGGGGAGGAAGATGAAGGAAGACAGTGCCTTCCCTTCTTCCTGAATAGTCTATACGCTAGGAAACACTAAAGCAATAGACACTCTGCCTTGAATATACACTTCACCCTCACCCAACCCTGCAAAAAGGGGCAGTCATTGAAGACCTGAGGGAACTAGGAAATGGAACACACAAGTCTGAAAGTAAAGGGACTGGAAACCAGCCTGGGGCGAGTCCTTTATTCCCAGAGCCAACTGGAACCAAAGCCAGAGAAAAGTATATGTCCTAATGTCGAAAAAGGATGAAACAGCTTTGGGTCTAGTTATTGGCAGAGGAAACTACAGCTATCAACAAAAGGAGTTATTTGGGGTGGCTAGGTGGTGCAGTGAGTAAGAGCGCCAGCCCCAGAGTCAGGAGGACCCAGGATCAGTTCTGGCCTCAGATACTTAACACCCACACAAGATAACTGGCTGTGTAACCTTGGGCAAGTTACTTAACCCCAATTGCCCTCCAAAAGGCAAAAAACAACAAAAAAACAAAAGGAGTTATTTTCAGGGGTAGAGTCAAGATGGCAGAATAGAGAAAGCACTTAGCTGAGCTCTCCCAACATTCCCCTCCAAACAACTTTAAAATAATACCTCAAATTAAATTCTGGAGTAGCAGAGCTAACAAAAGGTCAAAGTGAGACATTCTTCCAGCCTAAGACAACTTAGTAGGTCAAAAAAAAAATTGTGACACTATAATGCACTACTGGTTAAGTTGTGACCTACTCCAACTATTTGGAGAACAATTTAGAACTATGCTCAAAGAGCTATAAAACTGTACATACATACCTTTGGACCCAGAGATACCAATACTAGGTCTGTATCCTAAAGAGATCAATGAAAAGGGGAAAAGAATCATTCGTACAAAAATATTTATAGCAGCTCTTTTTGTGGTGTCAAAGAATTGGAAACCAAGGTGATGCCCATCAAATGGGAAGTAGCTGAACATGTTGTAGTATATGAATGTAATGGAATGCTATTTGTGCTATAAGAATTTGATGAGCAGGATGATTTCATAAAAAACAAACTTGGGAAGACTCATATGAATTGATGCAAAGTGAAGTGATCAGAATCAGGAGAATATTGTACATAGTAATGGCAATTTTGTAAACATGAACAACTGTGAAACTTAGCTACTGTGACTGAGGCAATGATCCAAGACAATTCCCAAAGACACAGGATAAAAAATGCTATTCACATCTAAAGAGAGAACTTGTGGCAGGTGAAAAATGAAATGACTCAGGAAACAGAGAATCAAGTTTCTGAGCATATTGATTTATTAGGCAATACATGCCACTTATATAACAAATTAGGACCGGGCCTTCTCAGTTTTGGCACTGGACCCTGAATACTGGTGGAGACAGATTTATATGTATTAAAAACAATTACTCAAACAAGACCAATTAATTAAGAAAAAACCAACAACAATGAACCAGGATGCAAAATTAGGTGACCTTACTTCTAACTGGAGAAAAGATGAGGGACTTTTCAAGTTGAGAGGGGAAGAGTGAACAGGTACAATTCATGAAATAAGAGTGTCTGTATTCAATTAAAGGAACATGGAAACAATAACTGATAGACCACTCTGAGTCCAGTTTTCAGATAAGACATATGGGTTGCTTGAGATGTGTATAATTGTGAGAAAACTTCTTGCATCCATCTTTGGATCTAGTCAGCATAACCTAGATTTTTAAGTAAAGGCCTCTAAGAAGAAGGTAAAGGTGGTCCAGCTTTTCAGTAATGCAGAGGTAGGTTCAAACAATGCAATAAAGTTTTCTCATAATTACTATAAATTTTAGGAGGAAGAAAAAATACACAGAGCACAAGCAATCATGGAAGATGCTAAGAATTAAAAGGCAAAATGAGTGTTAAGACACCTAAGAGATTATAAAGCTATTTAAATAAATCTTCTAGGACAAAGGAAATTGAACAGATCTGATAAAACACAGAACTCTATGAATTTCTTTTTTTTTTTTTTTTTAAAGCAGTTGGGGTTAAGTAACTTGCTCAAGGTTACACAGCCAGTTATTTCTTGGTGTGGTGCTAAGTATCTGAGCCTGGATTCGATCCCCAGGTCATCCTGACACTGGGGCTGGTGCTCTTACTCGCTGAGCCACCTGGCTACCCCGAACTCTATGAATTTCTAAGGGAGGATGAAACTTGGAGCAGGATGCTCCTGAATGGTTCAAGAGAAAAGTCATAATATCAAGTGAAATTAGAAATGAACAAATGGTAGAACTGATAGCCTGAACAGCTAAAATAATGAGCAGAATGGACAAACCTGAACGTACAGTGGCCAGTCTCTCTGAAGAAATGAAAGAAAACAACAAAAGGGAATATAAATATATTAAAGAGAAAGACAATACTGAAGAAAAGCAATAAGCAACACTGTTAAAAGAATACATGATCTCTATATAAGGGAAACGTATAACTCTTGAAGATAGACACAACTTAAGGATCTTGGATTTTCTAGAAGAACATTACAAGTCCAAAAACTTGAATATCATAATGTAAGAAATAACAGGAGAAAATGGCCCAGAACTCCTGAATAAAGAAAACAAAGCACAGGGGGCGGCTAGGTAGCACAGCGAGTAAGAGCACCGGCTCCAGTGTCGGGATGACCTGGGGATCAAATCCGGGCTCAGACACTTAGCACCCACGCAGAAACACCTAGCTGTGTAACCTTGAGCAAGTTACTTAACCCCAATTGCTTTAAAAAAAAAAAAAAAGAAAGAAAACAAAGCACAAATTGAAAGAATTCAGAGATTATTTCCAGAAGACAAAACAATAACCCTCCAAAAAAATTCCTATGATTCAAAATCCCAAACCCATAGTGGTTAAATTTATAATTCCAATAAGAAACCCTCACTTGATTCTTCCACCAACTGCTATTTTCCTTTTTCTTTCCTTTTGTGGATAAACTCTCTGAGAAGGCCATCAGTGCTGCCATTTTCTTTTCTCTAGCTTTCATCTTATCATTCTACATTTTGACTTGTGACCTCACTGTGCAACTAAAAATGTTCTCTCTAAATTTTCCAATGATCTCTTAATTACCACATCTAATGGTCTTTTCTCAGTCTTCATCCTTCTTGACCTCTCTGCAGCCTCTGACACTGTCAAGCACCCTGTTCTCTTTGATACTCTCTTTTGTCTAGGTTTTCTGACATAGCTGTCTCCTAGTTTCTCTCCCTCCTGTCTGATTGCCTTCCAGTCTCTATCCTTTGTTGAATATTCATCAAATAGGAAATAATTAAAAGTGGTAAGGCAGTTGAATTAAAAAAGTTTTGGAAAGTGTTCACTGGCATCCTGAAGAACAAGTGCATAGTCCCAGTCAGAGAGGGCTTCCCAATAACAGTATATAAAATAAAGTATATAAATACACACACACACACACACACACACACATATATACAAATACACACAGATGGTTGTGCTCTATAGGTTGCCAATCTAACTGCATATCCTAGCCTAGATAACAGGAATGTTCATTCACTTATTTTTTTTTCTGTGAGGATAGTTGGTCAAAATCTTTTGAGTAACTGTGGATGTCATTTAGCAGGCCTTATGGCTTAACACAATCAACGTGTATCTTGGATAAACCCTCAAAACAGACAATGAGTTGGAACCAGTTTAACAGGAAAAGAATGTCCTGAATTACCTTTGGTAAATTATTTTAAAGACACTAGACCTTTACTGGAAGAGGTTCAAATAGGGATAGCGTTGTCATGAAACAGGTAGTTTTCAAAAAACATATAAAGCTTTCTGTAGTATTGGGATCAAAGGGCAACAATTCTTTCTGCAATGATTATTTAGTTATGATTATTTGCTGAATTTTTAAGGATATTTTGGTAGAACAAGGATTAACTGTCTGTCAGCTTATAAAGGTTATACTTCTGGTATATCATTCAAACCACATGATTGTATCTTTCTAGTCATACATGCAGATGGTAAAATTGTGTAACTTATATTGATGTGTTGCACCATTCTATCATTTCATTACATAATCTGCATTGATCAGTAAGACTGGACCCCTTAAAGATAACCATGAAAAATCTATCTAAATCTTCCTTTAATGATTAACAAGCTCTTCCCAGATGATACTCTCCCTCTCCCCGTGATTCTAAATCACCAGCAGTCAAAATTTAAACTTCATTCTCCATACTCCTTTACCTGATCTCTTATTTCATTCCCCTCAAAGTCCTCCTTCACAATGTCCCACTCCAAAGCTACCCACTTCTTCCACTGTGCTCTCTTGAATGCCTATGCCATGGACAACAAATGTGCCTCCATCTTAAATCTTTTCCTTTACTACTCCTTTCATCTTCTGGCTCCTTCCTGATGACCCAGCCTCCCTCTCCTCCCTTCCCAGCAAAGGCTGCATTCTGACTCATTGCCCCAACTTAATGGTTGAAGTGGGAAAAGTTGCAATATTCTTTGATACCCATTGTCACTTCCAGGTTCTCTTGCTTCCATCACTCAGTAACCTGTCTGCCTTTGAGGTTCACTCAATCCATATTTAACACACAATCAAAATTCTGACAACTGTTGTCTTTCTACTTTCAGGTCACTCCTCTTCCTTCTTTAAAGAGTTCAGTATTTGGTTCACAATCTTTCTATCCTCCCCAACTCCTGATGTCACACTAAAAGACTTCAACATCTGTAGTGACACCCTCTCAAACAACCTAACTTCACTTTCTTACTTCGCATGACTTACTCCTTCACCCAACTCAGCCACATACAAAGATAGTCATGCCATCACCTCCATGTTCATGAGTTCTGAAATTCTCTTGTCTCATAATATTCATATAGATTTCCAAATTTCCTTCTGCCTTCCAATACTGAACTATGTTGATCGTCCACACCATGGCCTTCAATTCCTCAATGCCTCAGTTAATTTCCAGGTTATCACTTCTGAATTAGACATGCTCTCCTCCTTTCCCCATTTTGCCCAATTGATAAACCAATTCAGTTCTGTACTGTTTTCTTCTGGAGTTCTTTGTCCCATTATCACTTTGCTGACCTTGCCCTGCTAAGACTCAGAGAAAGTTCCTGTAGATATTTTTTTTTTCCAATTACTATGTTCTAATTTTTTTCAAAATATTTTAAATTTTATGGAGTCAAAGCTGTTTATTTTGTGTTCTGTGAGACTACTTTCTTTGCTCAAAAATCCTTGCCTTAAATAGGTAATTTCTTCTTTGTTACTCTAATTTGTTTGCATCACCCTTTATATCTAGGTCATGTATTCATTTGGAGCTTGTCTTGATAGAAGATATGAAATGTTAGTCTATACCTAGATTCTGTCAGATTTTCTCTAGGTTTCCTAGCAGTTTTTGTTAAATAATTAGTCCTTATCTCATTGTATCAGGGGATCTTTATATTTATTGAACAACAGGCTAGTTTGTTTCCTTCTTTATGTTGTGTATCTAAATTGTTCCACTAATTAACCTCTTTTTTTTCTAAACCAGTACCTAATTGTTTTGATTGCTTTGTAGTATATTTTGATATCTGGTACTGGCAAGCACTCTCCCCAGTTTTTTCATTATTTTTATTGGGATTCTTTACTTTTTCTTTCTCCAAATTAATTTTATTATTTTTTTCTAGATTTTCAAAGTAATCTCTTGGTAATTTTAATCACATGGTACTGAATAAATAAATAAATTTAGGTAGCATTGTCACCTTTATTATACTGGCTCAGCCTACCCAAGAGCAATAAATAGAACTCCAATTACTTAGGTCTGTATTTTCATAAAGACTTTTATAGTTGTATTCATTTAGTTCTTATGTATATCTTAGTAGGTATACTCCCAGGTATTTTACACATTTTTAAAATTTTAAATGAAAATTTTTTTATCTCTTCCTTGCTTGGCTTTGTTGGTAATATATAGAAATATATTGCTTATTCTTTACATTATTTTATTGGTGGAACTTTTTTTTTGGACATAAAATATTGATGTGTCCCACACATCAAACAGTATTGTCACTATTCTTGGACATATTTTGCATATTTGCAAGACATCAGTGAACCCTGAGTTAAGACATGGATCAATGGCTTTGCAATAATCAACAAAGACAGTATAAGTCTTATGCTGCTTTTGGGTAATTTGTTAAATAATTAATGAATCGATAATAAGTAGCTCTCTACACTCTTGGGACTTCCTGGCACATCCTAGTTTCTCCTTAGCCAATATTGCTTTCCTTTAAATGATTACAAATGTTTTAGTGATATAAACTTTGAATACTTTGCATAAAATACATAAACCCACAAATGGTTTAGACTTGCAAGGGTTTCTGGTACTATCATCTCTTGTAATAGATATATGATACCTCCCACTAAGAATGATGAGATGACATTTGCCACATGATTATTTCTTATTCTTCCCCTTGAAAGGCCTGCAAAATAACTACCAGTTTTTTTGCACATTCACATTCATGAACTGATACTCTAGAAACAATGCACTCTCTTTACCACCCAAATTGTATACTTCCTTGAGCACTTAAGGCAGCTAGCTGGTATAGAGGCTAGAACACTGAGCCTGGAGTAATGAAGATTTGAGATCAAATCCAGCCTAAGATATTTACTAGCTTAGTGACCCTGGACAAATGATTTAACTGCTGTCTGTTTCCTCAGCTATAAAACTGGGATAATAACAGCACTTACCTCACAGGTTATTTTGAGGACTGAATGAGTTAATATTTGTAAAATGCTTAGCACACAGGAGGCACTTAATAAATGTTTATTTTTTCCCTTCTAAATGTGCCTGAATGGAGAAAAATGATATGTTTCCTTTTCCTACACTAACCTATATTTGTTTAATGTATTCATGATAGGTCAGGTCCTCCACAGAAAGAAGAATCAGTATTATTAATTAATATTTATTAGGTACTGTCATGGTACCAGATACACGTGTGTTATGTATATGATAAAGTGATATAAGGGGAGAAGGAAGGAAAAACCTTGTAATATTCAAGGTAAAGTAAATTTAGTTTCTAGAGAAAATCAAATAAAAATGGATTTCAAAACCACAAAATCATGATGAGAGAACCAAACCCGAGCTAAGAGTATTTATCAGTATTAAGCGATGGATTTCCCCCCACGTGTATGAAGATTTGCTACATAAATAAATATACTTTATCCTTATTTGGCAACTACTAGTGGATGCACTAATACATTCTTTCAGTAAGTGGATTACTGAAATAATTTCAAGGTATAGTATTCAGGGAATTCCTCTAATTATAAGTGGCAATGAATTACAGAGAAATTTCATGTAAATGTAGGATTTTTAAATGACAACTGCATTTCATAGAGTTCTTGATTTCATTCCTTTACTTAAATAAACTCTCAAATTAGAATTTTTAACATTACACTATTTATACTAATCAATCTTGGATTCTGTTTAGGATGTTCTTTCTATTCTAAATAATTTTGTACACACAAGTTAATGATTTATTTTTCAAGATAAATATTTGAGTAGGTAACAACTTTACTATCAAAATATTTTATTAAAAATCTCCAAATTAAGTCACAAAGGATTTATTTAGAATCTATTATGCATTGAAGATACAAAAAAAGTAAAAACAAATAAAAAAACCCAACACCCTCCCCCGCAAAAAACCCAGTTCCTGATCTCAAAGAACTCAACTCTCATCTCCCTCTAAAGAGGGAGCCAAGAGGCAAATAAGCATGTACAAAATATGTGTGTGTGTGTATATATATATATATATATCTGTGTGTACATACATATATACATACATGAAAAGTTAGAACTAAGCCTAATTGTTTAAACAATTTGCATTGAACACTACCAAAATTAATCAAGTACCCTATAAAACAGCATGCTAATATTAAACTTTTAAATGGTTTTTCAATTTACCCATCAGCAATAGGTTCTTGCTGAGGACACTGTACAAATACTATACATCCATGAGAGCTGGAAGAGAAGAAGAGGGAGCAGAATAAATGTATGAATACCTAGCACATCATCAATTATAAAGACACATTATATTAACAATAACAGCTAGCATTTGTATAGAAGTTAAAAATTTTGCAAAATACCTCATTTGATTCTCACAATCTATAAAGTAGATACTCTAATTATCCTCATTTGAAACTAACAGGTTAAATGACTTGAGCAGCTAATAAGTGTCTGAATCAGTATTTGAATTCTGATCTTCCTGTTTCTAGGTCCAGTACTCTTATCCACTGCACTACCTACCTACCAAATATACATTGACAGTCCTAGTTCAGACCCTCATTACCTACTGTCGGGCTTCTTGTTTCCTTCCCACTTCAGATAGAAAATTTCCTAATAAAAGGTTCGTGAACATATCACAACTTCTCAAAAATCATCAGTGGTTTTCCATTGTCTACAGTATAAAATATGCACTCCTTAATCTGGATTAAGACCACATGAACTGGTTCCATATGACCTTTCCAACCTCGTTTCCCATCGTTCCATATCATATAGTCAATGTATATTCTTTCCAAACCAGAACCTAGCTGATCCTCAACCTCTAGCCATCCATTCCAATCTCATCCAATCCAACAAGCCATATATTGGAGCCCCTTTATTGAACATACTAGTATGAAAAGACAAAATGAAAATCTATCCCTGCCAAGGAGCCTAAATTCTCCAGGGGAACAAAGTAATAACCAATATGTAAACAGTCAAATGTATATATAATTTGAGTGAAAGATCATTGACAAAGGGAATAACAGGAAAGTCTTCTTGGAGGAGGTGTCACATGAATTAAACATTAAAGAATGGAAGTGATTCTAACAGGTAGAGATGTGAAGTTCATTGAGGACACTGGGCATAGCTTCTACAGGACACAAAATTGGGAGATGAAATGATATGTAAGTGGAACAGTAAGTCAGTCTGGCTGGAATGTAAGTTTGTGAGTATTCTGAATGAATATCCATTATTTTTTTATACGTATTTCAGCAACTAGAACAGTTCCTGGCATATAGAAAGCATTTAACAAATGTTTACTCATTGGCCTCTTAAATGTACAGAGGCTCCCCATGACCTCTGAGAAGGTTTAAATCCCTTTATACCTCAACTCCTGTCTTTCTGTCCAGGATTATTTTCATTGTTCCCCTTTATATGTTCTCCCATCAAGGCAAATTTTTCTCACTGTTCCTCGTATACAACATTCGATGTTTTGCCCCTGTGCCTTTGCATAGCCTGCCTGCCATGCCTGAAATATACTCCAGTTCCACTTTCACCTCTAAGAATCTCTATTGTCCTTCATAACTCAGTTCAAGTCTCACAAATGAGGCCTTTCCAGATTTAGGTGGCACTGGGGACAGAGAATAAAAAGGAATGACAATGGGAAATGGAGTATAACATTATAGGACCAAGTAGACCAGAACTGTTGGATCAGAGTTCATGGAAAAAGGTAGGAAGGAGGCAATTTAGGAAGAGTTTTAAATGCCAAGCAGGAGTTTATATTGGATACCAGAAGTAAATGGAAGTCATTGAAACTAACTGGGAGGGTGAAAGGAATGGGACTGGAGACTGACATGCTCAGAACACTTTAGATCAGGCCTACACAACATACGGCCTGCAGGCCACTTGTGGTCTGCTAAATTTAGGATTTCTGGAAGCTGTGGCAATCAACCATCATCTAGGTATAGACTAACACCTCATACCTTCTACCAAGATAAGCTCCAAAAGAATACATGACCAAGATACAAAGGGTGGTATAAACAAATTAGAGGAGCAAAGAAGAAATTACCTATTGTATCTATAGATAGGGCAAGGATTTATGATCAAAGAAAGAAAAGAATCTCACACAACACAAAATGGATAATTTTGATTACATAAAATTATAAACCTTCAAAAAAATTAGAATAGAAGATGGTAACTGGAAAAAAATCCACATCCTTTGGTGGGCCACATATGTTGTACAGGTCTGCTTTAAAATTATACTAAACTAAGTGAGGGTTAGGCTGGAAAGGGAAGACTAAAGACAGAGATAGCAGCTAAAAGACTATTAAAGTATTCCAGATAAGAGAGATGAGGGCCTGAACTAGGATTGTGGCCATATGAGTGAAGAGGAGGGGATATATAAGAAATTATGTTATGATAGAAATGACAAGACATGGCAATGGATGGCATATATGGGGTGAAGAGCTGAGGGGTACACTGAGGTTTCTGGATTAGCCAACTAGGATGGTGGTAGTGCCCAAAGTAACTGGAAAATTCTAAAGGTAGGAGGGTTTTGTAGAGGGGAGGTAATGAGTTTTAGACGTGTTGATTTTGAGATGCCCATAAGACATCCAGACTAAGATGTCCAAGAGGCAGTTGGACATACAGAGAGACTATGACTCAATACACACATCTGGGAATAATCTGCAGAGAGATTATAATAGAACCCTTCAGAACTGATGAGACAACCAAGTGAGGTAAGATAGAGTGAAAGGGGGACTCAGGACAAAGCTCTGAGAAATACCCATTGTTAAAAACTACATGTCTTACAGGCCTAGTATATTTAATTATAGTAAGGATTCCTTTCCAATTAATATACTAAAACACTAGGGAACTATAAGACCACCCTTAACATTCATCATCTATTAAGACCATGATAGACAAAAAGGGATACAGGGAAGGCTTTGAAACAACTCAACCTCCCTACCACCTAGACCATAGATTGACCTGACATGGAAGTAGATATCTGTGATAGTCCCAAACTCCAGCCCTCTTGAAGCCATGGTCTATCATCCTTCATTAAAATTCCTTTGGATACACACATTTCATATTTGGGCTTTTTCCTTCCTTTTTCTACTAAAGACCATATCAATCATTTGGAGAGTCATCTGTCACTAAATGTCGGAATTACCTATAACTGGAGAGACTGATTTTTCTCTTCATTTTGAGTAAATTCCTTCTCCATATTCAGAAAATAGCACTAATTTGAGGAATTAGTGTATTGAGAGTATGAGAGAAGATGCACTTAGTATTGCAGAAGGGGGCCAGGGATGCATTGCCTTCAAGGGAAGGCCAGGTTTCCACAAATTAAACATGGCAAACTTCTAGGGCTGTATCTCACAGACCATAAAAATGGGAAAAGGACTCACATGTACAAAGATATTTATAGTAGCTCTTTTTATGGTGGCCAAAAACTGGAAATCAAGGTGATGCCCATCAATTGGGGAATGGCCAAACAAGTTGTGGTATATGAATGTAAAGGAATACTACTGTGCTATAAGAAATGATGAACAGGCATAACTTCAGAGAAACCTGGAAAGATTTATATGAACTGATGTTGAGTAAGGGGAGCAGAACCAGGAGCACATTGTATACAATAAGAGCCACAATGTGCAAGGACTGATTTTGTTAGACTTGGCCCTTCTTAGCAATGCAAGGACCTAAAACAATTCCAAGACACATGATGGAAAATTCCAGCCATATCCAGAGAAAGAACTATGGAGTCAGAATGCAAAACGAAGCAGACTATTTTCTTTTTTGTTTGTTTTACTTTTCTTTCTCATTGTTTTTCCCATTTGTTATAATTCTATGCAACATGACTAATGTGAAAATATACTTAATAGGAATAAATGTGTAGAGTCCATATCAAATTTCAAGCTCTCTTAGGGAGGGAGGAGGGAGAGGGGTAAGAAAATTTACAACTTATGGAAGTGAATGTTGAAAATTAAAAATAAACAATTTAATTAAAAAAAATTTTTTTAAATGTCAAGAGTATAAGATGAGATCAAAGAGGAAACAAAATTTGTAGGAAGGAGTTTCCAAAGAAAATTCTAGCTCTCTTCCAGCTAAGTTATTTCAACTACATAGGGCAGTAAGGTAGCATAAAATTGTGAAGCAAATTCTGGACCTGCAGTTAGGATGACCTGAGTTCAAATATGGCCTTAGACATATACTAGTTGTGCAATCAAGTCACTTTGCTTCTGCCTACCTCAGTTTCTTCATCTGTAAAACGGGAATAATAATGGCATCTACATTCCAGGGCTCCTCTAAGTGAGATTACAAGTGAGATAACACTTGTAAAGTGCTTTGCAAACCATAAAGTGCTATATAAAATATAATAATAATAATTATTGTATGCTGATGTGACAGGGGGCAATTTTCCCTTATATCCATCAGCCAGAGAATAACAGGATTTATCTATGGATGGCCAAAATATTTATGTTATTTTGGGTTCTGGCAATAAATGACGACTCACTGACTCATGAACTTTGTAAGTTTAATGGAACTCTATAGAAACTGATGTTCAGAAAAGTTAAGGAATCTGCTCTGAATCAAAGAAACTGGTAATACCAGAGCTAAGCCTGGAACTCTTTTCCCCAGCTCAATTCCAGAAGGTCTGTATAAAAAGCCAAGTAAATTAACCACTATATTAATAAAACAATTACTGCTTAAGCAAATTAAATAACAATGATTTTAATAAGGAAAGAACATTTGTTTTAATCATGTAAATAATGATTCTAATGTTAAGCAGATAAGCATTCTCTTCTTATATTTCTTGAATTCCTCCTGGTTGTATTCTCTTCAACATATCTACTGCTTGGCTTATTTATGATCACCCAGATAGTTAAAGGTTTGCCTACATATCAGGTCACTTAAATACATTAAAAAAACAACCACAGATTTCACAAAACAAAAGTTTCTAAATAATGATATAAATGTTTATTTACTTAAAATAGGTAGTAAGTTTGGCTTGAAAATAAAGAAAAATATTGCTTACAATTTTAAAATAAAAACCTGTATCTTTATTCCAAAAAACAATTTAAAGATTTAGAGGTTGTAAGGGAAGTCTGTCTTATTTATGTTCTTATGTAGTATGAGATTTGTCAGTAAGAATGAGCTACAGAAGCCAAAGAATAAAATACTGAAGTCCTAGAAGTATGACTCTTTTCCCTTTGCATCATCAAACAAGTTTCAAAACATTTATTTGTGCTGATTGAACCATTTTGAATGTAATTAACCTGTGAAATGATGGCTTTGGACTCAGGGAATTTTATTTAATGAAAAAAAGGAAGAAGCAAGAATCCAATAAAAATGTGAAGTGGCAGCCATTACTGTCAGATGTGGGTATTTAGCCACCCACCCTTCTTTTCCACATTACTTTGAAAATGCTATATATGAAGAACGTTCATGCTGCCAGGAATGCAACTTTTAGAGGTATATATTTTTTTAAAAAGTTAAATATACTAAATTTCAATGGTTTTGGAAGCCACAGCACTAGATGAATGTAACTTGTATTACAAATAACCCTATGTTATTATACACTCTATTAATGAGATAGACTGAATGGAACTAAAATTTGAATATGCATGACTATCAAAGAACAGCTTTTTTGTATTGATTTTTTTCCTAAAAGGGAGTAAGTAAAATTCTTTGAAAAATACTTCTGAATACAGACTATCCAAATAAATATATTTGAACCTAAAAATCAAAATATATTCTGATGAAATTATACTGCTGCTAAAAGAATACTTTCATCTCCATCTAGAATTTCTACAATAACTTGTCCTAAGTCAACCAAAAATAAATATTCCTCACATTTCAAGCAGCTGCTTCATTATAATTTCTAAACAAAAATAATTATTTTTGTTGTGTTCACTAAAAGTAAGTAAGGTTAAATAAACCTTTTGAGTACAAAGATTTCACTTCTATAGTAAGTAGCACTAGTTAAAAGACTGGGGAATGGGTAAATTATTGCACCAAATGGCTGAGAATTAATCTCTGATGACTAGCTGCAATCTAACGAGGCATCTGTGTCCCAGGGAACCCACAGTATGTCCCTGGCGGTATGTGCAGTGTGTAGAGTCTGCATGGCATTCTTTGTCCTCTTTTGCAAGCAGCTTTTCGTTTCATTGTTTAGAATATCCTCATGCATCTGTGACGCGTGGAATGCATTCATACTAACAGACTTACTATTGTTTTCTCTCAGAAGCTTTGTTGAGCAAAGACTGCATCACGGTTCTTGATAATTATATTGCTTAATTAATCAAGACAAAAAAAATTTGCAAATCATTGCCCCGTTGCCAAGCAGGGAGATAAAAAATGAAAACAATACAAGCTGAAGCAATATAACAAAAGTAACAGCTATCTGATCAGAAATTCTTATATAATGAAGCTATTAATGCTAAATCGGTTAATGTTAACATTGCTCCAGGTGTCTCTACTTAGATGCAAACAAAAAGGCTAACATTATGTATATAAAAGGCCAAATGTTGCCATGGATTCTGTAACCTGATAGAGAGGACAGCCTTTTCATTTGATTAGGGAATGCAATTTAAATACCAGGGACTGAAGCCAAACAACAGACATTTCCCTTTGCAAGCCTCTTTCATTCACCCTGGGGTCAGTAGTTGGTGAACAAAAGGTCAGCCACACTTGCCCTGGAAATGTCTGGATTAATTTTATTACATTGTAATGGTTTGTATTTTAAATGTAGAGATAACACTAAATTTCCAGTTACCTATTATCCTGTTTTGCCCTTTGGGCTTTTGTAATAAAGTATTAAGAAATGGGTTCTCTCAACTCATTCTGACAATTTGCAACCAATTTTCCAAAAATGAAATTAATATTCATATATAAAAGTTTCAGAAGTGTAAATTTGGTTATAGTATAAATCTCTGCTTTTTTACCTTTGAAGATGAAAAGTAGAGTTTAGAGAATAAGATAAAAGAGTAAATGATACATATAAAGTTTTCTTCTTAACACATGCATGAAGTTTATTAAAGTAATTACTGCAAGTGAACAGTTTCTAGTTCTGAAAAATGCCTTATGCTGTTTGCTAATGTCTTAATACTTAACTATTTTGATAGGTAAAATCTTCTAGTAAATCTTTGGGGTAAAAATGCTAACTTTATAAAGGAATACATATTGCTGATGTTACAGTATTCCTTTACAAAACCTACGACTTCATACATTTTGGTTTCTAAACATCTGAATCAAAGATAATACAAATTTATCATAATGAAACTTCTGATTTCTTGCTTTTTTGGTGAGAAGAACTCTTTATAATACTGATTTTCAGGAACAGTAAAAATATCACTTATCTAAATCACACTATCTGAATTTTGCAACATGTGGTAGTTAAGATGTTTCAGGGGATAGTATCACACACTTGAGAAGTCTTACATGTGATTTTTAAAATTCTTTTAGCCTCAAAGTAAAATGCCTTTTTCATAACTTTACTAAAAGCTAGTTTATAAGTCCTAATTTAAAAAGTAAACTACTTTGATTAATTGGCTAAACTTAAAAAAAAAAAAGATTTTAAGGACAGTAACTCAATTTAGTTTGGAGATAGTGGATTATGTACACCTTTTGAATAAAAATAGAGAACAAATTTAATATTTGCTTAAATCTGGAGTCATCCTATTTATTAGTTCCCTTGACTATTCTCTTCTATTAAATTTAACAAGCATTTATTGACCATCCACTATTTACCAGGCACTAGGCTGCATGCTAGGGACACAGATAAAACAAAAAGAGTTCTTGCACTCAGGAAGCTTAGAACATTTTAACTACCTAACTGTTATACAAATCTGAAAATGGAATGTTTTTACCCCCTTGGATGATGATCTTAATTTTAAATAATATTAAAGATATTAATTTAGGTAGCCAACCTAGTCCATGGAACTTCTCAGAGGATGGGTCTTGTCATTTTTAGGATCAATGTTAATTGGTTAAGCTGATTTTGTGGTAAATGTTAAGGAATTATTAGATTATCTATGCTACAATGTACACAGATAAACGCTTAACATATTCAAGTTAGTGATGCCATCCACTATGCTGGAATTTTAGAGGGGTTTCAAAATTATATCATATTGCATAGTATAAAGAGAACAATATATTGTGTAATAGAAATGAAATCTTAATTTGCTCATTTCTTCATATTCCTTCATCAATTCCAAGTATAAAATCAGACTTTTAATTCTTTTTAATATTCCATTTTTTAATGATAAAGTTATGTTGGAACTGGATTCCTAAGACACTTCAAATAAATAGCAAATAGTGAAATATCAAGTTGGATATTTGGAATCAAAGATTATACTGTATGTATGCTTTGAATATCTTTACTTGTACATAACTCAAGTTAAATATGAAATATGTTTTAACTTACTGTATGTAGGCCATTTGCCAATAAAAATATACTTTAACATATTTATAACATAATTTCTCCATAAGAGTTAACCATATGCGAAACAGTACATAAGACATGGCAATAAATATGATGAAATTGTACCTCTGGTTTCTTCATTATCTCGATGAAGAACATGTGATTCTTCATTGGATAAATAATAATTAAAACATCTCCAAAATCTGTTGGTATAATACCCCTGCGGTAGTTCCTGGTGTGTTCAGACCAGACGATGTGAACCTCGTCATTTCCCAAGTGACGAAGCTGCAACAGCAAATTGGCTCTTTATTAATCAGAGTGATAACAACAGTTTATGAGGGGTCATGGTTTACAAATTGAATTACAATGCTCAGCAGCAGAAATATTTCATTACTTAAAAAGGTTAAAACACTGATTTCTTCCACGTACAATAAAATGGTGCAGGTGGCATAATTACTTAAAAATAATATGGACCTCATTTGAAACACATATTGATACTTATATAACATGTATAATCAGTACATGCAAAGAAATTATTGCCATTCTAGAAAAGTTTTAATAGGAAAGATTTTTTGACTAAATTTTAATGCCACCAAAAGCATCATTCTCAAAAAACTACGAACTAAAAATGGAAAGATATTATTTATTTGGCATCACAGCATTGCTTTGGAATATCTAGTCAAATAGAAAAATACTGTACAAACAGAAAAAAATCATGTAATTATAATTATAATGCAGCTTGTTGTACAGTTGATTATGTTTATTTGCTGCCAAAAACTTTGAGAAAAATGCGAAAAATTACTTCTGTTTAGCAAAAAAAAAAAAAGAAATGTAGACTTACACAAAAATGGTATTTTATAGTACAGGTTCAAAGATCACAGCCTAATCATGCTATTTTACTCACAGAGACAAAAAACACAGAATGAATTTCTGTGATTTGAAGATATTAGGAAAAATGAAAATGTGCCTCAAAAGTAATCATATCTAGGTAAATATGAAATGGGGGAAGAGTAAAGAAACTTGATTACAAAAATTAAAATGGTCTCCTGGAGAAGTGTAATTATAAAGACACTCCTACCCAGTGGATTTCTGAATTATTCTTGTTAATTCCTATTAGGAAGATAAATTTTCAATCTTTTTAAACAATAACATGATGACATGGGTAAAGCTTGACTAATATGAAAAGCATTTTATAAAGAAAAAAAGGTAATGATTATCCTTTGGGGGGTAATATGTATGGATAATTTATTATGACACATGTGATATACTCTAAATGATTAGTATGATACAGGGGATGGATGCTCTTCATAGGCTGCTCAACTACTCAGGGTAAAACACAGGTGAACACGATATATTCTGTTTTTCATTATAAGGTTACAAAGAAGTCAGTTATGTTGAAATGCCTCCTAATTCTTTTCTATTTCATTCTTCTTGAAACAACTCTATAACTCAATTATTTAAAAAGAGATTTGCACCTCCATTCCTATAGTGTATGCACATGTGTGTGGGCACAATTCAATTGTTTGTATACAGGTTCAAGGGCTATAACAAGGAAGTATAAGTTGAGGTTCAAAACTTTTCATTGAAAATTGCTCATTAATTTTTTTTTATTATAGATCAAGTTAGATTAGAGCCATATGAGATGAGAAATCATGAAAGGGTTGCACTAGCACTGGTGAGGAAAATATCCATAATGATGAGGTCACAGATCTCACTAATGTACAGAAGCATAAAAAGCCTACTAAGCAAAAGTGGTACAATTGCTTTTGAAATGATTACTTAATGTAACTGAGTCAAAATTTTATGTACCTCTATTTCCACCTTAACAAATATCACAACTTTTAAAAATTTAGACACAGTGGCCCCATTCCCCACCAGTGTAATATACTACACTTTGGGAGTGAAAACATGATAGTCATTTTGTGCCAACAACACAACGAACAGTGTTTTCAAAGAAGTGAATAACATATAATTGAAACTTCAGGGGAAATTTAGAAAAGCAGAATGTAATTACTGAAGCTGGAACACAGCCAGGATTCAATACCTAACACCCCTAATCTTGAAAATAGAATCAGCATCTTTAGTGACATATTGCCCCTTGATATAATGCTTAAGCAAATAATTTATAGGTGAATAATCTCCCTTATTAAATAAAAACTCACACTTCGTTATACTTTAAATTATTTTAGAGGTTATCCAATCAGTCATAAGACTCTACTTTAGCATAAAATTTAATAAAATTCAACCCTAAGGCAATGTATCAAAATACATGAAATCTATTGCTGATTGATAGTTAAGGATTTTAGAGCATGTGAATTGAAAACAATTAATCTTTGCAATATTCTATCTCTCTGAAAACTCCCATTTAATAGCAAAGCAAGTATTTAAAACAATGGTTTGCCACTGCAAAACTGTATCAAAATAGTTGTAGTAATACATTAAATTGTAGCACTCCCCGTGCAATAATTCACTATTATGCAACATTTGCTTTCATTGCTTACAATATAATATTTATTATCATGAGGTTATTTTCTTTTCAATGCTGTATGCCTTGAGCATCGGGGTACCACATAAGTAATTAACTAAATCACAAAATTAACAGTTAAGGCATCAAGCTCAATTAAATAAAATATTTGGGACAAAGGTATATTTGAATATACAAAAATATGCAACATGGATATAAAAAATGCTGAAAACACAAGTAAAATTAGTTTTTGGTCACATCAAAACTTGCCAGAAGATGCCCAAAGGAGAAAGATTTTAAGAGCTTTTCCAGGTTAATGGAAAGTTTACAAAAGATATTCACTTTATATGTTGTATCTCATAAACATTCCCAATAGAGACTCATTGCAACATATTTTTCAACTATAGTTTCTTCACGATAGCCACCCTCAATTTAAAATGTGTATTTAACTTATTGGGCAATTTATAGATTTTCATTTTATAATTAATTGAGTCAACAATTTCCTCCAATGCGAGTCATACTTCAGAATGTACTTGTCAGTTATAAAACAAATACTCATTTTTCAAGCCTTATAAAAACAATTCATGTTCTGAGTCTTGTCCTATACCACTACTACTCATTAGCTTGAGTAAACAGTTTTAAAGTCACTATGGTTTAACTATTCTGCTTGCTGCCTGCCAGGCAGCACGCCACTGGTGACACTGGTCATGGTACACACCTAATAGTCTGACCTCCTTTTCCGTCTAATTGCATTACATAGCCAGCTGGCTCCAGAAAGGAGTCGTCTGTTTGATTGAAGAATTCCTGCTCCTTGGTAGGCATTGCTGCTACTTTTACTAAGTAACAGTCAGGCCTGACATCCCCATTGTTCATCTGACAGTGTGCCCATCCTAAAATCTAAGTTTTATTTGTAAATTAACCAAGAAACTTCCTGCCAGAACAGCGCTGCCTGGAGACTGATAATGTGTGCCTTTCATTCCCTTTCACTCTTACTGTATCACTGCCAATTTGTTTTTCTGCTGCTGGCCAGCCTGAGGCTATAAAAGCCTTGTAAGACATAAGTGCAATTATAGTCCTGGAGTCAAATGAATTGGACAAATCCAATAGCACAGCTCTGTCCCCACTTTGCAAAACCCCTACAGCAGTTAGATTAGCTGCTAAAAATCTAATCTTGCTATAGCTAACAAATTTCTGCAGCGAAAGATCAAGAGTTCAGTATGGGGTTGCAACCAGATTTCTGAATTGAAAAAGTTCTACTATGACAAGGGCAGAGCATAGCATAAATCACTTTAGAATTCTGCAGCTCATTTTTAAGCTGTTAGGTACAATTTAGTTAGAATAAGACAAGGGACTATTGGATGCTGTTACTGGGATTGATTTTCGTTCTAGCTGCAAGACATCCTGATGAAGAAAGTTTATCACTAATGATGCTAAATCCTGGAACTGCAAAAGGTACCAGCTGAATTGTGATGATTTCAGTGGGGAATCTTTAAAACAAAGCCAAATCTGAGAACATTATTTGTGGGATAGTGTTTTTAGCCAGAAAAAAAGCCTCAAAAAAAAAAAGCAAAACCCTGAATTTCTTTTCATTAAAAGAAAGGAAATGTTTTAAATTTTTATTCCTTCTAAAGAAATTAAAAATGTCTCTCACATACAAGAAGTTTTTTTAGCATAATTCTCAATTATACTAAAATGACAAAATAGAATTCGATCCTGACAGCATTAACCCTTTACTGTGCATTACTAAGAGTTAGGAAAGTGAAGACCTGGTTGGAATGTAATCTAAAATAGGTCATCAGAAATATCATTTAAGGCAAATGCTTTGAGACAGGAGCCAAGTCCTTTTCTTTCCCTGACAAAGGCTTTCAATACCAGAAGGGATCTCAGCAACCCACACCTCTACTACTTCTCTAACAACCATACTCTTGAAGATCACCATTCAATGGTGATCCTTCCCTTGCCTCATGAGGCAGATCATTCCCCTACTGTATTGTGATCATTGTGAGAAAATTTTTTCATTATACTGAATCTAAACTGCTACACTTTTACTTCCAACCACCTGTCTCATCTCTCTACTACTAGACACCCTTTCAAATATTTAAGACAGTTTGAAATCTTCAAGCTAACCACCGTAAAGTCCTTCAAGTAATCCTTTCATATCATGAATTTGAGGCCACTAGGTGATACAGTAGATAAGATATACACACACGTATCTATTACCTTTTTGGTGAGAGAATCATCTGAATCAGATGGCATTCTAGTGGAGACATGGAAAATCACTTCCACAGTAGAGGTAGCGTAGTAAGGTGCAGTTTGTCCTGTGCTGCCATTTCGCTGTAGGCCACCCATGAATCCACAATGTGTTGAAAGATCAACCTTATATGTGTAATAAAATGAAAAATAATGATAGTCAAAAAGCAGGTTTTTCTTATATACTAAGCTAGATGACATTGAATATATTACAAATTTAAAGAGTGCATAACTCTTTGTAAAGCTACAATTTAAGCATTAACTACTTAGTTACTATCCAGGTCCTTTTAGTAAATGGACACTTTTTTCTTCTAAGGAGGATGAATTCTCTGTAGTGAAAAATATTAAGATCCATTTAAGTACATTTTTTTGCTTGAAAAAAACGACTTCCTTTCACATTAAATAAAAGTTAAAGAAATGTGCTTTTTTTACTTGACAAAAAGAAAATATCACTAATATGGTTATATTAAAGAACATATTTATACCTTTAAAATAAGCATGTCTTAAAATACTGTTAATAGGAGTTAAGAGAGTAAAGAGCTAACTTTCTGAAGATTTAGTAGTAGTTCTTTGAGAAATGTCACTTTATAACTAGTTTTTAAAAATCACCATCACACCTGTTCTACATATCCATACTTCTTAAATTGTTTTATACTAAGTTAAAAGAAAATTAAACCAAAAGGAATGAAAAGAACAGAAGTCTGGTTAGATTTAAAGTTTCAGAGGCAGTTAGGTAGCGCAGTGAACAGAGCACTGGCCATGGAGCCAGGAGGATCTGAGTTCAAATTCAGTCTCAGACACTTAACACTTACTAGCCATGTGACCTTGGGCAAGTCACTTAAACCCAAGGATCTGGTAAAACCTGTGAACTCTTTCTCACAATATCATTAAAATGCATGAAATAGGTAAGATTACAAAGAACATCAACTGCAGTGAAATACAGTAATCAAAATATTAAAAACAAATAAAAACAAGTGTAAGGACCCTGGGTTCCTTGGTTTAGATTAAGTCAGTATTATTTAGAAATAGAAGAGCCCTCAATTCATAAGCATATAGTCTCCTACAGGTGCCAATGTCAGAAACACCTAGGTGCGAACTGATACTTACAGGGTGCACAACTTTAGCAAACTGCTTAGTGTCTAAGGCTAGGGATTAGGAAACTATGCTGAATTCTACCTACAGTATGTTTTTTGTACTACCCAGAGCTAAGATTGTTTTTTTACTTGTTTAAATAGTTTTACTCTATTTAAAAATGTAAAAAAAAAAAACTATTAGTTCTGTACAAAATGAGTTGGGCAAGATTTGGTCCTTAGGATATAGTTTATAAGATCCCTGTTCCAGGCAAAACTCTAAGATTATAAATTGCAGAGATGGTACAAACCTGCTTTAGTAGAGGGAATTTCTTTACTTGGGAATTCTCGCCCCTGCCCTCAAAAAATCAACATTCACTCATTCATTCATTTATTCTTTCATTCATACATAGAATTCTCTCATTTAAAAACAATTTTAATTCCAAATTCTCTCCCTCTCTTCTGCCTTGCCCCTACCTATCAAGAAGGCAAGATATGTTATCAATTATACATGTGAAATCATGCATAACATATCAAAATATATTTCCATGTGAACCATGTTACCAAAAAGAAGCAAGAAAAAAATAGAGAAAGTGAAAAGTTGTATTTCAATTTACAGTGAGTTCATCAGTTCATTCTCTGGAGTTAGACAGCATTTTTTTCATCATGAAGCCTTTGGAAATGTCTTAGACCATATTACTGATCATGGCAGTTAAGTCGTTCACAGTTGAGCATTGTTACAATATTGTTTTTACTGTGTACAAAGATGTCCTGTTTCTGCTCACTTCACTTTGCATTAGTTTAAAAAAGTATTCCTGGTCAAAATGGCGGAGTAGAAGCAGGACCTCCCCGCTGCTCTGGCTTCCACCTTCCCCAATCCATGTAAAAAAAGGGACTCTAAACAAACTTTGGAGCTGCAGAACCCACAAAATGACACAGAGAAGCTAACCTCCCGCTGAAGACAGCCCAGCAGGAATCAGCAAGTGCAGTGCTCTGGGAGCTGAGCCCAGCCCCACGCTGAGGCTTTAGCCCCAGGATGGGCCTGACCAGCCGCACTCCAGATCAGCAGCAGCTGTGGCCATTTCCAGATTTAATAACACACAGATGCGAAGGACAAAGTGAGAGGTCAGTGCAGTCTGGACTTTGGAACCCAGTAAGTGGGAGTGCGTGGCTTTTGCCCCTGGGTGAGAAGCCGCTGAGACTCCAGGCACAAGCCAGCCAGTGCCACATGGCAGCTTCAGCTCCTGGCCTGCAGAGTGTAGGGAGACCAAGCACCAGTCTGAGGGGTAATCCCTCTTGCTTTAACCTTCTTCGATCTGGATTGCAGTCTAGGGCGGAGGTCCTGGGGTGTGTGTCCAGCTTGCCAGAGCGTGTGGAGAACTCAGAGAGGGCACCCATCTAATAACTCTGGCAGCTGAGAAAACCTCAGCGTTTGGGAAAAAACCTTCCCTGTCTGGTGGCAAAGTCCTACTGTGGCAAAAAGCCCAGGGGTCAAGTGACTGAGGGGTGACATGACCAGGCAAAGGAAACAAAGCAGACAGAAGATTCCAACATTAGACTCCTATTTTGGGGACAAAAAGGAACAAAGCATGGAACAGGAGGAAGACAGTGAAGTCAGAACTCCTGCACCAACAGCTTCAAAGCAAAGTGTGAGCTGGTTACAGGCCATAGAGGACCTTAAGAAGCAGATAAGAGAAGTGGAGGAAAAATTGGGAAGAGAAATGAGAAAATGCAAGAAATTTATGAAATGAGTCAACAGCCTGAGGAAAATAACACCTTAAAAAACAGACTAACCCAAATCGGTAAGGAGACTCAAAAAGGCAATGAGGAGAAGATTGCCTTAAAAAGCTGAATGCCAGATGGAAAAAGAATCTCAAAAACTCAATGAGGAGAAACATTGCTTCAGAATTAGATTGGAGCAAATGGAAGCTAATGACTTTATGAGAAATCAAGATGCTGTTAAACAGATCCAAACAAATGAAAGAATAGAAGGCAATGTGAAATATCTCATGGGAAAAACCACTGACCTGGAAAACAGATCCAGGAGAGATAATTTAAAGATTATTGGACTACCTGAAAGCCATGATCAAAGTAAGAACCTAGAAATCATCCTCCAGGAAGTTCTCAAAGAAAACTGCCCTGATGTTTTAGAACCAGAGGGCAAAACAGAGCTTGAAAGAATCCACTGATCACCTCCTGAAAAAGATCCCAAAAAGAAAACTCCTAGGAATATTATAGCCAGGTTCCAGAATTCCTAGATGAAGGAGAGAATATTACAAGCAGCCAGGAAGAAACAATTTGAATATTGTGGAAACACAATCAGGATAACCCAGGATCTGGCAGCTTCTACACTGAGGGATGAAAGGGCTTGGAATATGATATTCCGGAGGGCAAAGGATCTGGGACTAAAACCAAGAGTCACCTACCCATCAAAACTGAGTATCATTTTTCAGGAAAAAAATATGGTCATTCAGTGGAAGAGGTCTTTCAAGCATTCTTGCTAAAAAAACCAGAGTTGAATAGAAAATTTGACATTCATATACAAGAAGCAAGAGAAGCATGAGAAGGTAAACAGGGAAAAGAAATCATTAAGGAAGTTATCAAAGTTGAACTATTAACATTCCTACATGAAAAACAATAATTGTAACTTATGAAACTTTTTTTCAGTAGTTTAAGGGAATAGAAATATATATACATATATATATATATATATTTGTCTATATATGAGGATATATGGGCATATGAATACATATGTGAATGTGTGTATATATGTTTACAGGTATACATAGATAAGAGGGCACAGGACCAATTTAACAGGAAGGGATGATACTTAAAAGGTGAAATTAAGAGGTGACAAAGGAATATAACGAGAGGAGATGGGGAGAGACAGAATGGGCAAGGGAAAATGGTTACAATGGAGGGGAAGAATAGGAAGGCAAAAGGGAATGGGTCAACCTTATTCCCATTGAATTTGGCTTGAGGAGGGAATGAAATACACATAGGGTATCTCACTCTCCAGGAGAGTAGGGGTGGAAGGGGATGAGAGGGGGGGATGATGGAAGGGAAGGCAGGCTGGGGGGGGAGGGAAGTTGGAAGCACCCACTTTTTAAAAGGGATAGGATGAAAGTAGAGAATAGAACAAGTGGGAGGTGGGATAGGAGGGAGGGAAATATAGTCAGTCTTTTACAATATATCTACTATGTTATTGCTTTGCATTAGCCACACATGTACAACCTATACTGAACTGCTTATCTTCCCATAAGGGTGGATGACAAGGGAGGAAGGGATTGAATCTGGAATTCAAAGTTTTAAAATCAAATACTCAAATA
>NW_027187378.1:13724084-13748283 GCF_028583685.1 Petaurus breviceps papuanus
TATATATATATATATATATATATATATATACTATTATTTATACTATTTTACATGTAATTGGGAAATAAGATATACAAGCACTAGGGCATAGAGATCCACTGGAAAAGTCGAAAGGGGTATGGGAGAAAATATGGGAGACAGCAGACTGGAGGAGGGGATATCCTGTGGGACTGCTATTTTGGGGCGGTGGGTAGGGGAAAAACAGGGAGAAAATTTGTAACTCAAAATCTGGCGGAAATGAATGATGTAAATCAGAAATTAATAAAGCATTTAAAAAAAAGGTATTCCTATGGTTTTCTGAAACCATCCCACTTTTCATTTCTTATATCACAATAGTATTCCATCACAATTATATGTAACATCTTGTTCAATCATTCCCTAATTGATGAGAATCTCCTCAATTTCCAATTCTTTGCCATGACAAAAAGAGCTGTTATAAATGTTTTTGCACATACAGATCCTTTTCCCTTTTCATTTGATCCCTCTGGTGTACAGACTAGTAGTGGCATTGCTAGGTCAAATATTAAGCATAGTTTTATAGTCGTTTTAGCATAGTTACAGATTATTTTCTAGAATGGTTAGACTACTTCACAAGTCTACACACAGTGTATTGGTGTCTCTTTCTCCCCTCATTTCCTCCAGAATTTGTCATTTCTGACAGGGTAAGGTGGAATCTCAGATTTGTTTTAAATTCAATTTCTCTTATCGTTTAGTGTTATGACTGTAGATACCTTTGATTTCTTCTGAAATCTACCTGTCTGTATCTCCGACCATTTATCAATTAGAGAATGGCTCTTATTTTTATAAACCTGATTCAGTTCCCTATGTATATGAGATGAGGTCTTTATCAGAGAAACTTACTATAAAAGACATTGATACTACTTCAATATCATACCTTTTAGCAAAATAGTTTCCAAGATTACCTCTTTTAATAGGGGCTATTTTGGCTTTTGTTTTAAATGAGGTCATAATTGCTATCCCTGCCTTTTCTGATTGAGTTGGAGCTTCTGACCACTGCCACTCTGAATGCAGTCTTCCTTTTATCATGCCCCACCCTTTTTCTTAGACCCTTCCCCTCCTAAAATAAATTTCTATATACAACTGAGTGTATACATGTGTGTGTATTTATATATATATATATATGTATATATATATATATATACATATATATATATATATATACACACACACACATATATACATTCTTCCCTCTTTGAACCAACTTCCAATTAGAGTGAAGTTCAAGCGTTGCCCACCATGGCCCCTGACCCATTCTCCTCTCCACTATAAAAACTCTTCATTGTATGCCTCTTTTCTGTAAGAAAAATTCCCCATTCTACCTCTCCCTTCCACCTTCTCCCAATGCATACCTCTTTATTACTACTGTGTGTATGTGTGTATGTGCACATGCTTGTGTGTGTGTGTGTATATTTAGATCATCCCAACATAATCAACTTACACTCATGGTCTATGTCTATGCAGATTTGTTTTAACTGTCCTGATAAAGATCTTAGGAGTCACATGTATCATCTTCCCATGTAACAATTTAAACAGTTATCCTTATGGACTGCTATTTGATTTGACTTTCATGTCTACCTTCTTTATACTTCTCTTAAGTTTTGTATTTGAATGGCAAATTTTCTATTCAGCTTTATTCAGGAATGTTTCAGAGGGCCTTATTTCATTAAACGTTTACTTTTCCCTATGAAGGATTATACTTGGTTTTGCTGGGTTGGTTATTCTTGATTCTAATCCTAGCCCCTTTGCCTTTCAGAATATCATATTCCAAGCTCTATTCTCCTATAATATGGACATTGTTACAATTTAACAGTGTGATGCTGATTGTGAATTTATGATACCTGAATTTTTGTTTCCTAGATGCTTGCAATAGTTTCTCCTTGACCTGGGAGCTTTGGAATTTATTTATAATATTCCTGGGAGTTTTCATTTTTGGATGCCTTTCAGGAGGTGATTGATGGATTAAAAAAATTATTTGACTCTCTGTATCTAAGATATTAATGCAGTTTTCTTTGATAATTCCTTGAAAGACAGTATTTAGGTTCTTTTGTTTGATCAAGGCTTTCAAGCATTCTAATAATTCTAAAATTTTCTTGGTTGAATCTATATTCCAATGGTTATTTTTTTAATAATAAGGTTCACAATTTTTTCTATTTTTTCATTCCTTTGACTTTTTAAAAAATTGCTTCTTACCATCACACTGAGTCATTAACTTCTACTTTGACCAATTCTAATTTTTAAGGAATCACTTTCCTCAGTAAGCTCCTATATCTCTTTTTCAACACTGCCAATTGAAATGGCAAGCAAATAAGTACTTAGCGCCCTGTTTCAGTTGAGCCTTGCCCATGATTATATCAAGTTTCTGTTAAGAAACAGAACTGTGAATCCCATAGTAGGAGGGACTTGCCAAAGACAGGAACAGGAACTACATAAGAGGTAGGCAGGGAGGAGCTAATGATCATATAAAAGCAGAAGCACAAGCCAGGAGAGAGTAGAACTGAGAAGGGAACACTTGTGGTGGCAGACACCCCACCCTGTCTGTTCTGTCTGTGTCAATTTGTGTTTATAATACTTTGTACAGAAGCCCTGCAAACTTACTGGAAGCCCTGAAAGAGGATTTTCTTGTCTGTTTGCAGAAGTCTTGGAGGAGGGTTTCAGAAGTCCTGGGACTATACTGATGATTTGTGTTGAGTTCTTAGGCCTTGTTTGTGGGTCTGCGTTGAATTCTCAGACCTTGTTTGTGGGTCTGACAGGCAGATAGTGAAATGATGATGATGTTGGCAATGTGTGTGAATGTTGTTTTGGCTCTGTAAAGCTTTGTCTTCCTAGAAACAGAAACTACAAACGACTTGAGGTGGACTGGACACTGGAGAAGGAGTTGAGAGCTGCCTGCCTGTGAATCCAGGTGACAGTTGGAGCTGGGACCACAGAAGAAGAACCATGGAATGCCAAGCTCAAGCCAAGATGAAAAGACCTCTTCCTGGGTACTTAGTACTGATTGAGAAGATCACGATTTACTGTGACCTAGGGGTGGGAGAACTTTATGCTTTGTACCTTGCACCCCTTAGGGATGATTAAGTTAAGGATGACTGCAAATTAATCTCCAATCAAGAAGGAAGAAGACTTTTTGACTGAGAGATTAAGACAATGTGACCTAGGGGTGGGAAAACTTTTACCTTTGTATTTTGTGTCCCTTAAGGAGGATTGCTCCTAAAGGATGACTGAGTTGAGGACATACTGATTGATAGCTTTTGTTTAAAATTATGTGATCACTTTAGTGATAAGTTGTTATGTTATATCATTGTGAATGCTGTACTTTGGTTTCGGTGAATGTTTTACTTTAGTTTATTGCAGAAAAAATAGAGAGTTCACTATACTATGTGATCAGAACCTTAAAGCTATTCACAGAAGCAGTCCTCTGGAGAGGTACTCATGCTTAGCGTTAGAGTAAATAAAACAGAACAAAATAAAACATAACAGAAGTCCATATAGACACCAAAATATTAATAGAAGAACTTTGTCTAATAGTAAAGATTTTGGAAAAAAAATTAGATGTCCTTTGATTAGGGAAATGACTACACAAACTTTGATACATGAATACCTTAGATATTTTAAAATATATTTTTTTATTTGTTATGTTAAACATTTTCCAATTACATGTAAAAAGTAACATTCATTCTTTCCACCTCTATTTTACCCTCTGGTTCTAAAACATCAGGGCAGTTTTCTTTGAGAACTTCCTGGAGGATGCTTTCCAGGCTCTTACTTTGGTCATGGCTCTCAGGCAGTCCAATAATTTTTAAATTATCTCTCCTGGATCTATTTTCCAGGTCAGTGGTTTTTCCCATGAGATATTTCACATTGTCTTCTATTCTTTCATTTGTTTGGATCTGTTTAACAGCATCTTGATTTCTCATAAAGTCACCAGCTTCCATTTGTTCCAATCTAATTCTGAAGCAATGATTTTCCTCATTGAGCTTTTGAGCTTCTTTTTCCATCTGGCAAATTTGGCTTTTTAATGCTCCTCATTGCCTTTTTGAGCCTCTTTTGCCATTTTAGTTAGTCTATTTTTTAAGATGTGATTTTCCTCAGTCAGGCTGTTGACTCTCATTTCATAATTTTCTTGTATTGTTCTCATTTCTCTTCCCAATTTTTCCTCCACTTCTCTTATCTGCTTCTTAAGGTCCTCTATGGCCTGTAACCAGCTTGTATTTTCCGTTGAAGCTTTTGGTGCAGGAGTTCTGGCTGGCGGCTGGTCAGGTGTGGGGCTGGGCTTGGCTCCCAGAGCACTGTGCTGGCCGATTCCTGCTGGCCTGCCGGGCTGTCCTCAGCAGAAGGTTAGCTTCTCTGTGACATTTTGTGGGTTCTTCAGTTCTGAAGTCTCTTTAGAGTCCCCTTTTTACATGGATTGGGGAAGGTGGAAGCCAGAGCAGCAGGGAGTTCCTGCTTCTACTCTGCCATCTTGACTCCGCCCCTGTAGCCTCTTTTTTGATCATGACTTTCAGGAAGTCCAATAATTTTAAAATTATCTCTCTTGGATCTATTTTTCAGGTCAGTGGTTTTTCCAATGAGATATTTCCCACTACTATTTTTTTATTCTTTTGATTATGTTTTATAATTTATAGATTACTCATTAAGTTATTAGCTTCCATTTTCTCCATTGTAATTTGAAGGAAGTATTTTCTTTTTCTTGTTTAATTAAATTTTATGCTTATTTTTAGTTTACATCTTTCTTTGGCACAAGATTTTGACTTACAAATTTTCTCCCCGTCTCTCCCCTACACACCACCCCCAAAAGAATGATCCCACTGTATACCCCCTCCCCAGTCTGCTTTCTCCTATTTACTCCACCATCCCCACTCTGACTTTCCAGTAGGACAAGATGGATCTTTATAACCCAGCACCTGTATATCATATTTCCCAGTTGCATTAAAAATAATTGTATTTTTAAACATTTGATTGTAAAACTTTGATTTCTAGACTCTTTTTCTTCTTCCCTCATCACCCACTCTTACTGGGAAGATAAGCAATTCAATATAGGTTGTACATGTGTAGCTATGCAAAACATTTCCACAGTGGACATATTCTAAAAAACTGACTATATTTCCCTCCATCCTATCCCACCCCTCACTTCTTCTATTCTCTACTTTGGTCCTGCCCCTCTTCTAAAGTGGGTGCTTCCAACTTCCCTTCCCCACAACCTGATCTCCCCCTCTCCCATTCCCTTCCCCTCTACTCTACTGTAGGATAACATACCCTATTTAGTGTGTATGTCATTACCTCCCTAAGCCAAATTCAATGACAGTAAGGTTGATTCATTCACATTTGCCTTCCTGTTCTTCCCCTCCATTGTAACATTTATCCCTTGCCTCTTCTATATGAGATAATTTACCCTATTCTGTCTCTCCCCATCTCTTCTCATTATATTCCTCTCTCACCTCTCAATTACACCTTTTAATTATCATCCCTTCCTATTGAATTGGCCCTGTGCCATCTGTCTATGTATACCTATACACACATATACACACACTCACATATGTATTCATATACCCATATGCCCTCCTATATATACATATATTTGTATGTGTGTGTGTGTGTACACATTTATATTCCCTTCAACTATTCTCATACTGAGATAAGTTTCATAAGTTACAATTGCCGTTTTTCTATGTAGGAATTTAAATAGTTCAACTTTAATAAGTTTCTTATGATTTCTTTTCCCTGTTTACCTTCTCATGCTTTTCTTGCTTCTTGTATCTGAATGTCAAATTTTCTATTTAACTCTGGTTTTTACATCAAGAATGCTTGAAAGTCCTCTATTTTACTGAATAACCATATTTTTCCCTGAAACATGATACTCAGTTTTGCTGGGTAGGTGATTTTTTGTTTTAATGCCAGCTCCTTTGACTTCAGGAATATCATATTCCAAGCCCTCGATCCCTCAATGTAGAAGCTGCCAGATCCTGTGTTATCCTGATTGTGTTTCCACAATATTCTAATTGTTTCTTCTTGGCTGCTTATAATGTTTTCTCCTTGATCTGGGAATTCTGGAACCTGGCTATAATATTCCTAGGAGTTTTCTTTTGGGGATCTTTTTCAAGAGGTGATGAGTGTATTCTTTCAACCTTTATTTTGCCCTCTGGTTCTAAAACATCAGGGTAATTTTCCTTGAGAATATCTTGAAGGATGATTTCTAGGTTCTTTTTTTGATCATGGCTTTCAGGTAGTCCAATAATTTTTAAATTATCTCTCCTGGATCTATTTTCCAGGTCAGTGGTTTTTCCAACGAGATATTTCACATTGCCTTCTATATTTCCATTTGTTTGGATCTGTTTAATAGTATCTTGATTCCTCATAAAGTCACTAGCTTCTGTTTTCTCCAATCTAATTCTGAAGGAATGATTCTCTTGAATGAGCTTTTGAGATTCTTTTTCCATATGGCAAATTTGACCTTTTAAGGCATTCTTCTACTCATTGGCTTTTTGGCCCTCTTTTGCCATTTGAGTTAGTCTATTTTTTTCATTCTTTTTTTATATCTTTTTAGAGAGTGAAGGCAGGACATCTGGGGTTAAGTGACTTGCCCAAGATCACACAGCTATTAAGTGTTAAGTGTCTGAGGCCAGATTTGAACTGGGGCCCTCCTGACTCCAGGGCCAGTACTCTATTCACTTAACCACCTAGCCACCCCACAGTTAGTCTGTTTTTTAAGGTGTTATTTTCTTCAATCAGGTTGTTGACTCTCTTTTCATGATCTTCTTGCATCATTCTCATTTCTCTTCCCAAATTTTCCTCCACTTCTCTTATCTGGTTTTCAAAATCCTTCTTAAGCTCCTCTATGTCCTGTGACAAGCTCATATTTTTCTTGGAAGTTTTTGGTGCAGGAGTTGTGACTTTATAGTCTTCCTCCTATTCCATGCTTTGATCCTTTTTGGCCCCAAAAAAGGAGTCCAAAGTGAGATTGCTGTGCTTGCTTTGCTTCCTTTTCTTGCTCATGTTGCCACTCAATTACTTGACTTTTGAGCTTTTTGCCACATTAGAACTCTACTTCTAGAGTGGAGAGCTTTGCCCTAAATTGCTGGCGTTTTCTCAGCTACTGCAGCTATTAGTTGGGTGCCCTCTTAGAAGCCTCCACAGGCTCTGGAACACTAGTCATGCAACCCACGACTCCACCCTAGACAGCAATCCAGATCCAAGCATGTTAAAGAAAGAGTGATTACCCCTGGACTGGATGCTTGGTCACCCTAAAATCTGCAGGCCATGAGTTCTGAAGCAGCCATGGAGCAGCGGCAGCATGACTGCCACGCCTTGGCTGCATCTCCTTCCAGGAGGCAGAGGCTGGACCACACTCCCAGACTCCCTGTTCCCAAAGTCCACTGACCTCTCACTTTATTTTTGGCATTTATGGGTTGATAATTCTAGATACCACCACAGCTGCTAGTGATCCACTCTCCCAAAGTCCCTCCAGCCCAGGCTGGTCATGGCCACCCTGAGGCTAAAACCATGGTCTTAATCAGGCTGGACTTGGCTCCCAGTGCACTACCATGTACCCTTCCTGTCAGCCTGCCAGGGTGTTTTCAGCAGGCGATTTGTTTCTCTCTGTTACTTTGTGGGTTCTGTCGCTCTAACGTTTGTTTAGAGTCATTTTTAATAGGTATTTGAGGTGGTTATGGAGGGGGCATACGGAGTTTTCTTGCTTCTATGCCGCCATCTTGGCTCCACCCCAGGAATTATTTTCTTTAGTGATATTTTGGACCTCCTTTTCGATTAAGCCAATTCTGCTTTTTAAGGCATTATTCTCTTCAATGGCTTCTTGGACCTCCTTTGCCATTTGGGTTATTCTATTTATTTATTTGTTTATTTTTTAAAACAATTGGTGTTAAATAACTTGCTCAAGGTTACACAGCCAGTTATTTCTGGGTGTGGTGCTAAGTGTCAGAGCCCGGATTCGATTCCCAGGTCATCCTGACACTGGAGCTAGTTCTCTTACTCGTTGTGCTACCTGGCCGCCCCTATTCTATTTATTTTTTAAGATGTTGTTTTCTTCAGTATTTTTTAGCAAGCTTTGTTTTTCATGATTTTCTTGCATCATTCTCGTTTCTCTTCCCAATTTTTTCTCTACTTCTCTTATTGATTTTCAAAATCATTTTTTGCGCCCTTCCATGGCCTGTGACCAATTCATAATTTTCTTGGAGTATTTTGATGTAGAAGCTTTGCTTTGTTGTCTTCTTCTGGTTGTATGTTCTTTTGTTCTACATTACCAAAGTAAGATTCTATGGCGTGACTTTTTTTATACTGTTTATTCATCTTCCCAGCCAAATACTTGACTTTCTAACTCCAGACTTCAGGGGTTTTGTATCAGCTGCTGGATCTGCCATCATCTGCAGGTCCAGAGCCCCAGAAGCAGATGCTGCTGTTTCCATCACTGCCACCCTGGACCTGGGGCCAATCCATGCACTCCTCTTTCACCCAAATCCCACAAAATGCCCCCACAGACCTTCCATGCTGTTCTTGGTGTTTGTCGGTTGAGAAGTGTAGAAATTGTCACAGCCGCCAGAGATTCAGTCCCCTGAGGCCTGCTCAGGCCCTGTCTGTACCTGGAGCAGCCCATACCAGACTGAGCTCCACTCCCAGCCCAGTGTGATATAACCTTCGTGTTAGCCTTCTAGGCTATATTGGGCTGCAGATGTGTTTCACTCTGTCATTTTGTGGGTTCTGCAGCTCTAGAATTTGTTTAGAGTCATTTTTTATAGGCATTTGGAGTGGTTTGTGGGTGAGCTCAAGCATGTTCCTACTTTTATTCTGCCATATTGGTTCTACCCCTGCTGATTTTGCTTTTTAAGGAGTTCTTTTCTTCAATGAATTTTTGTACTTCCTGTTTCCATTTGGTCAATTCTGCTTTTTAAGGAGCTCTTTTATTCAGTGAATTTTTATGCCTTTTTTAGCATTGGGCCAATTTTTTTTTAAAGGTATTAATTCTTCAGTAATTTTTTGTGCCTCTTTTACCAAACCATTAATTCTTTTTTCAAAATTTTCTTACGTCACTCTCATTTCTTTTCCCAATTTTTCCTCTATCACTCATTTCTTTCTTGAATTCTTCCAAAAATTTCTGATGGGTTTATGTCCAATTAGCATTTTTTCTTTAAGGCTTTGCTTGTAGCTGTTTTCATATTGCTGTCTTCTCCTGAATTTGTGTCTTGGTCTTCCCTGCCACCATAGTTGTTTTTTTTTCCCCTTTTCCCAACCTATTTCTTGACTTAGAACTTGATGTTAAAGTTGGGTTCTTTTTCACCTGGAGGTGGGGAAGCTGTCCCAAGTTTCAACCTTTTCATGCTGCTGTTTTCAGAGCTAGTTTTGGGGATATGTATATTTTCAGTACTTCAAAGGTGGTGTCATCTGGAGAGATGTGGTCAGTGTCCTCCTGCTTATGCACTGATATTTACCCAGTTCTAGCTACAAGCCCTAGAACTCCTGTTGGCCCTGGAACTGTGACCATGTCCTTTGTTCTCTTATAGCTGCAAGTCCTATTTTTCTTCTCTGCCTTAGAATTTTGACCAGGCCTTGTGATCAACTGCCACTACTTCTCTCCCTGGAACTGTGACCTAAAATTATATATGGGCAACAGAGTTGCCAATCAGAACCAGCTGCATTCAGTGCCTGCAAAGGGTCCCATGTAATCTCTTTTGACCAGATGACTCCTTTTTTGTCCTATGGTTAAGAGCACCCAAAGCTGTTGCTGCTGCTGTCACAGTTGCTGCCAGGATTGGCTGCTGGTGATGCTCCTGTATATGCTTGGGGCCAGTACCTACGCTGGTGTCACAGAACTATCCTGAAAAACAACTAAGTTGGTTTAGGCTAGAAAAAATGTCTCTAACTTTTCATTGGCTCTATTTGATTTAAGGTATTATTTTAACATTCTTTGAAGAGGAATGTCGGGGGAGCTCCTTCACCATCTTGGTTCTGCTGACCCATCTGTGATTTCTATACAACAATAAAATCACAAGTCTAGTTAAAAGCCCTACCTTAAGAATATCATTTAATAACATATATTTTTCTCCATGACTAGAACTGATCTTAGAAAATAGGTTTGAATGGATATTTAATATAACTAAGAGAACTCATTCTGCTTTATCTTTTCCCCATTATATCTTATTCATTCCATCTTTCTAGTATTTGACCTCTTTTTAAATCTCTCTTCTCTATTAAAGCCATTGTGTTTTTGCCGGACAACTCTAATTTGCTTTTCTTATCTTACTATTAGATATCTTCTCAAGTGAAGAGCTCATTTTTCCTTCCAGTTCAGGTTATAACAAAATAACATGTTGGTAGGAGAACTAGGTGTTTTGTATGGCTGAAACCTCCTCTATTTCCCTTTTTCTCCTATTGAATCTACAAGCAGACTTTGAAACTCAACTCAAATTCTAGGTCTTTATTCTCCTCTCTCCTCAGAGTATCACATTACTTTCTGATTTTCTTTTCTAATGCATGATGTTTTATTTTTTGTTATAGTAATCTATCTATATAACATCCCACACCATAATTCTACAGAAGTATAGAAAGTATTAAATTGCAGCTATTTTATTAACCAAAAGAACACTAATAAACGGTTTTTTGAATCATTACTAAAAACTGTAATAGTATGAGTAAATGACAATTAAATCGCTTTAAAACTTGCTAAGTATTTTACACACTTACCTCATTAGGTCCTCACAGCAATCATTTTCAGAAGATACAACAAGAATTATTATCCCCAATGTGCAGACCAAACAACTTAAACTAAGACATATTAAATGACTTACTCAATGCCACAGAGCTACTGTTAGAGGTGGGAGATGAGCCCAGGTCCAACTGATAATTTCAAAACAAATTCTCTTTCTACTAAATTTTTATTAAAATTTGTATTTTTAAAGTTATTAGGATGTGCCTAATAAGTGCTGAAACCCAAAAGTTAACACTTCCATCATAACAGACTCAAAAATTATTGATACCTTGGCTATTTCTAAAGTAGACTTCATAAGTCAGCATAATTTTACACAGAAATACACAAAATAACCTTTAATTTCCATCAGTTGCATTCAATTAATATCTGTTAAATGGATTACCTCCCAACCAAGGCCAGCAACGAAGTCTTCATATGCCTGGCTTCCTCTTGCATTTGACAGTATTGAGCATTTGTCTTCTTGTCCTTCAGCAATGTAAAACACTGCAATCTTGTGAGTTTCACGGCTGTACGTTAGAAGAAGATTGAAATGAAGTATATTTATAATGCATAGGAAGTTGGGGGCACTCACTTAAAATGGGCTGGTATATAATTTCTTATACTGTTTAAGATTTCCTCCTCATTTTGATTTAGGAATGTTTCAGCTAGGCTTTGAAACAGACAAATTATCTATTCAAATTTTACATTCCTAGACTCTGAGAATTAAGATTCAATATTGTAAAATTCTATAATTGTAAATCACTAAATTAATAACAACAATAATAATAATTATGAACTTTAAAAAATGTCATCTTCTAGTAAGAACAGATTCTTAATTTGTCTTGCTCAGTAGAAAGTAAATGCCCATCCCCAAATAATAGGACATCTTCCCCTTCTAAATGTGTAACTGAATATATGCTATGAAGTTAGAAAAAAAATTTTGGCTGAGAAAAGAATCAAATGGTTTTGTCCATGAAAGGTTTATTAGTTCGTACTGATACTATATTAGCTTAACTAAGACATGGACCAACATACTTATTATATTTGACTACTAAACTAATTTCTGCATAAATAATTAGATTAATGGCTCAAAAAACCTTAAGTTTATATTACATAGACATTGCATGTTGTTAATAATGTAAATATTTCGGGGTGGTTAGGTGGGTGGTGCAGTGAGTAAAGCTCTGGCCCTGGAGTCGGGAGGACCTGAGTTTGATTCCAGCCTCAGACACTTAACAAAAAAAAAAATTAGCCATGTAATCTTGGGCAAGTTACTTAACCCCAATTGCCCTCCAAAAGGCAAAAAAAAAAAAAAAAAAAGAAAATATTTCCCTCCCCTGCCCCAATATCCAAAGCCCTAAACAGGAACAACTCAATTCATTGCCCTTCCTCTACTGAGAAGTCATTTTCTCTTAGGGTGTCTTTTTTTTTAATTAGGGTTGCTAATCTGCTTATCATTGTATTTCTTTCATTATTTTTGTAGAGTCTAATGGGAAATAAAATCTTTTAAGTCCTATAAAATAAAGTTTTATTTCTCCTAAGAAGCATTTTTTTTTCTGTTGGCTAGTTTTTAAGTCCTAAATTTGGTGGTGGTGGGGGGGGAGGTTGTTGTTGTTGCAGGTTTTTTTGTTGTTGTTTTGGTTTGGGTTGTTTTTTGCTTTTGGGAAGGCAACTGGGGTTAAGTGACTTGCCCAAGGTAACATGGCTAGTTTTTGTGTTAAGTGTCTGAGGGCAGATTTGACCTCAGGTCCTCCTGACTCCAGGGCCAGTGCTCTATTCACTGGACCACCTAGCTGCCCCCTAAATTTGGTTTAAAAAAAAAAAACACTCATGAACAACATAGGCTGGAAGAGTATAAGTTCCTTAAACATTTCCACACATACAAATTAATTATATTCTTATTAGTTATAATTTATTGAAACTCAACTAAATTTTAGACAAGAAAAATGAGGTTAGGGGCGGCCAGGTAGCACAGCGAGTAAGAGCACCGGCTCCAGTGTTGAGAAGACCTGGAGATCGAATCCCGGGCTCAGACACTTAGCATCCACCCAGAAACACCTGGCCGTGTAACCTTGAGCAAGTTACTTAACCCCAATTGCTTAGGGGCGGCCAGGTGGCTCAGCGAGTAAGAGCACCGGCTCCAGTGTTGGGATGACCTGGATCAAATCCGGGCTCAGATACTCAGCACCACACCCAGAAATAATAACTGGCCGTGTAACCTTGAGCAAGTTACTTAACCCCAATTGCTTAAAAAAAAAAAAAAAAAGAGGTTAGATGAGAGGACTTAGTAACTGGGAAGAAGGTTTCATTTGATAGGACTAATATCTTACAGAAAAGGCATTCTTCAGACTATGATTTCTAAGGAGTCTTTCAAGTTTGCCTGTTATGGGGATTCAGAAACAATTAACGACAATTAAGTGACAGAAAATATATTACTTTATATGGAGTACTGAAAAATGTTCTAATTGCAGATGTATTGAAGCAGGTAGGTGATAACTATTGGCACCATATACCTTTACCTACTGGTCAACTGGGACATGGTAAAGATAAATCACTAAATTAATTATAATAATGATAATAGTGAACCTTGGGAGACCCTGTTATTTATTTGTTGAGACTGGGTCTCCCTATCTCAACTTGGAAGTGACCAAACTATTCAAGGCTCTCCTAATCTAAGTGCTAAAGCACTACTAATTAGCATGACAGTTTTGACATGTTTCATATCTGACCTGGGTTGGTTCACCCTTCTTTAGGTAAGGTAACCTGGTAGCCCCTTGTTACCAGGGACTCACACCATATTAATGACAAACTTAGTATAGATACACAATCAGCATAGCCCACTGAAGTTCAGAACTCCAGAGCTCAAGAGATCCACCAGCCTCAGGATCTCTGTTGACTGAGATTATATGTATACACAATTATGCCTGGCAAACACATATATCCTAAAAATCATATTTAACAATTGGGAAATTTGGATTGATCCCCAATTCTTTACTATAACTAAATCTATGTTTAATTAAAAATCTCTGGGAGTTCTATGGAAGCAGTCAAAGGAAACATACGCAATATTTATTTATGAACTCTTAGACCCAATTGAAATGCATCTGTCCACTCTCCTTCAATTTCAGACTTTTAATTTTGAAATATGAGGTTCTTAAACATTTATTTGCATGTCACAGAAATACAATCATTTAAATCATGAAAAGTTATATGTTACAGAGGTGAGAAACAATGACCTTTAGTGCTAAAAATTTAATAGATTTGATATATTTCAAATTTAGGGAAACTAGAAAATTGGATAGTTTTTCAACCTGTAGATGATCTTGCATGTAATGTGTTTGTAGTGCTAACAACATTTCACATCCACAGGATGCAGGAATAAGTGGGAAATACAGAGACACAGACCTATGTGCTCATTCCAAATAAGTCCAGACAAGACCAAATGAATTTCCTTATGCTTTTTCAAATTTTTGTCTTTATATTACAAACCACAATTCAAAAACAGGTGGCCTTCCCTTCATTTTAATATATACTTTAATATATACGATTATTACTATTTAAGCAGCAAAACTATTCATTAAATTTGCCCTATGTCTAGCACAATTCTTTGTGCATAATATCTACTTTACCCATATTCTGAATTTAATTAGCTGCATTCTTACATTACCATTAAAATATATACTAATAGCAAACCAAAAGCACATATTCTTTAAATGATGGTAAAGTGGATTCTTTGTATTTCCTGAGAACAGGGAAAGATAATAATGTTAATACTACCATAGGAAGAAATCAATTTAAATAGGAAGAATAACTGTGAAGGTTGTGGAATATTTAAAGATGTTACTAATGAAAGTAGTTTAAAATTTAAGGTCCTACATGTAAACTGAGAGAGAATAAACCCTTCTAGATGTACAATTATAGAATATATTTACTTTTTTGAATTCAAATAGAAATAGTGAAAATATCAATTACAGTGATAGAAGTTGGTACCCTTCTTAGTTGTCAAGGAACATTAAATCCAAGGGATGGAGGTTTAAATGAAGGTTAATTGGGGGTTTGGGGAGTGGAGATGATTTGACAATAAGCTTTTCAAAAGTAATATTTTATAAATGCAACAGCACTTCAGGGAACTAATTCAACTGTATCTCACATAGCTCAAATCAATTAAGACTAAACAAACTGGCCATAGTTATAACTTTTTATTTGTTTAACCCAGAGTGAATAGAATAAAATAGAATATATTTAAGTATGGAAGGTCATTCTGTTTGTTCAATGATAGAGAATTCATGGGACACAAAAGAACACCATTCAAGCTCTGTTCCTTATACAGAATTTCAAAAGTGAATTCATTCTTCCTCTAACCCCATAGCAGTTATACTTGAAAATAAGAATTAGGATGATAGAAAAAAAAATAAGAAAATTGTTGTTAGGATTAAGGTTGCGGTTTGAACCTTTTAAAAACATTCTTATTCAAACCCACAGTTCTAAAAGTCATAAAAAATATTTCCCTGTGAAGCAGGAACCAAGAAATTTTAATATTGCAATGTAGGTATCTGATATCTGGAGAGATATTAATTTTTCTATTGTTAATTAATTTTTGAATACTACATATAATGCAACAAATGTATTTCTAAAGCACTAATCATAATAGAAACTAAGCTATTTAGGATAACAACTATGTAGATGGAACAAACTAACCCTTTAAGCTTTTTGAAGGAAAAGTCAAGAGTAAATTATGTCTTTCATATGTATGTTCCAGAAGCTTAAAGAAGGCAGTTTTGCTTCTAAACTGAAAAGCCTTAATAGTAATTATGAAGTACCCTAAATAAACAGGATAGTGTTTTGAAAGAGAAGAGGATAAAGAGACAAAAAAATAAAGTGAATGGGAAGAAAAACCAAGTCCCTATACAAGGGTAAATGTGAGGAGATGCTAACTGGAACACAACAAGAATGACTCTTTAGTAAAGTTTTATAAAATGAGGGGAAGCAATATACAAAGTGCCCCCCTTCTCATTTTCTTCAGTGACCTTCATAAAAGCATTTAGAATGTTTTTAATAGAATTTTAAATATTGATTCTCATTCTTATAGTCTTCTATACTTTTGTTCGAAAGGAAAAAAAAATACTAATAATGTAAGTTTGAAGTACAAATAATGGTGACATGAACCAAGCCATTTTTGTTACCTTAAAGGTGGCACTGAACTTGGAAGACCCGTCATACCTGTGTTTTAATGAGAACTCAAAGCTAAATGGAAAAATGAAAACAAACCTACACATTATATCTTACTGGAGAACTATTCTTTTATGAAATATACAACTGTCAGATTATTTAAAAAAGAAAGAAAAAAATGCACTAAATAATTTGTATGTAGAATAGTTGATGCTCCATAGATGTTTGTTACCTGAATACCTAAAGAGTTTTAGGACAAAAACCTAGGTATATATCTAAGTCTTTTACACTTTTAAAATATTTCTAAAAGTAAAAACTATAATTTCCCCAGATGTTAAAATTGAGGTATGTCATGACATGTCAGGATAAAGCTATTTTACTAGTTCCCCTTTCTTTATGCTTTAAAAGCCATTTAATCTTGTTTCCTATCAAAGGTAACAAGTTGTTATTGCTGAATTTAGAACTGTAGGATTTAGAGCTAAAGAGGGCATTGAAAATAATCTTTATTTTTTCAGTTCAGTAAATATCATAAAACATACACACACACACACACACACACACACACACACACACGTGATTTTTAAAAGTTAAGATAAAAATAGGGTTGAGATAAGACATGATTTGGCTATTCTACTAAATTTTCCCAAGGATTAACATTTGGGAAATTTGTTATTCATAATGGATTTTTAGGATTATAGGTAACATAGGTCAAAAAAAAATCTTTCAGCAGCAGTGCTGAACTATATACCACAGATACTGAAGTTAATATAGGCTGCAGAAAAGGCCTGTTGGTCTAGGAATTCTATCATTTTGGAAAAGAGAGCTCATCTCTAGTAATTTGTAGCAGAAAAATTTTGAAGTCTGTGGTTGTTAAGATAATAAACAAAGCATAAAATTTGGTATCATTGAACTCTCACCAATTATATATCAACAAGTATGAATATAAAACAAATACATTTTGGAGATGTCAGATGTATAAGCAAAGATGGGTATGTACATCTATAGATTATCTAAATAAAGTAAACATTTCTTCTGAGGATGTATTCTTTTCTACAGGTTTACCTGCTAGACTTATCCCTTCATTTTATCAAACTTGTTATCCAAAAGATGAATGGCCAGAAAATGAGATGGTCCAGTTATGTAGTGAGAATCAAGGACATTCTGGGTTGTACAAGGATTAGAGGAAGTTCTTAGTACACTGATTGGAGTCAGTATATAGAGGATTTGTTGTTGAACAAGAGTTATATAAGAAAAGAAGCAACAGATGACTTGCAATTTGTTACTTTGGAGGAATTATGCACACTAATAAGATCACAATCTCATCAAATCTCATCATACTGAAGTAACAGCTATACATATTCTCATTATATATAGTAAGAATGAAAGTAATTTTTAAATAGAATTACATACCACTGACGTGAGTCCAAATTTTTTAACTCTCTCAACAATTTAGAATTTTTCTTCAGCAGATGAAAATTTTTTCTATAATAACAAAAAATCAAAAATTTTGGGAAGATGAATCATGTGAAACAAAAACAATGTACTATGTAATGAATACTCCTTTTATAAATTTCAACCTGAAGAAAATATCAAGGAAAATGAAATAAATAGATTCAAATGCAAGTTTTACATATGTTTTAAGTTGTCTTACTGCAGTCAATTACTACAATCAATTATTTACTGCAATCAATACTGATGTGATATTATTAATACTATAATCAATTATTTATTTAGCTCTATGCAGATATGAAAAATGCTTTGCATATGTTATCTCATTTTTTCAACACAATGACTTCATGAGGTAGGTAGTATAAGTCATAGTAGTATGGAGATTTTGAAGATGTTTTCCCACAATAGAATGAAAGCTACTTTAGGACAGGGACTATTTTTATTTTTCATTGTATCCCTAGTGTCTAGTACAGCACCTGGCATAAAGTAAGCACTTAACAAATGCTCTTTAAAATGAAGAAATAGATTCAGAGGCTAATTAACTTGCCCAAAGTTACACAACTTTGTAGTTGTAGTAAAGGTAGTAAAGGCAGAACTTATATCTAGGTCTTCTGACTCTAATACTCTTTACATCACCTTGCTTCTTCAGAAAAATAACCTGGTATCAGAGGTGGCAAACATTAATTGAACGCATTTTAAGCGTGTGTGTGTGAACATATAATGTCAGAAACATGATATACAGAAGTCAAATTTGCTTCAGATCAAAGAATGTAACAAGGAGAATTAGGATTCATGACCAGACTATAGCAAAAGAAACAGAGCTAAGAGAAAACAGGGGAGAATGGCACATTATATGTTAAATATACAGACAGAAGACATTTCAATACTTCAGGAATTCATCAGCATGATGAACCACTAAAATCAAAGGTAAACCTCCCTACAGCTTAACAGATAGTCTTGGAGAAGAGCTAATAACCTCTCTAAAGTTAGCTGGAATGGTGCCTGCATGACGCACACTGCTCATCAATAGACTAGAGTCTTGACACTTGAACTTGAATCTTTGGTACGCTGTTAGGATCTCACAGAGCTTGTAGTCTACTGTCAGATATTATTTGAGAAATAAGGGTAGCTTCCACACAATGATGAGACCCTGGCATAGGACCTTACTGAATACAGAAATATGGTAGAGAACAATTGGGTGAGGATAAAATTTGAAAAAAAACAAAAATATATTTTTCTAATTTAAATTCCAAAACTGGAGGAAAGGTTAATAAAGATCACTCATTTTAATATCAGCTGGAGTCTAATCTGCTAAATAAAGACTACTCTCTATATCTTTATCTTTGCTTACTAACTGGAAAAGGTCAATTGTATCTATTGTTCAAAACAGCACAGATAAAGGATTAAAACAATAATCTAAGGGGCCTGCACAAGAGAAGTAGAAGTCAGTATGTAAGAAATACAAAGAGAGAAGAAACAAATGGGAAAGCAGAGCCTGGGTCATTGAGGTCAGAGAACAGTTGGTACTGTAGAACTGGGTAAACCAGTCATCTGGAACCAAGTGAGCAGCCTGAGGTGGGATTATCCAGATACTGAAATAAAGTGTCAGGAAATAGTCAGAAACTGGGAGACAAGTTGAAGTCAAAGCATACATATTAGAACATTTAGGTCTGGAGTCCAAGAGGTCAAGATAACTGGATCCAGAATACAGATCAGTCATCTGAATGGTAAGGATCAGGACCCAGTAAAGTGGGAGAAAGGTAGTAAAAAAGAGTCCTAAGTCAATATAGTATAACAGAAAGAACAAAGAACAAGAAATCAAGACTTTCTTCTCCTGACTCTATCACTTATTAGTTGAGTGGGGGGCAATGAGGTGGCACAGTGGATAGAGTACCAGCCCCAAAGTCAGAGGGACTTGAGTTCAAATCCAATCTCAAATACTTACTAGCTGTATGACTCTGGGCAAGTCACTTGTCCCCCAAAACTGTCCCCCAAAACACCAAAAGCTAATTAGTTGTATGATCTCTGAGCATGACAATTAATCCTTCTCAAACTCAAGTTTCCTCCAAAATAATGAGAGAATTGGAATAGACCATCATTCTAAAATTATGATTCCATGTTTACTGCATCAGGTTAAGTGCTAGAAGAAACCTTAGATATCATCTCATCCAAACCTGTCTCTTTTTATAAGAACCTTATGCCTAGAGATATTATGTGACTTGCGCCAAGTAAACAGAACTGGGATTTGAACCAAAGTCCTTTTTAATTCCAAATCTATTTTTTTTTCCATTTCACCAAAGACTTGTGGATATAATCATTGTACTTCTCTTTGAATTTCTGAAAAGTTTTGGAGAATGGTAAGGTTGCTAGAAGCCTGAAGGATGGTCATGCACATATACAGATAATCTGAATTATCTGGTAAAAAAGTTCCTGTTTTTTTAAAAAGAAAGATGTCTGGAACAGATTAATTTTTTAACAGAGATAGTTTGAACATTAGCTACCTGCATAGTGGATGGCATGTTAGATTTGGAATCAGGAAGATTTGTATTTAAATTCTACCTCAGATATTTAGTTAGCTGTATAACCATGGGCAAGTCACTTAATCTCTCTGAGCGTTGGGCTCCTTAGCTTCCAACTGGGGTTAAAAAAAATTATCTATCTCCTAAAGTTTTCATAAGAATCAAATGAGATAATATTTGTAAAAAATGTTTTGCAAACTATGAAGATACATCATTATTATCAATAACTTGGTTGGCAAAATTCTGGAATGGGTGGTTTCTGAACACTATGAAAATGAATCAGTGATGGTAGAAGTGGGATCATTCAGAAAAAAATATCATATATAACAAGGTAATTTTCTTTTTCTACAAAATTATCTCAACAGAGCAGAACTGGGACTAATGGGGAGAAGTTAACAGGGTTTCTTATTTTGTTTCTGGATAAGGAGGAAATTGTTAACAATTGAAGTGTTAAAAAAATTGCCTTTTGAAGTAGTAAGTTCTAATCATGAGAAATGAACTATAGGACAAGATAGAAGAGATTCCTACATGAGGACACCTAAAGATCCTTTAATAAGAAATTGTATAATAACAGTAATTCAGACATGATCATTTTTGGTTAGATGATGTTGATATTGATGATGATGATGATGATGAGTCACATGCACTAGTACACTTAAATTTTCAAAGTGTTTTCTTTACAAAAACCTTGTGAAGTTATTATACCTACTAGATGAGTGAGCAGAGGATCAAGGGAAATCAACTGATTTGCCCACGATCATAAGGGTAGTACATAATAAAGCCAGGATTCCTGTCTCCAGTTCTAATATTTTTTCGATCACACCAGATATGATCTGCATATTTTGTCAAGAAGATGGCTAATAAGAAGCCATCTAGCGTCTCCTTAAATACTCAAAATGATGGGAATATCATTACTTAAAAAAAAAAAGAAATGGGTTGTTTTTTGAACAGAATATTAGAATATTCTCTGATATTGATATTGATCTTGACTCCTTGTAACTTTTATCTAGTGGTCTTAATTCTACCTAAATCTACCTGTATCTATATAATATAGCCCCAAACTTTTCCACCTGAAAGTCCTTTAAATAAATATAGACTTTCCTCTAAGTCTTCTTTTATAAGATAGAACATCCCCTTGTTTCCCTGCATTACATGGGTGATTTTACTAAATGGACTTCAAGGTCTTGTTCTAATTCCAAAATTCTGTGACCTCTGTAAAACAGATGGTATAAATACTAGTATGCGCACTTTAGATAGGAGGAAACCAGTGCTCAGAGATGCTAAATGATTTGCTTAAGATAAACACTGCATGGTGGCTGGTAAACACAAATCAAACACAGATCATCTCAAACTCAATGCCCTTTCCATAAAATCTCACACTAAGCCATATTAGCAAAGAATGCTAACATTTGAAGTAACTTCTTGAGATCTAGATAAAATATCAATGCAACACAAAAATCAACAACTTAGTTATGTAAGATCCAAAATTAAAGAAAACTACAGTCAGATCAAACAAATAACCGATAGAAAGCAAGATGTTGCTTTCATATCAGTGGCTGGCATTAAGTGCAAGAATTGGGATTGCACTCTTTATTCTGCTAATATCTTAAATTTGGTAAAAACACTCACACCTATCTTGAGGCTACTGAAATAAATTTAAAATGTGAAAAATAATTAAAGAAAAATCTCAAAAGTAAAACTTGTGATAAAAAAGCAATAGATTAATAAGATAAATAAAATGAAATGAAATAATGGAATCATACCTTCTATCCCAAGAATTCATTCCTAAATCATTCAGTAGTAATCTACAGAAATAAAATGGACCTTGTGGCTCAGAAGGAACTGGTTGTTCTTGATTGGGAACTTTCATTGTAACGTCAGACCCGCACCTATGTACATATTCCGCTTCTTGGGCATTCTGATACAAAATTGCTTTGATGATCTCTTTTTCTTGATAATGACTCATTCCAAATGGGGGTGGTGAAGGAGCATTTAGGTTTAGCTGGGATGGCAAAAGGCATTCAGGGCTTGCATTGCCAATATTTTCAAGTAATTTGTCAAGCACATCATCTACTTCTTCAATCTGAGAAAAATCTTTATCTGGTTCAAATGTCTGCTGTCTACTGTCTGAAATCACAAATGAATTATTCCTCTTGTTTTGTGCTAAGCAGCCTTCCAAAGGTCCATATAATATCTTGCTATCCCAAGAATACTTTCCAGAGATATCTCTCACAATAAGCCTGACATCAGAAAGGGCCCCTGAGGGCCTCCCTTCTGTTCTTTCTGCAGGAATCTGAAGGTAAGACATAAGGGTATTGTCATTAAATACAAACAACTGTAGGTTTGGACTTCTGAAGACTTCAGAAGAGAGCTCAGGTGACTCAAAATATGCATTGTCATGATTTTCACTAACAAGGCTGTGAAGAATAGCAGGGCCCCCACTCAGTGGATAGTGACTCAAGTGGTTTACTAGATGTGTCATCACCATACGGGCAGTCAGAGGTATTAATTCCAAACTCCTCCTCCGTTTTTCTATAAAAATAAATAAAGAATAATCAGAGATGGCAGAAACCAATCATTAAAATCAACACTAACATTTCAAATTTCGTTTGTGGCTTTTTCTTGAAACTTTGGCAGACCTATTTTCAATTCTGTTAGGGATTTTTTTTTTTAAAGAACTGTCAGACCTATACTTCTGATTATCCAGGCAGGCCCCAACCTATAAAAAGGTTATTTGTATTTGGAACTTGAAATGTATTTTCCCTTAGAAACACTATTATAAATGGTAGCTAAGTTTCTGGGTAAAGTGAGAAAAATCTAGTTCATTATCAGCACTTATTTAGAGCCTACTATGAAAAGACATTATTTTAAACATCGGTAACCCAGAGAGGTTAAAAAAATTCTTTTTTTATTGTGTCTAAAATGAGTTATTTGGTGCACTATGATGTTTCAACTAAATTCAACAAAAATTTGTGAGGCAAATTCTTTGTTCAGTAGACTCTGCTAGGTGCTAGGAATGGAAAGATTAAAAAAAAATTAAAGTTCCTGCAATCAACGAGTAGACAATAGGGTAAAAGGGAAAGAAAAACGACACAATTGTAAGTTAGAATATATGCAGGGTTAAAGGAGGTCAGTGAGGGATGAGTAACTGAGGAGTGAAATATCGATTCTTGATGAAAGAATCAGAAACATTTTCATGGAGAGGAACACACCTGAGCTGTGGCTTTGAAGGAAACGAAGGATTACAAGAAGTGGAAATCCTTAGGGAATAGTCAGTCCATTATTTAAATTGCCAGTAAAAAGAGACCAGAGAAGAGGAGCACAAAGCAAGATCAGGGGATGGCTAGTAGCAGAGGTAGGCTGAGTCAAGGAGGGATTGGAAAACAGTCAAAGAAAGATGGAATCCTTTCCAGGTTGGAGACAGACCATAGAGGGACTTGAACAGTAGGCTAAAAAGTTTTCTTTTAATGTCTGGACAATGGCAGTTACCAAGTTTACTGAATAGGGAAACAATGTAGCATCCTAAGATATGGAACTGGAAGGGTCAAAAACTGAGCATTAGGAAAATTACTCCAGCAATGGTGTGAGGGAGAACAGGCAGAAGGTTGACACTCTAATCTGAGCAATAGTTACTGAAGCCTTAATTTAGGTGATGGGAGTGGAAACAACAGTAAAAGTAACAAAACTCGACAAGTGACTGAAAGTAGATGGTGATGGAAAGAGGAGTAACATAATACTGCAATGCTTTGAGAGTCTGGGTGACGGAGAATACCAACAAGAACAACAAAAAAGAGGAAAGTGGGAAGAGTGGCAAGTCGAGGATGAAGATGGTAATTTCAGATAAGACTGAAGAACATAACATTAACACTTTGCTTTGAGTATTGAAGCAGAGGGAAAAGACTGGTGAATTTATTATTGCTCTTCCCTGGCATACTTCAGCTGAATTGACTGCCATTTAGTTATATGACACAGATTATTAAGGAGAAAACTAATTCCAGGTTCCTCCTAAAATTTTTTTTTAAGAGATCTGTCCCATTTCTATAGTATTTTCACTAATTAAATGAAAAAAAAAAGAAAATAAATAATTTTAAATTTCATTCCTCAATAACAAAGTCTATTTTATTTTTAACATTCTTTTCTTTTTACATTTTGAGCACCAGGTTTTCTTCCTCTCTCCTTACTTCTACTCACTGAGGAGGTAAACAATATATCATACATGTGAAATCATGCAAATTTTCATATTAGCAGAATTAAGGAAGGTAGGAAGAAAGGAAGGGAGGGAGGTAGGGAGGGAGGGAGGGAGGAAGGAAGGAAGGAAGGAAGGAAGGAAGGAAGGAAGGAAGGAAGG